>NC_134313.1:20974833-21283583 GCF_964195595.1 Calonectris borealis
TCCCTGTGGCACAAAGTGAGTGATCTGGCTGTAAGAAAATGATGTTCTTATTAGTAAGGATGTCTGTCATTTACTCAGTTTGGTAAAAACAGACTTTTCAAATGGATCAGCTCTGATGCCTCTATTGTAAAAGCTAAGCAGGAAGATGTTGTTATGCATGCTTGAGATCCCTTTCCACTTGGCCTTTGCCCCTGTTCCCCGTATTTCCACATCCCTTAAATTAAAAAGGGAAAAAAGTGAAGTAAAAACTCTGAATGCTATAAAAATTTCAATGGTAGAGAACAGTGCAGAGATCCTTGAGACAGCAGAAACCAAGGCTGTTAAATCGATCAAGTTTGATGGAGTCTTGTTAGCAGCTTCTATCCAGAGCAAACGTGTACATCTGGTCCTCTGAGGAAACGATTTAACGCTGCTTGATTTCAAAAGAAAAAGACTTGAGAGAAAATTGTCTTAGTTTTGTAAGCTTATTGAAAGGATTGCTTTTTTTCATGGATAGGTATAGTTAGAGACAGGACAAAGATTCTTATTACTTTTAATCTCTGTTCACTGGGTAACACATCTGTCTTCAATGCATTTGGAAGTTTTTTTTATCCTTTCTATCAGCTTAAAATAATCAATGACTTCAATGTAAAAGGCAGGCAGTGAATTTGAGCATTTTAATCAGCTGTGGTGTATTGTGTGTTAAGCATAGTCATAATAGTAAATGGAACTAGATGCTGTGAACAAAACTTTCCATACTTAGTGTTCACTTTCATAAGGGGGTTAATACTTTATCTAAAATCACTTTAAGCAGAGTACTGCACACTTAGGGATAAAGGGGTTTTGAGTAAGTATTTGGAAGAAAAAACGTAAATATAGTTCTCTTAGGGATGAGTTTCTAGGGAATATAAAAGTGTCTTGCTATTTTCTATAAACTCTTTTTAGTACTGTGAATATTGCACATATTCAAGCACAAGTTTTCAATGAAACTAGATGTTTAAGCTTTTTTTTAAACTAAAGACTAAATGTCTAAGAAGTCTGCTTCTCTGATCTGGCTCCAATCAATGAGCAAAGAGTCTGGAGGGTGTATCTTAAGTATGCTTCAAGTCTCTCTGTCAAAAGATACTGATAAACTGTGGGTAACATATCAGTGATTCATTACAGCAAAAATAGCAAGCTTTATTTAACAAATCAAGGTTTATGGTAGGTGGTTGTCATTTATTTAATGCTTATTACTTATTTTACAGTTCATAATTTTTTTGTGCCATATGTGGTATTTCAACTTCAGGTGTAATAGAAGATACTGTAGTTGACTCTCCTTGTTATGTGCAAGTGATTCATAAATGTAGGTAGCAGTGTCTTTATTTTATATATGTTATAGTGTGTTCTGAGGCAAGAGTCAAGACATGTATTTCAAGACATGGATATTCGTACCATGTATCACTTCAGATAATTGCATGTGGAATCAATTGTCAGTTAAGAGTTTCTTTTCAGTAGGACATTGTGTTTTAAATGATGGACATAAGCCTTAAATTTCTGCACAAGCTGTAACAATCATTAGATTTGGGCTTATTAAGTGGGGTGTATAAGTATTTCTTAGTGCATTTCAGGCTTGCTTTTGAAGAAATTAGCCAGTTGAAATGCTTGTAATTAAACATTTGACTGAGGCATAGTTCTTGCATTTCTTTGTCCACAAGTGATTTTCACTGCTATTCCTGGAGTTGAAAACTAGTTGGTTGTACCACAGTGCTTGATAAGTACTGTTTAACTATTCAGAACAAATTTGAAAACAATTAGTGGGAAATCTGCTATTCCTGATGTTAAATGGAAAATGGATGGCTCATTTCAATTTTTTTTTAACTACTTACATCTGTTAGGCAGCTGACATTTTTCCAAAGGACGTAGTTGCTTTATCAGTTGTAACTTAAAATCATCCTGCAATTAGTTTACTGTTTGAAATATCATGTTTAATAGGGAGTAATAGATGAAATGAATTTAGAATGTGTTTTGGTTAGTTTGATATGCCTGTATTTAATTGAAGAGCTGAATATGCTTCATTCTTCTTTTCTATATATTTTTCTTCTGTGTGCAGTACAAGATAGTTTATGTATAAAGATGCGTGGAATTTGGTAGACTTGCCTTTTAAGCAAAGGAGAATTTAAATAACACTTGCCTTAGCATGACCCAAATAAGTGAATCTCCTAATAAAACAGAGGGACAGAAATAATCTAAAGAACTGTTTTTGAAACTACTGTTGGGTAACTACCCTTTGAAATCACCTGTAACTCGAAATGGTAGACAGTATTCTTTAAATATTAATAAAATTATTTCATTATAATTCACTAATTTTTACTGGGTTATAGTGGGGATCCTTATAAACAATGGTAATCTAGAATACAATTTTTCTTGCTTCCATCCCTTAGTATTAATGTGTTTAATATGTATTTGTAAATCTGAATGTATTACTATTACTTGAACAGGTAAACATGTATGGGGCTAAGCTGTAGTTTGTATTTCTTCAGAGTATTAGATACCTATTTTAACAATGCAATAGGAGAATAGTATTGTTTGTTACACAATTGTAATCAGGATAGATCTTCAGTGCATTTGCTCCGGAAGGATGGAGAAGGCTTTTTTGGCTGTGTGTTGCTTTACCAGGCAAGTATCTCCTCCATGTTACACATCCAGGCACTTTGGGTGGTGCTGGCTGCTTCAGTGTAGCTTGCAAGGAGACCCTAAAATGGAATCCAGTTGCCACAAGTGCTGGAATAAGGTCATCTTTTGCATCAAAGGTGTGATAAAGTTTTAGTTTTTTTAATATAGATATCTTTATTTCACTAAAAGATAGTTGTTACTTGATAACTTCGGTTATTTTATATTAAAATTTTAAATCCATGTAAATCTCAAAGCTGGAAATTGAGATAAAATAAGTTTTTAGATCCTTTTTACCCTGTCGTTTTCATTCTATGATGTGTAAGTTTTCCAAATGCATGTGCAGGAAAAAATACGTGTATAGAGGTGTGTTATTTCTGTCATGGAGCTGCATAATGCTATATGTTTGTTCATCTAAAATTTTTTTGATTTTAAAAAAGGCCACCTCTGAAGAAGCTGAGCTAGTAAAATTTAGACATAATAGGAAAAGGTAGAATTATCTGCTAGGTGATATAAAGCACTTCATAGTTTCTAGCTTGGAATGACTCCTCTAGAAGTCTGTGCTCTCTTCCTCTGCAAGTACACAGGGACTTCAGGTTAAGGAAAAAGCAAAATATAGGTAGGTTGGAAGGGACCTCTGGAAGTCATCTGGTTTAATCCTGTGCACCCAATTACAAGTCTGAGCAGGACCCACTGCAGTGTTCCATTATGCTACTTAAGGCCTTGTCTAGTTGATTCTTGACTGTCTCAAACGATGGAGGTTCCACACTTTAATCCCAAAGGTAGGTTGCTTAATCCCCAGCGTAGGGGCAGTAGCCATTCTTGTGGTCATCTGCAGGAGGAGTTATTTTATCTAAATCCTATTTGATGCTTCTAAAAGAGAAATATGAGAATTCCCCTGACACACCCCCACCCTCACCCCATGTTCTTTCAGTTTGAAATTTCTTTAGTTTCAAGTCAGGTGCTTAACATCACTGTTCAGAGGTAGTAAAGCAATTTGTAGCTTCTTCCTATTGAAATATGTGTCTTATTCTGCCTAGATGACTGAAAATTCCACAAAAAATTACATCCTGATACCTTCTATTCTCTTAAAGTTCTCTGCCTTAACTCTCTACAATTGCTAATTTAACCACAGATTAACAGTTCTAGTGGAACAGTAGCAACTGCGGTTGGATTTTACTTTCCCTTTCTTTGCCAAACTCCAGATACTTTGTTACCAATTTGTTGTGTCATTCCCCTGAAGTGAGTTCAGTGTAAGTCCAGTATTTTAAGTTACTTTGTGTTTTTTTTCTATTCACCTCACTACCTATTCGTCTGTGACAAAAAATGAAATTTACTTTTATAGTTGGGAGAAGGGCGAGAGATCAAGACATATAGAAGGGAAGACTGTATAAAGAAGAGTATATAGATAGTCTAGCCAGGTAGACGAGCTAATAATTGATAACTTACAAAGTATTTGCTTGATGCTAATAATCATCAAGACGAAAATCACTTTCTCAGGTGGAGAAAAATATGTTTAAGCAAGATCCTGTAAAATGCTGAGAAATTGACCTCTTGTGCAACTCAGCGTAGCCAGCTGGCTTTTTGGTCATGTCTGTAGCCCTTACCTCATGTTTGTTACCTTAGTCTGAAAGCTGATGGAAGAATGAGTGTTACAAATGTCCTGTGTGAGCCAACTGCCAGCAGGAAGCTAAAGGAGTTGGCTGGAAAGCCACAGGAAATGCCATCAGAAGGAATTATTCTTGGACAAGAGTGCTTGTTTCATTAAGAATTTTCCTTTCTCTGTCCTCCCCCACCATCCCTCCTTGAAATTGCAAGAAGTTTGAGCATAGTGTCTCTGTCACATCTTCTATACCAAACTCTGTCTCATGGCTCTTGTTCCTGAAACCTTAGAGTGAAGTTTATTGCTAAATACATTCCTGGACTAATTAGTTTAAACATTCTTGACTGCTGGCTGGATTTAAATAAGAATAAAAGCAATTCAATTGTTCTCTTTATAAAGATGGTTGCTATTTTGTGTTGTGGTGAGATTACTTAATTGACAATTACTACAATTGACATGAACAAATGTTCATGTAGGCAATGTTTAATAGGAATATGTAAAAATTGTGCAGGTCCAGATTTAAGTGCAAGATGATGTAATTCATTACAAGGAAGTATATACTTCAGGATGTGGAATTCCTTATTCACAATGTCCTGGTGTAAAGCAGTGGGGGTGGGAGATGTGCAGGAGTGCACGTATATAAGCTTTAAAGTCATTTCAGTCAAATGAAAGTATGCTTCCCAGATATGTGGTATTTATTGAATACAAGTCTTGGGCTGTGCCAAATTTTGTGTTGGTTTAACTCATATTCCCTAGTTGTGTTTACCAACATCAGAGGGTTTCTGTTTCACCTTTTGATAAGTCTGTTATCTTTTAGTATGTTGGCAGATAAACTAAATATGACTCCTGAAGAAGCAGAAAGATGGATTGTCAATCTAATTCGAAATGCACGATTAGATGCCAAATTGGATTCAAAGCTGGTAAGACTGTACAGACAGATCCAAGTGAATTTGAATTTTTCATTAAATTTCTTTTACTTTATTCAGGAACAGTGAGTTCTAATTTCTGCTGTTTGTTTTTCTTTGCCCATAAAGTGTAGTGGACTTCATTTATTCTGTTTTGATCCTGTATGTAAGATGATCTGTGAAAGCTCTGAAAGCAGAGCATTAAATTTAAAGGCTTATGCATTCTGAGTGATTGTTAAATTTGCTGTATCTTTGCTGTGTTTTAGGGCCATGTAGTCATGGGCAACAATGCAGTCTCACCTTATCAACAAGTGATTGAAAAGACCAAAAGCCTGTCTTTTCGTAGTCAAATGTTGGCTATGAACATTGAGAAGAAATTGAATCAGAGTGGTAGATCTGAGGTTGGTATAAGTTACATTTTTCTGAATTCCTGCTATCTTTTTTTATGACATAATAAGTATAATTCTTAACCTGTTACTTAATTCATCAGATGTACCTACTTCTAGTTCTGACACTAGGAATTAAATTGGAAAGGGTCTATTTTCTTATGGTGAGCATTAGACAGTGATTCTTGTTTTCTTCTCACCTCTCTCCTCATCACTAGGTTTTTTTTTTTGTTACGTAACTAAGTGTGTTTCTGTCATTTGATTCTCTACTTTCTTTAAAGGGTCTCCTTCACCACCTGAAAAGGGTGAACATAGATGCTTAAGACTGGAACATGAAGGAGGAGTTGTGCAAAACCCTAACTGCTAAACCCATTTCATGAAATAGTAGAGAATATAATTAGGTCAGCCAGAAGTTTAAGTAGAACCAGTGAAAATAAGAAAGTTGGCAAGATCGTCTGGTTTTGCCCCTGTCCACCTTACAATACGGGAAGCTTTGTGAGGGAGAAGAAGGTGGATGACTCTGAGGTCCACTAAGGACCCAGCCATACGTACTTAAAACAAACAAAAAAAAACCCCGCAAACCACACATTGAAAGAACTTAGAAAATATTAAAAGTTTTATTGGGCTTCCTCACTGCTTGGCTGTGGTGTATTAGTTTATTAAAGGGAAGTCATGTGAAACTTACGTGATACTATTTTCTTTAAAAAAATATAGCTGCCAAAATATTTTTATATTTATTTTGGAATCTTTCAGAACTTTTCCTTTTTGAAACTACTAGCTTGGAGGGCTCAGGCTGTACAACTTAATTACAGCATGTATTTCTGCTATATCAACACTTGCTTTAAACTTACAGGGTATCCTTCACTAATTAACAATACTTCCACTTCATAGACATGTATCAGTATTATAATTTTTTTAATAACTTCTCATAAATTTCAGTAACCAACAGATAATATAGTAATTTCTTTTCTACTAATCCTTATTTATTCATTTTTTTTAGGCACCTAACTGGGCTACTCAAGACTCTGGCTTCTATTGAGATACTTCTGCAGAGGGGGGAAAAAATCAGTTTTCACTTGACTAAAAAGCATAAATATGTAACTTTTTTGAGAAAAGGTAATTATGTGTTCCTTCTAACATTATTTGAATAAAATTGGCTAATTTTAACAGTCTGTGCCTCTCTCTAACTTAAATAGTTAGATACTTAATTATGTTGTATAATAAGGGGCTTTTTAGCATAATGATGTTCCAAAGCATTTTGGATCACAGTTTACAAAACTTAAAATGTCAATTCTGTTAGATTTGTTTGTACTGAAAGATGCTATTGCTCTTAGAGCTACCTGAGTTTGGAAGCAGGGAATTATAGTTATTTATTATTTATTGCAAATGTCACATTTAAAAAAATTAAAAGCGGATGGTATAAACAAATGGATCCCCACTGAACGTTTGGCCAAACCAAAATCTTTTTCTGCACTTCCATGTTTTCGTTTGTTTGTCACAGAAGAAGTTTGGTAGAGCGAAGGCATGTGTAGCCTACACCTTTTATGAAACCTAACATAATCTATATGCAGAATAATTTGGGTAGACCTGTGTGTACATGCTGCAGAATTTTTCCTGTTCTAAATCTCACTTTTAATCTTGCCCAGTGTTGGAAACTTTCTGATGTCGAGCTTTTTGTTTCAGGGGGCAGAAAGGTCTTTCAAAAGGTCTGACTAATGAGCTGTGTATGGTTTAAAGCTTTTATTTTGAAATCTGAAGTTCTTAAGGTTCATGATGCAAACATGAAGCAACAAAACCCTGTGTTGTTCAAGTATTGTGATGGGAAGGGTTTTTTTTTTTAAGCTTCTGGGTTTTTCAGCTAGTGTTTCACACTTCCCGGACTTTCCTTAGCACCTTCATGCTGCAGAATATATCATACCACCTCTAAGCCAGAAAATCAAAGATCCTTTTTAGGGCTCTGTGAAGTAGAGTGACTGATCAGTGACGTGAATGTGAATTTTGGAAAGGAAGAGACACTATCTCTGCATACAGTTTTGCATTTAAGGTTGAGGGGAAAATTTAATGACTCGCCTTCACCTTTAGAAAGGCAAAAGCCCAGCTAGAACTCAACCTGGCTACTGTTGTGAGAGACAACAAAAAATGCTTTTACAAGTATATTAATGACAAAAGGAGAGCCAAGGAGAATCTCCATCCTCTATTGGATGCGGGGGGGAACATTGCCACCAAGGACGAGGATAAGGCTGAGGTACTCAACGCCTTCTTTGCCTCAGTCTTTAGTAGTCAGAATGGTTATCCTCAGGGTACTCAGCCCCCTGAGCTGGAAGACAGGGACAGGGAGCAGAATAAACCCCCCATAATTCAAGAGGATGAAGTTCATGACCTGCTATGCCACCTGGATGTTCACAAGTCTATGGGACCAGATGGGATCCACCCGAGGGTACTGAGGGAGCTGGCGGAGGCGCTTGCCAAGCCGCTCTCCATCATTTACCAGCAGTCCTGGTTAACAGGGGAGGTCCCGGACGACTGGAGGCTTGCAAGTGTGACGCCCATCTACAAGAAGGGTTGGAAGGAGGATCCGGGGAACTACAGGCCGGTCAGCCTGACCTCAGTGCCGGGGAAGATCATGGAGCGGTTGGTTTTGAGGGTGCTCACGAGCCATGTGCGGGACAACCAGGGGATCAGGCCCAGTGTCCTGGTTTCGGCTGGGATAGGGTTAAATTTCTTCCTAGTGCTGTGTTTTGGATTTAGTATGAGGAGAATGTTGATAACACACTGATGTTTTCAGTTGTTGCTAAGTGCCCTCCTAGTCCAAGGACAGCTCCCGTGCCTACTGACTGAGCTAGGTACACAAGATGGGAGGGAACATAATCAGGACAGCCAGCCCAGCTGGCCAATGGGGTATTCCATACCATGTGACGTCATGCTCAGTATATGAAGGGTAGGCGTGATCCAGGAAGTACCGATTGCTACTTGGTTATCGGTCAGCGCGGGTGGTGAGCAATTGCATTGTGCATCACTCATTTTGTATATTCTATCATTATTTATTATCATTATTCTCCCCGTCCCACTGGGGGGGCGGGGGGAGTGAGTGAGCGGCTGCGTGGTATTTGGCTGCCTGCCAGGTTAAACCACGACACCCAGCCAGCACGGGTTCATGGAAGGCAGGTCCTGCTTGACCAACCTGATCTCCTTCTATGACCAGGTGACCCGCCTTGTGGATGAGGGAAAGGCTGTGGATGTGGTCTACCTGGACTTCAGTAAAGCCTTTGACACTGTCTCCCACGGCATTCTCCTAGAGAAGCTGGCGGCTCACGGCTCAGACAGGTGCACTCTTCGCTGGGTAAAAAACCGGCTGGACGGCCGAGCCCAGAGAGTTGTGGTCAACGGAGTTAAATCCAGTTGGCGGCCGGTCACGAGCGGTGTTCCCCAGGGCTCAGTACTGGGGCCCGTCCTGTTCAATATCTTTATCAATGATCTGGACGAGGGGATCGAGTTCTCCCTCAGTAAGTTTGCAGATGACACCAAGTTGTGAGGGAGTGTTGATCTGCTGGAGGGTAGGAAGGCTCTGCAGAGGGACCTGGACAGGCTGGATCGATGGGCCGAGGCCAACTGTATGAGGTTCAAGAAGGCCAAGTGCCGGGTCCTGCACTTCGGCCACAACAACCCCAGGCAACGCTACAGGCTTGGGGAAGAGTGGCTGGAAAGCTGCCCAGAGGAAAAGGACCTGGGGACACTGGTTGACAGTCGGCTGAACATGAGCCGGCAACGTGCCCAGGTGGCCAAGAAGGCCAACGGCATCCTGGCCTGTATCAGAAATAGTGTGGCCAGCAGGAGCAGGGAGGTGATCTCACTCGGCACTGGTGAGGCCGCACCTCGAATCCTGTGTTCAGTTTTGGGCCCCTCACTACAAGAAGGACATGGAGGTGCTGGAGCGTGTTCAGAGAAGGGCAACAAAGCTGGTGAAGGGCCTGGAGCACAAGTCTTATGAGGAGCGGCTGAGGGAACTGGGGTTGTTTAGTCTGGAGAAAAGGAGGCTGAGGGGAGACCTCATCGCTCTCTACAACTACCTGAAAGGAGGTTGTAGCGAGGTGGGTGTTGGTCTCTTCTCCCAAGTAACAAGCGATAGGACGAGAGGAAATGGCCTCAAGTTGCGCCAAGGGAGGTTTAGATTGGACATTAGGAGAAATTTCTTTACTGAAAGAGTGGTCAGGCCTTGGAAGAGGCTGCGCAGGGCAGTGGTTGAGTGACCATCCCTGGAGGTATTTAAAAGATGTGTAGATGAGGCGCTTAGGGACATGGTGTAGTGGGTATGGTGGTGTTGGGTTGATGGTTGGACTCGATGATCTTAGAGGTCTTTTCCAACCTTAATGATTCTATGGTTCTATGATTCTATTCCAACTGTGTACATTTTTTCCCTCCTCACTCCTGAAGTGTTGGAATTCATCTACATGTGGAAAGTTGTTTTAACTCACCAGCCCTCCTGCTTATTGTCTGCAATTACATGTTGTGTGGGAAACAGTCACAGGAACTGATTTGTGCATGAAGATGGCAGGTGTCTTTCTGTAGAAGTGATTTTCAAGGCAGGCTTTTATCTTTACTCTCCTGTGTCTATTCCCATACTACGTACTATACCAAATTAGGGGGGGAGCAGTCTATGTGCTGGAGGGCAGGTTGCAATTCAGGGGAACTGCAGCAAGCTGGAGGAACTGGCTGAAGGGAACATCTTGAAGTTCAGCAAAGCCAAGTGTCAAGTCCTGCATCTGGGATGGAATATCTTCATGTAGCAGTGCAAGCAGAGGTCATGAACTAAAAGGAAAGCAGCTTTCCAGAAAAGGACTTGGATATGGTGGACAGTAAGGTGAACACAAGTCAGCAGGTGCTCTTGTGGAAAGAGACATGCCCATAGCAGAACCATAGTGTCTTGTCTGGGCTTTATTAGCCACAAGTGGAACCAGCAGGCTTATGGAAATGATTATTTCCCTTGTAAGAACACTGCTGGAGTACTGTGACCAACTTTGGGCTTCCTAATAAAAGGCAGATACTGATCCTCTGGTGCAAGTCCGGTGGAGGGGTACCAAAATGATGAGGAGGCAAGAGCATGTGACACAAAAGGAGAAACTGAGAGAGCTGAGTAATGTTCAACCTTAAGAAGGCTAAGACTGCTGTCTTCAGTCCCTTCAATGGGAGGGTTCGCAGCAAGGCTGGCCTTGAAGGTGCATGTGGACAGGATGAGTGGCAATGGACGCAAATTGGAACATGGGGAAATTCCAATTAGATTTAAGGGAGAGTAAAAAAGATCTTTTCTTTTTTTTACCATGAAGATGATCAAACACTGGAACCAGTTATCCAGAGAGGTTATGGAATCTCCACCCTTAGAGCTGCTCAACTGATCTAGCTATAATAAACATTGTTTATTGTGCTTAATTATGTCTTTTCTCTTATGACAGTCAAAACTCTGCTGGCCTAGCAGATGGAATCTAAAAAGAGGTGGAAATAAGCAGTTAAAGGTAGATTGTTGCTTGCCTGTATACACCAATGCATAAAGCTGGCCTACAGCACAAGGATTCACTTTATTTATGTATAGGATTGGTTCCTGTGATGAGGATGGAGAGTCTGAATCAGGTTAGCAAGCTGCCTTTGGAGAGCAGAGTATCCTGAGGCTGAGCATGCTCTTTATGCCAAGTTTCTTATTGTTCCTCAAGTTTTCTCTCAAGAGATTGACTAAATTGCAAACTGTAGATTCATTCTATATCATTACAGCTCTGAAACACTCACTTTAGAAAAATCCAGACTCTGTAATAGCTATGTTCCCTGTTTGATAACTCAGTCACAAAAGTGCTGTTGTGTAATAATTAAAGAATTTTTAAATGAGATTAAAGAATTTTCAAATGAGATAAAATTGGAATGTTTTTTGTAAACAGCAGGGAAATGGCCCACATGCAGCTTTCCTTTTGACAGGAAGAATTTACTTAAATAGTCAGAGTTCTAAAATTATCTCATCTCAGGAGCACAATACTGTGTTATCATACCTTTCTGTTCTGTTTTTTCTGACCTTTCATCTGTCAGGTGTGCATGCACAGAAAAGGTGCATGCAGATTGTAGCACTACTTAAATTCTTGGTAGTTTCCCTCAGATACTGAGTGAAACATCAGTTATATGAACAGTTTTGAGGCTTGAGAATTTTTTCCCTGTGTAAACCTTAAAGGAAAACTTCAGTTCAGAATGATTACAGTACCTTCTGTAAATGTATTGTGTGTCAAAATATTTTTTGTCATCCCCACACTTGAATTCCTGCACCAACAAGCTACTGTACATCTCAAAGGGTCCCCCATTAAAGGGTTCAGTCCAGCTCACAAAAAAACAACACTTCACATTCACATGCAGTAAATGATTGTGACTCTTTTTTTTGGTCCTTTTTAGGAAGCTCAAAGGGCGAAGTTTATTCAGCTTGCTGTAGATATAAAACTAACACTTTTGTGGGTTGATTTTTAGTTTTTTGGAGGGGGGTCGTGGGTGAGGAGCATCTTGGGTTTGCACTAGCATTTAAATCCTGGTGCAGTGATCACTGAAACCACTGATTTAAATACACAGTCAGGTGGGTTTCAGAACAGGAGTTCGAAATGAGGATTCATACCATTTTCAGGAAGACGTTTGCTAGTCAGTTCACTAAAATAGAAATCATAAAAATGATGTAAAATTCAGAGCAAACTCTGTTTACTGGTGATATCTGAGGTACCTGCAAGTACGTTTTAAGTAATGTTTCTGAAATTCTGATTTCAGATTAAAGGGTTTTTTAAACAAATTATTTATTTGTATTACTTCTGTCAGTCATCTGACATTGTCTCTGCCTAGGAGAAGTTGTGAAAAAGTTCGTGTCATTCTTCAAAAAACAAAATGTGAAGATGGTTATACAGTTGGAGAGGAGTGCATGTTGGTGTGCATGTTGGAGAGGAGTGCATGTTGGAGAGTTCTGAAGCTCATCCGCTATTACATAGTTAGGGTAATGTTGCTAATATCATTCTCTTAAATTGCATAGATCTCACCTAGTTTTGATGGGTGAAAGGGGAATGCCTCATTAAAAATGTTGGCATCCTGTAGGCTACGAAGGGCTTTAGTTCCAGGTGACTCTCGGTGAAGTAAATCTGCTCTGTGCTTTCAGTGGCCAGTAAGAATTTAGTCCCCTAATTTTTTTCTATATGTGCCAGCACTGCTATTCAGAGAGGAAAGCTTTGTTGAACCTAGATATCAAAGTATGAGCCCTCTCATGGGATGCATGTGACAGTGCTGTAACAGCGCTTTGCCCTGCCCCTGTCGATACTCGCCGAACAGCTTTTCTGTATGGCTGAACATGTGCTCAGCAGAGCATGTCTTCCTCGCATGGTGAATCTAGGAGGTCTTCACAAAATGACTGAGTTATGATTGAATTACACAGGGAGGAGAGAGTAAAAGAGGGAAGGCAAAACATCATCTCAACCAAAGAACGAAGCTGGCCAGAGCATGAGTTTGCAATAGGTTGGCAGCAGATGAAACTTACTTCAAGCATGACAATTGCGAATTCCATCATAACTTTCCATTGACTAAGGTTTAGCAGTCTCATTAGTAGCAATATTTTATAAACATCCAAGAATAGTTGTTCTCCTCTTTAAATTACATGAAGATAAGATCTACTTTGTGCCTCTTGTTTTGCCTTTGCTTTTACAAAAATATTTGCAATAACTGCTAAAAGAAGCCCTTGGAAGGGGAAGAGGAAGATGGTTTTAAGACTTCCCTCTCCTTTTTTTTGGAAGGAAAGAAAGGTGGAAGATGGGGAAATCTTGTACTTCCCCTGCTACAAGGACTTTTTCTGAACGAAGTTAGTTTATTTTTTCAGTAAATTTGTTGAGCAGTTACAATGTTATATTGTCAAGTTTTCCTTTTGTAGAAAACAGATTGTAGTTTTTTCTTTAAACAAAGTGTAACATGTAAAGCTATAATTCTCTGCGGGTTAAAATGTTTTTTATTTAGAGAAGATATGTTGTCATGTTTGTCATTTTTTTTAATAAAATTTTTAATAGGTTCAATAAATGTCTTCTCAATTCCTATTGTAGAAATGCTATCAGAAATTAAGCCTGCAAAAACCATTCAAGGATTTTTAATTAAAAGAGGAGGGTAGTGGTAAGGGGAACAGTGCTGCTTCTGGTAATGGGCTCCTTTTATAGCATGTACAAGTGGAAGAATGGTGTGAGGAACTCCTAATCTTCCCTGCAATTAGCTGATAATTAAGTAGTAACCTTTAATATCCAAGAGGAAACCAAAATCAGATGCCTGTGAACTGTACATTAAAATAAAGGTTTAAACAAAATCCCACCAGCAGCTTGGAAAGGCAGACATACTACTCCCTACTCCAAGTTTTCACTGGGTTTTATGGCCTGAGACAGTGCTGTGCCAACAAAAAGCACTTGACTGCTGGAATTGTTGTGAGTCAGAACCAGGAATAAGCGAATGGAGGAGGTCAGTGGAAAGCACTGAGAGCAGAGTGTTGCTGAGAAGTGGACTTGGCTTTCCTTGATCCTTTTGTAGCTGTCAGCAGACACCTGGTGCATGTACTATCTTTGTAAATAAACAAGATGGCAACAAATAGGTACCTACCTCCTTATAGCAAAATAATGCATTAAAGACTTCTGAGGCCAGTGGGTAACAGCACAGTATGGTGGTTAGTACTGAGAAGAGACTTCCAATAAACTGTACAGGAGATGCATGTGAGCTCCCTGCAGCTGGATTCATTAATTCACTATCCTTAGAAAGGATGACGACTGGCAACAGGAGCAGAGTTGTGAAACTAATTCATTACCATGACTGAGCAGCCAGTTGACAGGCTGTAAAATAACTTCCTTCTTTACTTGTATAATGCAGTCCTGATTAAATAAACTATAATTTAAAGATGTGAAAATGCAAAACTGCAAGCTTCCTAATGAATATTTTCATTTTGTATGAGGATGAGCAACGCTAAGCAAAGAGCAAAACGATCATTGATTTATAGCTGTCCAAAGATACTCACGTTAAGTTGTTCAAGTAGAGGATGGCTGTGGTTTCTTAGCAGCCTGGGCTAGGGAGTAAGCTACATCGCAGCATCTTCCTTGACTGCACTCCACACACATCTTCAGAAGTACTATATTTGTTTCTTGCTCAGCGCATCCTCAGTGATAGGAGGGCATTTTGAATTCAGGCTGTGTACAATCCCTGTCTCCCCTTTTGAAAGAGTAGGCTACATGGTAGCAGACTAGACCAAGCACAGCACGTCACCCACACTGCACTGATGGTATGGACTAAACTCCATCCACTGTGTCCCAAAGTATCTTCTATGTGAGAGTTTGCATTCATACATGCATTATGACCACTGGACAAATTTGAACTTTAGTATCAGGTAAAATCATAATGCAGTGTAAACATATTCCATAGCTTAAGGAGTTTGAAAACGTGTATGAATTAGATGAGTGTGATGTTGGAGCTTGTCTTCCTGGAGCTAACCAACCCTGAATATACTAAGTTGGTCATGAAGAGAAATTTTGACAGAAACAACATAAAAGTTTAAGCTTGTTTCAGTAGGTTGAGCTTCTTGTTGCAGTGAACATCCAATGTACATGGAAGATTTGTCATAAAAAATTTGTCAAAAAAAAAAATTGGATGCTTGTGAGAGCTTGCATGTGCTGCAATAGAGATGTGGAAAGGTGCTGGCTGTGCTGCTCAGCTATGGCTGGTTTGGCTGAAACGGCCATGGGCTGGAACCTGCACTACAAGAGTTTTTAGGAGGTGGGAACATGCAGATTATGTTCCTCTAATAGTCACCCTGGGCAGGGTATGTGGAAGCAACTATTTAGGACAACTATCTTTTTATACCCATGTTGGGAACACTTAATCGTTGTCCCTCAGTGATTAGAGGTTATGGTATTTAAAGAAAAATTGTGCTGTGCTGAAGAGCCATTTATTGAATGTGTAGAGTTATCGACCTCATGATTGAATGATGAGGCTGGTTGTGGAAGGGTTAAGATTCTACACATGGCTTGGACACAGATTTCTTGTTCCATCTCAAAAAAGAAACATGCAATTTTTGTGTCTGCACTTAGGAATTAGAAGTTAAAGTACCTTTTTGGAGTATTGGGATTTAATTAATTATTTCAGTATGTTTTCAGATCCTTGTACAGTAGGGGCCACAGAATTGCAATGTGTTATTTGATAATAATTGTTCAGATGACACTTAATTTTTTTTTTTTCCCCCTATTTCTACTGCTTTAAGGAGCATTTTTCCTCCCATGATGCCAGATTGATGTATTTTTGAAGAGGCAAAAAGGTGATGACAGTAAAGTTTATCCTACGTAAAACTGCAGTTCATCCTTCTCACTTACATGAACCTTGTGTTGTATGATTTCCTTGATGTAAAAACCTTCTTCCTAATTACTTTTGGAAAAGAACAAAGAATTTTTGTTAGTAATACAGGAAATTTTGAGGTTTGAGCAGTATATAGAATAGAGAGCAACTTGTATTTCTTTTCTGCAGGTTTATTTTTGACCTAAGACTATTTGTTTAGTGCCATGCCTTTCTTACTGTGTATGTAGGAAAAGGCTTATTTCAACTTCTTTTCCTCTCCATTCTTCACTTCATACCGCCTTCTAAATCTTCCCGAAGGATCTGAAACTCACTCAGGGCAGACAGCTTCCAAAGCTTTGAAAGCATGTATTGAAAATTATTATTATGAAAAATATAGTCCAATATGTTATATGATTTGAATATAAAGCAAGTGTTACCAAGAATGGGAAATGTCAGAGAATTGTTGTGGGGCTCCAGGAGGTTCAAATTAAGTTAGAAGAAACAAGGGCACTCATCTATTTTGGCTTTCAACATGGTGAGATATTAGTTTCTTGTACAAATTCAGTCAGTGTTTTCAAAGAATATACAGTTTCAGCTGAAATTACTTGCACAGCTTAAAGGTACTAATAATTTGCAGTGTCCCTGCCCCGCCAAGTAAACAGAATTTCTGAGAGGTCAAACACTTGTGATTATCAAGTTGTTACTGGGATGTCCAACTATAGATTGAGGAACCCAATTTAGACAGCCACGTCATTTCAAATCTTGGCTACATATTGTGAAGTGCCACAGCAGCCTTTTGGATCAAAGGTGCTTTATTTTAATAGTATGGTGAAGGAATACCCCTGATGTGAAATGAGCTTTCCATTTTGACTGCACTCAGCCCTCATGCCCCCAAAAAACTATCCGACTGCATCTTGTTATATAATTTATCTGTCAATTCTGTCAAAAAGGAGAGCTTGTGTTACTTGGAGGGCCTTCATGCCAATTGCAAAATGAAAAGCAATGCACACTGCCAGTACAGCAATTGCCTGCAGGCTTATTGAATTTCTTTCTTCACTCCTACTCACCACCAAAACCAGCTCAGAAGAAAAAAATTCCCAAAAAGGCTTGTTAGAAGTCAGCAGAACTGAAAGCTGATAAAATACTAAAATTTTTTTCTGGGTAAAAAAAAAGCAAAATTATATATTAGACATTATTAATGGGCTATTATATATATGCTTTAGTCATGTATAGAGCCAGACTCAGTGGGACTGTTGAACACATAGGCAGAGGGAGCCACAAAGAGGTATACGTTGAGTTAGTTTAAGCCCACGTATTCCAGTACCCCACCACGTTCTCTATCTTCACTTGCTCTACAGGTTCTGAGTTGATCCTGTGGAGAAAGCCAACACAGCCCTCCTCTCTTTCACTCCCTCCGTGTGTTAACTCTACACTTGTGAGAAAAGTAAATAGGATACAAAAGGATATCTATCAGCTGGCAGGATCCATCTATTTAACTAACAGTATCCATCCATTTGTGCAGGATGCATCAACTCAAAATCGCCGGTTCCAGAGCAGCGGGGAATCTGAGATGCAGTATTTGCCCCCCAAGGGTTTTTCCACCTGTATCATTCTCAAACTGAGGAATTATTATGGACTCGTATGAGGGAGTAAAGATAAAGGATGTGAGGGGAAGGTGTGGGGAAGGCCTCCACTCCAAAAAAGTTCGAAAGAAACAGGACGTAGCAAGTGGAGGAGAAGCCTGGGGAAAGTGCAAAGACAGCGTGAAGCAACAGGAAGCATGTTATGGAAAAGAGAGAGAAAATAAGCTGTCAGATAAGAAGAATCAAGAAGTACTAGGCAAAGTTAGGAGGAAATTAGAGGAGAGGTACGGACAAAATAAAAATTCTTGATAGCCATGAATATGGGGGAGAAGTGTTAAATTTGCATCAATGTATGGGGCTTGTCAGCCAATGACATTGGTCGAAATGTAATTTCTAAATATCTGTTGGCTGTAGTTAGTGGTCATAATGGGGATGTAAGAGCTGGACAAAGCATGATGGGAAAAGAAAGAGGATAAAATAGGCTCTTAGTGTTTGTCTCTTAATTTTATCTGTTTTCTGTGTGTTGGCTCATTAGGAATCCTGCCTGCCTGCCAAGAGAAAAACCATTTTGGTTTTGCATAGTTTCAGCCATATGGGGGAAAAGAGATGCAGCGTCCTCCCTGAAAAGTTTTGTTTTCTCTCTAATGTAAGATAAGATATTTTGGGCACACCGTGCTGTTTGCATGGAAATATTACAGTTGAGGAGTTAAGTGGCAGAAACAGGAATGGAATAATAAGCTTGAGGAAAGTAGTCTGGTTGGCAGCTTATTGGAGGTTTTGGTTAGTAGTTACAACAATCCAAAGGCTTCTAGTACCACAAGCGTCTTTCTTTTCTTTTTGGTTTATTTGTGATGAGAGAAGAATGACAGAAAAGATCCAATTTTAAATTTCCAACATACTTATATTTTTTCTCTTGTGTTTGGAATGGTGATTTATTAAGTGACACCGAAGCAGGCTTGCCACTGGGGGAACGGCACACTGCAGCTCTCGCTATCCATCGGACAAAGGCTCCAAGCTATAATTTGCATAGGAGCTCTTATACAAAATGCCACAAATAAATACCACGATGTGGGGATGGCCGAGAGCAAGAAGTCACCACAATCCAAACCTCCCAGAGCTACAGGAGAAGTCTGGCTGAATGATCCTTCGTTTAAACAAGGGAGAGAATACTTCTCATACTGGGGCAGCGTGCCAGGAACCATAAGAATCAGTTTATTATTGCTAGATTGATCTAAAATGAGAATAAAAAATTACAGAGCATAGTTGTTCCAAGCACTATAGGTGGCTTGTGTGTCTTGATGCTGTTAAATGGCCTGGAATATCGAACTAGAAATGTAGCTGTTGTGTTAGTCTGGAGCTTCCAACCCCAGACCTGCTTTCAAGATCCTTCCACAAGCCCCCTTCCAGATGCATCTGTCAAACTGGCAAATGGAGAAGGTACAAAGTTCACTGAAGACTTAGGGGCTTAAGCCTGTTCTTTAGATCCATCTGATCCGCCCGTACAAATTTTAGTAAATAGCTGTGTGTGAACAGGACTTGGACAATCTAAAACATTCGCAGAGCTGAGGATGTACTCCACAAAACAGAGGTGTGACCATTGCATATGAGGGTGTACCCATGCCAGGCTGAAGTTACCTGACCTAGACACCAGTCGCAATGCGGATCCTATGTTGCAGGACTCAGCGCAGATTAAGAATCTCAGAAAGGTCTCGGTGTCCTCAGCAGGTTTGCACAGCCCGTGGTGAAACCTCCGCTGCTGGCTCTTCTCTGCTACCTGCTGGCTTACACTTCCAATTTCACTTGCAGCGCAGATTTAATGTGTGTGTTAAAAATCCCCCAAACTAGCAGTGTTAGGATTGCCCTGTAAATATTAAAAAGTAAGGACGTGCCATGGCCGCTACAGCAGTATTGTCCTACCTATACTGTGCATTCCCAAAATTGTCTGCCTGGCTTTCAAGTGAACAGTGTAGCTAACTATAATTTCACATCTGGCATCAAGTCTATGGAGGTTTCCTGCAACATTTACTGAGATCCTCTAAGACTTAGAATATGGTGTTTTCTTCACTTTTAATTTTTGTTTTCAACCATAACTCTATTGATAAAGAAACCAGAAGGAAGAAATGTGTTAGTTAACAGAGTAGGTTGTGTTAGTTTAACAGGCAGAAATGCGTAAGAACAGCCAGTATTCATCCATCTTTCTTCAGCCAGGCAGTGGGGAACCTCTTTGATAACTATTACACCATTTATCACCAGTACGGTCCTCATGTGACCCCACAGGACAAATTAGTGGTAGCAAATCCTCCTTTCACTTTCAGGTGCCTACATGCTGTCGCGAAGGAGTGGTTTAGAGGCCGCTTAAAGAATCACCGTCAAAGGTATTAGCAGAAAGCGATTTTAATAGAGACTTATAAAGGTGTGACTTAACAGAGTTCGATGGCAAGGTCCACTCTATTACCTTCTACACGGATGAAACATATAAAGAAAAATCATGTTATGTCTAAGGGTTTATATCTTAGGCATTATATGTGTTTAGCAGCAGTCTAGGGTTCATTCACAGTTTTAGCAGCTCTTAATCATTAACTAAGCATTACAAACTTCAGCAGCACTTAATCATTAATTTAATATTTATGAAGTGTTAGTAGAATCTACTACAATCACGACTTGATTACAGATTATGCTTACTATTAGTTCACACACACACAAACAGAAATATATATATATAAATGTTCAAAAGGTACCTGATAAAAATTCCCCTTGAGTTCGGTGAAGAAATATTCACATAAAATGTCTCGGCATTTCTCAACAGGCGAGGGTTGAGCCTCGAGGAGTGAAGAGTTTCAGCCCAGGTCCCGTCAGGCGACGGGCCTCCGAATACCGCGGACCCGGGAGGTCGCGTGCTCTGAGAGGCGTCCCACGCAGGGGGAGGTGCTGGGCGCAGCCGCTGCCGTCCCGGAGAGCTCAAAGGGCCCCACTTAGGACCGCTGCTTATAGGTTCGCAAGATGGTTGGCTTTAGTCATCCGTAAATTTCCATCCTGGCCACAGTCCCAGGTGGTAGTGACTAAAAATTCTCGAGGTTTCAGTGTTGTTCTCCTGGGCGCCTGGGCCAGGCAGCAGGGGTACGTTCCCAGCCTCCGCTACGCGGAGCTTCTGATACGGTCGGGAGCGCTCGACCACCAGACTCAGTGCACCAAGGAAATTTCTGAGATCAACAAGTGGCCCAGATCAACAAGCGGCCCAGGAGAAGGGGGGGTGTGAATGCAGCACCACACATCCAAAATGTAAACCTGCGATGCCTTCCACAGCTGCAGTCTAACCCTTGAGACTTCTGAATCCCCCCCGTGGCTAAGTCCCGATTTCGTGCGTGCAGGCTGAGCTGTGCAAGAGCTGACGGAGCGTTCCTTCACTTGGCGTGCACGCAGCGTCCAGCCCGCACGGTGGGCACTCTCTGAACGTACACGTGAGACCTGGCCTAGCAGGAAAGCGAGCAAAAAAGACAAAGAGGGATATGTCGGCTGTACAGTCTGAGCACATGCCCGAGACACTCAGCCGCAGGCTTAAGTCCCTCTTTTTCCTGATTTAGAACAAGGATTTGAACTTCAATATCTCACCCCTCAAGAAAGCACCAGGGTGGCTTTTACACTTCCTAAATGATTTTTGGAGCAGGTCTGCCCCAGCAAGTTTGAGAGTTGTTCCCTTATAATCAATGTTTAAGTGCATTATTGAATGCAAACCAGCTGTTTTCTTAAAGAAACAAACTATTAATGGAGAAGCCAGTAACCCAAACACAAACACTTTCTATACCTTGTATACAAACCAGTGCAGTTTATGGAAAGGTTTTGGTTTCACCAAAACTCCCTGGCAGTGTAAACAGAGCGACAAAGTGGATTTATTTTGACTGAGATGTGAGATATCTGCAAAGGGAATCATTCTTGGCATAGCTATGCTGATTGCTAACTTCAGGTAGTTGGCTCAAAGGGTGTTTTCTTATGCTATTTGTTTGAATAATTTACACAGTATTGCAGGATTTTTCTTATATGTCCACAGTCTCGTGCTGGACATGTATGACTGCCTAGTTTTTTAATATATATTTTTTCTTTTTAACTGAAAATATTATATTATTTTCATTAGCTGCTCTGGCATGTTTTATCTGTTAAGATACTACTTGCTTTTATGAAAACTCTCCACTTCCAGAGTATCTTGCTGGAAGATTGAAAAAGCAAATCATAAAAATGAATTAACTTCTCAGTCAATATTGTATGTATTACAGTGTCAAATGCAAAAACAGTTGCAGACAATTTGGGATTTAGTTAAACACACTGCAGCTACCTTAGCCAAATTTCTGACTCAGAATAAATGGACTCTATCAGGTTAAAAGTGTTAAAAATTTGTTATGTAATTTTGGTATGGCCTCTGTTCTGCTGGATCTGGAGTTGTATGTTCATGATGATTTATCAGCCTGATTAGATTGTCCACAACCAGGCCCAGATCTTTTGTCCTCAGGCTTCCTAAGCAGTCTCAGGCCTGTGTCCGCCTTGCTTGGCCTTTCTGTGCCAGCTCAGAAGAACCACCACTCATTTCCCCAGTTCAAGAGAGACATGGACTTACTGGAGTGAGTCCAGCAAAGGGCCACAAAGATGATTCTGGGACTGGAGCATCTCACATACAAGGAGAGGCTGAGAGAGCTGGGGCTGTTCAGCCTGGAGAAGAGAGGGCTCAGAGGGATCTTATCCATGTGTATAAATAAACACCTGACGGGAGGGAACGAAGAAGAGGGAGCCAGACTTCTCAGTGGTGCTCAGTGACAGGGTGAGAGGCAATGGTCACAAGTTAAAAAACATCAAATTCAATCTGAACACCAAAAAACATTTTCTTACTGTGAGGATGGTCAAACACTGGCACAGGTTGCCCAGGCAGTTTGTGGAGTCTTCCTCCTTGAACATATCTAAAAGCCATATGGGCATTGTCCTGGGCAACCAGCTCTAAGTGGCCCTGCTTGAGCAGGGGGGTTGGGGCAGATGACCTCCAGCCTCAGCCATTCTGTGATTCTGTCATAATCACCTTTCTACGTGAGATAGCTAAATGGAAGTGTGCCAGTACCGAAGAGTGCAGCTTGTCCATATTTAATAAAAAAATATGACACAGCCATGCAGCTATGCCATAGCTAAAGTCAGCCCCCAGAACTTGCTAGGGGTGTATTCTCCATGGTTGGCATGATATGCTCCCTCTTGCCTTGGACAGAGGTCCAAGATCTCCATCAGTACAAACCATCCGCACAAGGACAATAGTTGGGAATGTCCAAAATAAATTGATGCCAGCAACTGCAGTATGAATGTGGCCAGGTTCTGAGACAGGGTTGGCGAAGGCTGAGTTCTGATGAAGGTCTGGAAGAAAGTTTATGGACACTGATGGGTCCTCTGGAGACAGAGGAGTATCCTGATCCTGCCCCCTGCCCTGGGCATGAACATGAACGGGAGGGATTCTGGAGTAATCATCTTCATTCAAAGGTAGTTTGCATTTCTCAGGAGGGAAGCGTTAACACAAGAATGACATATGACCTGAGTCAGCGAGTGAGTGAGTGAGAAAACCATCAGTGGTATGGAGACGTCTGCTCTAAGTCTTGCCAGCAGAGTTTCATGCTGCAACTCTATTGCTATTACCACTGGTAAGAAAGATGATTTGCTGCCTTCCCACCTTGTAGGTTTAGGATTAGCTCTTCAGAAGTTTTCCCCTCTTTCCATATTCCTCTTTAATAATAGCTGATTTTACAGTTGTGAGTTGTGGTTTTCCTTTCTTTTGGCAGCTGCTGGGTGCACAGCTGCTGGCTGGGCAATAGCTCCTGTCCTGTGTCCCCACCACAGCCAACACCGTTGGCCTTTCTCCAGGCCTCTTCCAAACAGGCAGTGGGCAGTTGGAGTAAAAAGGAGACTTCCTTGACAAAACTGTATGTTGTGACCCTATCAGCCTGGTCTTAGACCTCTTCTGTGCTCTCTGTTTTTCGCCCCAGGTAGATCACATCCAGGTACACAGTGGCAATCCTGGGAATTCACATGCAGGCACAGACATGGCAAACCTTTCTTATTACAAAAAGAAGAGCATGGATATCTAGCTAGACTGGGTTTATGTGCTGTTGCCTGCCTTTCTTTTCCACCACTTCCCTGCAGACAATCATAATTTAAGCATCCAACATCTGACAGAACATCTGTAGTGATAAATGTGAATTTTAACCTGAGGTAGCAAAGCAGATTGCAGGCAGAGCGTGTCGTGGGCTGATTGCTCCAAAGGAGATGTATAGCTGTGGGCTCTCAGCCTCCCACCTGGACATGTTTTTGTAGCCTGACACATGTAACTTTTTATGCAGTAACTGATGAATGTATTATGTATATCTTTTGGGGGGCAGAAACCAGAATCCCAAGCGTGGCTCTTTCCTAGGCTGAGGGTTCCTTTCTCCTGCTTCTCTCTAGTCTACAAATCCTGATTTCCTTCCTGCACAGGGGCCCAGCTGCCATAGGGATGGTATAGATCGCCTCCTCCCCACCCTGCCCTCCGCTTCTAATTACTTAGGATACATTCAGAGATGTAGGCTTTGGTATCATCAGGCAAATGAGGGAAAATAGTCAGCTGTTGTGTTGTATGAGCGTACTGGTGCCGGCAGTGTCTTTAACAAAAAAGTCACCACAGCCGTGTTGTGCGAGGAGACCATCCCCAGAGATTTTCTCAGAATGTGTCTGATAAATCACACTGACAGGGCTGGCGGAGAGACTGAAAATACTGATACACATTTCGTGTTTCTTTTGCATTTAAGGCTTGCGAATGTTTCTATCGGAGAGGGTCTCGGCCTTCCACCTGGTTTGAGGTAGAAGCAAAGCTCTGTTCCTCCAGGACTTTTGAAATCAAGCTAAATGGTGCCACTGAGTTCAAAGCCTCCAGGGTGAGGAGCAAGCCACGAGAGGGGTTTTTTATTATTGTTCTTTCCATTTTGGATTTAGGTGCATCGATTCAGGTGAAATTTAGTTGCAGACATTCAAATATCTTCCACTAGATTGATCCTTAAAGTTCTTCAGGGGTTTAGCCCCTAGTTTCTACCCCATATATATATATATGGTGTAAGATTTAAGGTACCTTATCTTTTCCTAATATTTAAAATAAATCTTAAGTTTTGAAGGTGACACACTGCTAAGGGGACAGCAGTAGCACAAGATGAACTAATTTTTAAAAATCCCTTGCCTGAAACTGTCCCAGCCACATCTCTCTGCGTCCCTCATGCTGGGCAGATAAAGTGTGGATTTTGATACTTTGAAATTGCTTTTGATTCTTTGAACAATTGCTTACAGTGCAAGATGCTGTTCCCCAGAAGTAGTAAACACTGGGGAGTGGACCTGGGCCCAGTGTTATTATTAGTTGTATTCACCAAGCCAGCTATCAGTCAGAAAATATTCAGCTGCCAGCTGTGGGCCAAACCAAAACTGGGGTGAAGGAAGGTTGGGGAGTGTCATGAGGGCATTGCAGAGGATCAGTAGCTGTTTTTAGACTGAGCCATGTGATTTGTAATATTCCCTTTGTTAATTGTCATGCTGGCTAAAAACCCAACCTTTTTATTTTTCCCAAGGAGAGAAGCTGACATTAAATAATGAAAATCATCACTGAGGTCCAACCAATCCAAAAATATCCATTAAAGTGATGATAAAAACTTCAGTGCTGAGTTCAGAGACAGCAAAGTGAAATATCTGCATTTAGCATGGCCTCGCTTGTTCTCATGCTTTAAAGGGGGCAGTGGAGAAAAAAAAAAAGAGAGTCCAAAAGAAAGTAGAAATTAAAGGCAGACAACATCTTCTAGATTATCATATGTATTATTCTGCCAGTGCAGGACTGAATCTTTTAAGACTTATTTAAGCCTTTCAGTCCCTAAGGAGCATGATTTATGGGCTTTCTGCTGATCAACAGAAGATAGGCATGGTGAAAGTCTACAGCTACTTACGTATTGTGGTTCATGCTTTTGGCTCCAGCAGTCCCCTTCTCAGCCCCTGGGGTATTGTTGAAATGGCAGACTTCACAGTTTCTCTGCCCTATTTTCTAATTTAATTTTACTCTGAAGAATGATGACCTTAAATTTGCACTTTTTTTCCCTTATGATTTAGTTCTATCTTACTATAGGGACAGAAATGAGTCAAATTTTTGTTTCAGAAGAAAGGTATGATACACCTTTGCAAAACTTGCAATGAAGCAAAAGCTGGCATTCAGCTCCCATCGTGATCAGCAGGGTACAGAGCCCAAACAAAACAGGATTCTAGTGTGGTTTATGCACTTTTTAAAATTAAAAGCTGTATTTTGTGGCTCTCAACTTCTGAAAATATGTCCTCGGGTACATCTGTGTAATTCCTCTGACAAAACTGAATGTAAGCTCTTTTCTTGCCCATTCACTGAAAACCTTCATTTCTGTGCTTAGACATTTGTCACAACAACATGTCGAGGGCTGGCATCCTGAGCGCAGTGAGATCATACACCCGTCTCCTACCAGCGTCACTATCTGTTGCTCCCTTGGTGTAGGATTATCTACTGATCCAGGCTTTCTTCTGAGCTGGGCTAAAGGAGGTGACAGTGTTTCAGAGAGAATGCTCATGAGTTGTCTTTTAATTTGTTTTCCTGAGCTTTGTTTGTTAGCTGTATAAGACAAGAGGTAATCAATGATGTGACAGTGGAGAAGTATAATGTTCTGCAGATTATAAAAGTGTCTCGAACATATGCTTTTATGTTAATGGAGGCATTTTTACTGCCGAAACCCACTGTAGATTAACTACACAAATTGTTAGGATTTTATCTAGGGATTCTTAACTGTCCAAAATTCTTTTTAAACTCCCTTCTTTATTATCATTTGGCAGAGTTACGTCTTGTATATTCCAACAAATATTGCAATCACTTTATTGCTAAATAGATATGCTGGAGAAAGCATGTGCTTAACATCACAACATTTAACACTTACTAATGTTAAGTTGTAAAGGTCTCTAAATTGTACTTGGATGGTATCTCCAAAGCCATTACTAAATTAGAATGTTATTCAGACAAGATGTTGAATACAAAGTATGTCTATGCTGAACAATGCTTCTGTTACAAGCAAATAATCTGCAAATTCTAACATTTCAATTAAAAAGTTTCCATCATATCACTTTCCTTTTAATAAGGGATCATTTTGAGAGCCACTTTTGATTATCAGTGCTCATGATGGTAACAGTTCTGTGTTTACAGGTATCTAACCATCTTTGCTTCTCTTTCCTTCTGTAATCAGCAGAAACAGTGGGAAAACAAGGTAGGTGTCTCAAAGAGATAAGGCTAATCTCAAGGGTGTCATTTTTTAAAAAACATCTTAGATATTTTCTCTATTTGATGTATAGGTGATAAACAGAGGAAGCGCAAAGTAGAAATAAAACCTAAACATACATTTAAAACAGAATATATAAAAATAATTCAACATATAAATACATATATTCAGATACAAAGGGAGCTTATAAGAAGATGGGGTGCACAGAGACAAGGAGCAATGGTCACAGCTTGCAACAAGGAAAGTTCTCTCTGGATATATGGAAAAAATTTCCACCTTGAGGGTGGACAAGCACTGGAAGAGGTCACCCAGAGAGGCTGTGGAATCTTCCATCTTCAACATTTTCAAAACTCAGCTGGACAAGGCCCTCAGCAACCTGACCTAACTCTGAAGTTAGCTCTGCTTTGAGCAAGAGGTTAGACAGACGGTCTTCCAAGGTCCATTCCAAGCTCAGTTACTCTATGATCTTGTGTGGGTGGGTTTGTATGTGTATGAGAGATAAAGCAGTGATTGCGTAAAGCTTAGGGCAGAAGATGTAAAATCTATGTAAAAGTATGTAACATTCCCCAGGTCCTTGTGAAGCCATTTTTCTGAGGCCATACTAGTGCAAATTTAAACTCATATATACATGTTGCAAACCTCTACTCTATAGTTAGAGTGTGATGAAAAGCATTGCAAAACAGAAAGCCTGAACTGGCTTGGTATACATTAATTTTTTAGTAATTTTCTGATCTATATGCTGGCAAACTAAAATCACCATTCTCCAAAAGAAGTGGATTATCTACAGCTGCCAAGCTGGAATTTGAACTCTCACCTTCAAAATGCGATACCCACACACGAGCACACTGGCTCTTGCACACTCCAAGAGAAATATGGTGTCCACAGCTGGCAGGCAGGAACTGTTTGTCTTGTGCCAGTCCAAATTGGGAGAGGAGAATACACATCATTTAGAGCATATTTTTCTTATTACTTTTTCTGTGTTTCTTTTTTTTTTTTACAGAAAGAACTGGAAATTAAACTCAAGAGAGCTACAAAAGTTATTTTAGAGATGTTACCCCCTCTTTCCATTTGCTTCCCTGAGCCCTTAATGAAAACATACAGCTTTAATGAATTTGTTCTTCTTCAGGCAAAATGTTCATGGATACTGCTGGAAGTGTTGCATAAGCAGAGCCTGCACAAACAGGTCAAAAACTGAGGAGTTTGATCGTGTTTCAGAGAGGGAGGAGAGTCAGAAGGAAGACGATCTTTGATCCCCCACTCAATATGTAAGAGAATTTAGTTGGATTTGCTTCTAATCACAGTCTCTTAATATCTACAGTCTTCCTCTGTAAGGCATCGGGTATTTTTGTTGAGTAAACACATTTTTTAAAATTAGCCTAGTTTTGCCACAGAGAATATTGAAATCTCTGTAGCCCAACAGAAGAATTCGGGATAGTTTTGCTTCACAGGCTTTACACAGAAAATTATTTTTAAAGATCATTGTAGCTTAAAATTAAAAATAGAATGATTGCTTCAATCATTTTATTGCTTCAAACCAGAGACAATTTTATGAGAGTTTGGGTTTTTTGTGCACTGTGGATGTTACAGAGATACCAGGTGGCCAGATAGGGTTTGAAGGAAAGCTACATAGGTGTCTAAAAGGTGCAGGGGGCAATCTTCTCCACCTATTTTGGGAGCTCATGGTTTTTATAGGGTTGCCAAATCATCCAGGTTGGCAGGGACCTTGGGAGGTCCCTAGTACAACCTCCTGCTAAAAGCAAGATTAGCAGAGTTCAGACATGGTTGCTCAAGGCCTTGTCCAAGGAAGATGGGTCCACAGCTTCTCTGGGCAAACATCTTCCAGTGCTTATTCATCCTTACAGGGAAAATTACTTTCTTTATACCCAGTGTGAACCTCTCCTGTTTCAGTACATGACCTCTGTAAGGATCCTGGCTCTACCTGCTCAGCAACCTCCTTCTAGGTATGGAAAGGAGCCGTTAGGTCTCCCCCAAACAGCCTCTTCAGGACAAACAAGCCCAGCTCCCTCAGTCCCTCCTCGCAGGGCTACTGCTCCAGTCTCTAAACATCTTGGTAGCCCTCCAGTGGTCTTGCTCTGGTTTTGGGAGGCCCAAAACTGGGCATAATATTCCAGTATTGTTTTTTATTATTTTAGATCACATTTTGAAGAATTAATAAATTAAATGTATTTTAAGAATTTAAAGGAGGCAAAGATCGACTTGGAAATAAAGAGTTGGAATCTGGATTGTGTATAAATTTATTTCTTTTTCAAGTTTAGATGTAAAGCTCATCAGGATTACTCATTTCTTTCACTGAGAATAAAGATACATTTCCTCTACTTCAGTGTAAAGCTATGTAGCCTTACATATTACTGCTGAGACTCTGGTCTTAGGAAAGATCATGACTTCAGTGTAGAGGAGATGAGTCACCCAACTATAGGAATATGGAGAAATTTCTTTTAAAATAAACTTTGGTATTGTTCATTTTAAGATCTCTGTCTGCTATGTGATGAAGTTAGGATATTTACAGATGACATCCTATGGAGCCCAATAAAGAATGGAAAGGTTCAATTCTTTATACTGCAAAAGTAGCAGCGTTTTGGCTTTAATACAGCTGAAGTGTAGAAGTAAGATCTTTTACAGTCAGTGAAACCTCTGTGGAGCACAACGCATAAAACTGAATTTTCAATGAACAGAACTCTAGTTCTATAAAATAATATGATTTCAGAACAGTGTGTAATGAATCATCTCATCAATGTTCATGTGCATTAATTTGTCTGCTGAGACTTTTGAATAACTTAACTAAAATACATCCCTTCTTAGCTATCCCCACAGCTAAAGCTGTTGCCCAGACTCTCATCTGGTATTTCAATCATTGCCACGTCATCTTCTTGGGCCTTGACTAATGCCTTCTTCCTACGACCATGTTCATCAAACATACTATTGCTCAGATAATTTTCCCAGTTCCCCACTTTGACAAAGTCCTCCTTAGAATGTGTGCGGTGTTCATTAGTGCTCCAGTGCTGCACGATGGTACACACACAGTGCCATGCCTACAGTGAACTGTTGATTTCAGTGGGACTACAGACACAAAGGTCTACCACATCCTACAGAACCCATTCCAGTACTTTTTCTTTCTCTGCTTTTTAACCTCTCAAGACCCCTTTTCCCTCTGACTGTAAACATGTTCTGGGCTTTGCAGACTCTGATTCGGCTTCTGAACCACTGACACCATTCTTCCCAAAATCTTTAACGACTTTTCCTTAATCAGATCTCAAAGTTACCTTCATTGTTCTTGATTTATCCACCATCATAAACAGCTAGCTATGTGCTTGAATTCTTGCCCTCCATTAGCTCTTCTTGTTCGCAGCCTTTTTTTCCTGTTATCATTCCTTCAGAAGCTCACCCAAAAGAGATACTCTGGTGATTCTCATCCATCTTCCAGCTGCCTGACAGGGGCTGACTAGTCTCTTCAATGTATCTCTTCATTCCTCCTTCTACTCTCTATCTCTGGGTAGTCTTCTCTGAAAACACAAATTCAATTATTATTTCTGTAATGGTGACTAGTCATCATCTAAGACTCATCTGCAGATTTGACAACCAAACTGTATCTAGTCTATATCTAGAAAGAAGATTCTTTCCATGCAGCCTATTTTAAAACATGAATTTTCCATCCATCATCGTGTCAAAACTATCATCCAGATCCTTATTGCCAAATATCTTGCTTTTTTCAACATTGTATTGTGTGGATTTAAATCCAATTTAGCCTGCTGACTATCTAGCACTGTGTTCTTGGCCATTAACTTTGATTGTAATGCTCTTTTTCTTGCATACTTCCACTGATTCTTCCTCATAATAGGAAGCATAAGCTGCTTGTCTTCTCTTTGAAAGCACTTCTTGCCTATCATACCTCATGCAATACTGAGAGTTTACCTCCAATTGCCATTTAATCCAGGATGCAGGTCTCCATCACGCAAATTCTGGATCTTTCATACAAGTGCTTTCATTCTGTCTCCTTAACAGCCCATCATGCTTAGAAAGAGCTCTTGATAAATACTTAAAAAAAAAAAAATTAATTATATTCCTTTAAAGTCATCATAGCTGTGTTTCCTACCAAAGTCTTGAAAATGCCACTCCAGCTCAGTTGCCTGCGTGTTACAGACCAACAGTGTCTCACTGTCTGCAGATGTTCCCTGTCAGCTGTCACTTGATGGAAATCACATCAAGCAGTCCTGAGGAAGTAGCTATGTCCTGTACTTACATGATAGTATGCTAGCCCATGGCTAGTGCTACCAGGTATATTACGTGGGCTGCCTGTGGGTGGTCTAGCCTGCCTGGCTCAAACTGGATGTTGAAATCCCAGCCAGCTCCTGAACCATCGATTGCAGGCTTCCTCCGCAGAGTTGGCTCCCACCTGGGCTACTGCCTCTCCCATTGATACAGGAAAAACTCAGTGCTGAGGCTTACTCCTGCTCTCAAAGGCTAGGAATTTCACGTGGAGATACTTTCCTCATATTTATTTTCCAGGTCTGGGAGACCTTCAAAGGAGCCCAGGCTGGAGAAGGGTGACAGGCTATCCTTCCTCAAGAAATGGGGAAATGTCTGAGACCTGTTTCCCCTGAAACCCAGTACTACACTCTGAGAGACCTCAGTTGTCTTCAATGTCAGCAGGGCAACTTTCTGAAAATCCATTTATACTTTTATATATTTCAGACACATCCAGAAATGGAGTTGTATTAGTGGGGAGGTCCTGATATCACTGTTTACACAAAGGACTCCGAGACTCGCCTCCACTCATCTCCAAAGTAACTGTTGTAGACTCAAAGCCCCATGACTATGGGTTTGTAGACCTGAAAACAGGCAAGGAGATCAGTTCCTGTGGTCCTCACAAAGGTGTAGTTAACACTTCTGTTTGATTTCCCCTTCCTCTTGTAGTCTGATCTCTCTCTCCCTTGCATTGCAGCTCGGGAGGATCTGTGGGGCGGTGGTATACTTTTTATTTCTGCATCAGAAAATAGTAACCGTGTACTCTAAAGATACTGCTAGTACAAAAAGTCTCAGTCTCAGCTGCCTGTGGCACACAAGCTGTCACATGAAATTAGAGTGGATATGGGGACTACACTACAACTCCGGTTGCCTGTAAACATCCTCCACTAAAATAACATATGGCCTCTGTTGCAGCAAGTTTTATATATGTATATATCTACCTCCTTTGGAATGTTTCAGTGTGTAAGTAGATTGGGGAAAATAAAGACCACAAACCACATATATACATGCCTTATTTTTTGCACTTTCCCATAGCATCCACTCTAAGTCCACTTGGAGACCACTGACACTAAGCTAGAATGACCTTGACTGACCTAGCCTGTGTTAATTAGTTGACGGGTCCCATCTCTGTAATTCTTAGATTATGACAACACTGAAGAGTATGAGGTGCTCTATGTAGCATAATGAGACCTCATACACTGTAACCCCATAATGACAGTTAAGATAAATAAAGATTTGACATCAGAAGATATTCTTATATATTGTAATGTGACTTTAAAAAAACCTTTACATTTCATACTAGCGGTTAAACTAGTAGAGTACTACTACTGTAGTACTATAAGTGTAAAGAAGGGCAGCCCAGGGGCTACAGCACTGTCTGAAAACTTGGGAAACTCAGGATCCAGTTTTGACTCTATCGCATACCTCCCTTTTGATTTCAGGCAAGTTATTTAGCCTCTTTGTCACTCAGTCTTCCATCTGCAAACTGAGGATGCTGATGCTTCTCTGCTTCAGAGAAATTTTATACTGATAAATACCATCAAAAGTTCTGAGATCTCAGGATGGTATGGTAAACGCCACACAGTCAGACTTCATTTATCTGTGGTCAGATTGTCTGGGCCATAGATGAAAAGCCAGCTTGGGTCTAACACAATTTATTAGCTCAGGCACAGTGCCATGTGAATGCAGTTACACTCTTTCTAGGGCCAGCTCTGCTCTGGAAAGAGTACATCTGCTTTTGTGAGAACCTAGCTGGCTCCATCCTGAGGCAGCTCAGGTATTTCAGCATCACATTCCCACAACCAGAAGTGTTGGGAGGTGGAAAGGAGCAGAAACACCCAGCGCAGAGTCAGCCTGGATCCAGCTGGGTTTATGAGACCTGGCTTTGTGCCAGCTGTGCCAGACCCACGCTGCCTCCCCAGCTTTTGCACCTGCCCTGTTGCGCCCCAGGTCCTATGGGGCTCATTAGATCAGGCACAGCAGGTCCAGCACTGCAACCAAGGAGCCACGGTCTGTCGGTACCTGCAGGGCTGGGGAACAGGCTGTGAGTGAGGAGCAGAGAAATCAAATGGCTCTGTGCGGTCAGCGTAGTTGATGCTATGAGGAATTAACAGACCCTCCTGCATCAGAGCTAAATTCACCTGGAACTTCGTGGGTGTTCCCTTGTTTCATACTCTTATCTGTACTATTAGGGTTCCCGCTTTACCAGCTTTACAATACCTTTGCCAAGTAGAGAAAACAGATAAAAATCACTTACTAACGTTATACTTTAGGACTTCAAGAGTCATCTTCCCAGGACAATGAAAGTGGCGCTTCAAAGAAGAGGCTTTGGAATGTGCCAGATCAGAATTTTAGGAAGCCAGAAGGAAAGGAGGGGAAAATAAATGGATCAAGGTCTTAAAACCAGGGATGAAAGAAAGAGAGTTAATTATCAAACACCGCGGGAAGAAAGAAAAAAAAAGGAAAAAAAAAAAGGAAAGAGCGAGAAGTGAGCAGGACAAGGTTTCTCAAGGCTATAAGCAGGGCAGGGAAGCGACGAGGAGGCTTTGCAGGGAGCGGGAGAAGCCCGCCGAGGAAGAGCCTCCAGGCAAAAGCCTCAGCGGCTCCCGGGGCGGGGGGCGCGGGGCGGGCGGGCGTTAGGGCCCGGCGGGGGCGGGGCGGGGGCGCGGCGCCGGGCGGCGCCGGGGCCGGGCGGCGGGATGGCCGGACAGCGGCACCACCTACGTACCGCGGCCCCGCATCCCCGCGGAGCCCGCGCGGCCCCGCTGCCCGCGCCGCTGCCCCCGGCTGACAGCCCCCGCCCCGCCGCATAAAAGGAGCGGGCGGAGGCGGGCGGCCGGGGGAGCGGAGCGGAGGGTCCGGCGCGGACACCGCCTGCATGTGGCCGGGAGCCCCCGCCGCCCGCCCCGCCGAGCCCGCGCCCGAGCCCGAGCCCCGGCGGCCGCCGCCAGCCCGCGCCTGCCCGCGGGGGGCTGCCCCGCGGCGCGGAGCCGCTCTCCGGACCCGGCGGCGGGGCGGGATGGCCGCGGGGCCGCGCCGCGGAAGGTAGGGGGGGAGGCTTCGCCCCGCCGTGCCCGCGACCTGAGCGGCTGTGGGCGGGGTGCGCCCCTGCGCCGGGATAAATAGCGCTTTCCCTCCCTGACAGCCCGTCCCCGGGGCGCGCGGGGGTGCCGAGCGGCAGCGCTCGCCCGCTGCTTGCGGTCGCTCGGGGGACAGAGTTGGGGCTCTCGGTGACTCCGCTCCGGGGCCCCGCTCATGCCCTGACCTGGGTTTTTTTTTTTTTTTTTTCCTCTTTTTGTTTCTCGGGGAGAGCCGGAGAAGGGGCAGGACCGGGAAAGCCAGGAGCCTAGCTTTTCCCCTCTCTCTCCCTGCGGCGCAGGGGAGATGCTGGAAGAGGCTCTGAGTTTGCAGCGCCCGCGCAGGGGAGCAAGAGGCGTGTGAGCTCCTGCCGGTCCCCGCGGCAGCCGCTGCCCCGCGGCGCTCTGCTGGCCCCCTCCTCGCCCGGGGTCGCTCGCAGCCCCGCACGTAGCCAGCCGCCGGCCTCCGCCGCCCCTCGCCGCCGCTGGAGGAGGCTGCCCACCCCAGCGGCCCAGGATGCAGTTTCGCCTCTTCTCCTTTGCCTTGATCGTCCTGAACTGTATGGATTACGGCCACTGCCAAGCCGGCCGCTGGAGACGCAGCAAGAGAGGTGAGCAGCGCCGTCTGCTCACCCGGGACTCCCGCCCGGGGCAGCGGGCGGGAGCGCTTGCGGGGCGGGTGGGGGGGCTGCCGGAGGACTGCGTGCCCGTCCCTCCCCGCCGAGGAAAGGGAGCTCTCCGGCAGGTGAGCGCGGGGCGCGCCCCGGCTCCCCGCCCGCGGACCCCGGGCCAGCACGTGGGGCGGCGGCGGCAAGCCTGGGGGCGCGGGGCCATGCCGGCGTGGCGACCGCTCCGCGGGGCTGGCCGCCGCCCTCCTGCTGGGGAGGCCGGGCCGGGAGCGGGCGGAGCGGCGGGGACGTGAGCTCCGATGGGAAAGGACCGGCCGGAGCGGCGCGGCTGCTCCGCGGCCGCGTGGGGCTGACGGGGACGTCGAGCGGTAGGTGCGAGCCCCCCGCGGCCCCCGGGCCTCCGCCACGGCGGTGTCCCTCCCCCCCGCGGGGCCGGCAGAGCCGGGGGTCTCGCCGGGAGCTGCCCGCCGCAGGAAGGGCGCTGCCGGCAGCCGCCGCCGGCGCCTCGGCCGCAGGGAGCGGTGTCAGCCGCTGATTTCGCCGTCGTACCTCGTCAAACAGCTTACAGCCGCCGGAGGTTCGCTCTTAGCTGTGCTGATACGGCTCGCGTGTCCGTGGGGCGGACTTTGAGGCTGCCTTCCGTGGGCCATCCTTAGAGTGACCGTGTTTCCGAGGCAGAGAGGCGGGTGCTCGCCTTCCACTCCGCGGCCGCCGGGCACCCCCGGCCCCGCCGTGCTGCTCCCGCGGGGCTCGGGCGGCTCAGCCCGCGGGAGAGCCGCGGCGGCGGAGCCAACCGCGCCTTTCCCAGCGCCGAGGGGTTTTCTGTGCCGCCAACTTTCGCTCGAAGCTTGCAGATCCCTTTGAGGAAAAAAGGAGAGGAACGATGCGTTAGGGTTTAATCTATTTTCCGAAGATGCTAGCGTCGGGATTACCAGAGTTCAGGAGTCGGAGCGGTGAAACGTGCCAGTACAGCACCCATGTGGACGAAAAGATTACTGCAGCTCTTCCCCGGCTGTCAGGGTTGTCTTCCTTTTTTTTTTTTTTTGGGAGGGGGTACACCTTCAGTATAAAATGTTTTTATTATCCACATATTCTGAATTATTTTGCTATCCCTTTTCCTATTATTTTCTCGGCCATGTCTCCTCTCCCCGTTTCTAAAGTTAACTGAAAATCAGGTGGCTCAGCTGCTGGAAAATTTGTATTTCTGAAAGAACTGCACTTCTAGTGCAATTATTTGGAAGGGGAGGGAGCTAACATCTCCAGTGTTAAGCCGGTACAAACAGTAATAAAACTGTGAAAAGAAAATAGTTTGCACTTTCATGCATATGTCACCTTCAGAGTAGGTACAAATAAAATTGCAAAGCAATTTAGTTTTGATGGTTTTTCAACAGATGGTTTCCAGAATTTAATTTTTGTGTGTGTGGCTAAAACGATAGCAGTCCTTTAAAGTGACCAGACTATCTGTGCTAACAAAGGGTATACTGTGTCTTTAATTAAATGTGGAACTACTTAGAGTGCTGGCTAGACAGTGGAGGGTGATAGTGGTATTTCTGCTTTACAACAGAGCTTAAGGATTGCATTGTGGGAGTACTGAAATGAATAGACATCTAACTCGAGTTGTGTGAATTGTCCTCCTACAAAAACTTAAGCTGGTTTTAATTGATCTCATGTTCGCTGATTGATCTTAGACCAATTGTTGTGCTTGTTGAACAGTTGGCTTTTCCAGAGGAGATTGATTTAAATTAGTTTTTAGTTTAGTTATTGGATAAATAACGTCAGTATTGACAGTTGACTTACAGGCACTGTTTTGTGCTGTCACCTAAGGGTTTTGTTTTGCGCTTTAAAGAATGCGGTCTTTTTCACTTAATAAGTCTAAAGAAGTAAGCATAGCCAGTTCTAAGTACTGAAAGCAAAATCTAAGAATGTATTCAAATTATAATAGACATTTGCCATGACACATGCAGTCTGAAGTAATGCTTTCGTACAGGACCCAAAATTCCAATAATTTCACAATTTTTCCATATCCCATCTGCAAATAATCAGGCATTCACTGTGGGGTACTGGCAGTTAAAATTTCTCTGGCATTCTGTTTTGTCTGTTACATGATCTCAGATGCTCCATAATATCATTTTCTTAATGAAATAAAATTTTTGGCATAGATTAAGTCTCTGTGCGGTAGAAATCAATTGCATTCAGTCTGGAATTATGGGCAAATATCATGTGTAGATGATTTCTTTTTTTTTTTAAAAAGCAGCTAAATGTACAGTAAACTTTAAGTATATATGCCTGTATTGGAGTTTGTGTGGATTTGTAGCTGATGTAGAATACTCTAGTAAACAAGAGTTTAGTAAATTTGGGGGGACATTCCCAGATTTCTTCATTCCCCTTCCGCTTTCAACCCTTTCCTTAACCAAGGCATGCAATACTGCAGTAGAAGCTGAATGAAAAATTAAGGTTTAGAATGTGATTCCTACCTGGCATTGATTTGTGTTTTGTTAGTCAATGTCATTTCATTAAAAATTATTCAGTAAACGCACTGTGATCAACAGATTCTGCTAACTCCACCGCTGCTCTTAGTTACTTTCGCAGCTCATTAGAATATTGCTTTGCCTAGTTGGCTCAGAGCAGAACCTTACTTCCCTTGAAACACCCCAGCAAATTCTCCCGTTGGAAGTCTCTGTCCTGAGCAGGTAATTATGATTACTTGTCTTTTCTTCAGAAGCTGTTCTAAAACATATTTAAGGGTTACATAGCTTAAAGGTCAGTGGTGTAATCTCACAGTTGGCTTAGCCTAATATCAAAGCACCTCCTTTCCCTTTCTTGTTTAATTGTATAGCTTGACTTTTCATTTCTTCTGGATATCTACTTGCTTGTTCATTTCAATGAAAATTTTTATCTTTTCTTCAGATTTCTCTTTAGCAGTCAGTATAAGATCAGCATTTCACTGAGTATCACAGGGTGCGTGGAAGAGCAGTGGTTTTTCCCTTGTCTTTGAGACATTGTAAAAACAACTTTACCGAAGAGTACCACAAATCAGAATGGGAGTATATAGAAATGAAGACTGTCAGGCTGGCTTACCGGGGGGAGTGATGGTATTCTGCAAAAGCATTGACAGAAAAGAATATAGGGTTCATTGTAAACAACTGTCAAAAATTAGATGCTAACAAAATTCCCTGAGGGGAAAAAAAAGTCAACATGACAGCAGTGCCTGCATTGATGGGAAGACTTAACTGTAGTACAGAGGGGCTCTCTGGAGTTGGTGAGACCAATGTTGGAATAATGAGAGATATGAATGGGACGCATTCACACTGGGAAATTGGAAGTTACTTATATCCGAGAACTCAAAGAAAAACTGGGTGTTGAATACTTGTCTTTCAATTTAGTTCATATTCAAGGGGTGTGATAAGGGCTAAGGCGCATACTCATCTCCTGGATGCTCGCACTCTATATTAGACATACATAAAGAAAGGGGCAATATCTGTGTCAACGAGTGAATAGTAAGCGACAATGGTAATGGCAAAATATCCACAGGTGGAAATAGGAGGAGTGCCTGGGAAAGGAAATTTCCCCAAGTGTTTCTCAGAGCTCACTATAGCTCTGTGTATGGTTTTTATAGGAGTGTATGCATATATGGAGGAACATAGTAGCGGGAATCAAAATTATGTCAATTAAATCTGTATCATAATGTAAGATGGGAATCTTGACCACCAGCTAGTTATAAGAAGTTGTTAGATGGATTTTCAACTAGAAGAAAAACCTGTTCAGATATTGGGGATTGTGATTTGGCTTTCCGAACTAGATACTCACTTGAGATGGTGATAATCTTGGAACCTGTCTCAGATGGATTGTGTGGTCAGGCTTTGGGAAAGATTGATGATTTCAGCATTAGGGAAAAGGAACTTGTGTTGGAAATACTTGATTGAAATAAATACCACATCTGCTTTTACAAGGACTCCAAAAGAGTAATTTACTATCTCAAAAAAATAATAAAAAAGTTATGCTACAAAGAATATATTTTAATTTTCCAATAGTATCCAAATATTTTACCTATTCTATCCTCCTCTCTTTGAACTTGAAACATATTTTACATTTGGAGGACAGTTAACTTTTTGTCTGTGGGTTAAGGCTCAAAATCTTATGAGGAAGCTGTACTTTGAAAGACTTGTTTTCCTCAGGTATTACATTAAATGCTTGTAACAGAACTTATAAAAGAACTGAGACGTGTTAACACTTTCTGGAGTAATTTCCCAGGTACTTGTGATCAGTGGTAAAGCTTTGGAGGGTAGCTTCTGTTCCCTAGCTGCTTACTACTTAGGATAGTTATTAAACATTCTTTATATACACATCATTACTACAGCGGTAAGAATATCATAACATTGGAACCATTGAAAAGTCAAAACTTTCAAACTTTTGACTACTTATGCTCTGTTATCTGGTAAATCTGAGGAAGTTTCTTAAACTAAAATGTCAGCTGAAGTCAGAACTTCTGTGTGAGGGGATGACTGAATACCAAACTAGCTAGCTAATGATGCAGTGTTACTGAGGATAATTGATGCTCAAGTGGAGCATGAAGATTTTGCAGAAGAGATGCTCAAAATGCCAAGAGCAGGATTCAGCATGAAAATGGACACCTAAGCTTGATTGATTCAGTTGCCCAAAGTAGGTTTCTAGTGCTGCTTGTGATATTTAAAAGATATTCTTTTGGACCCGGCACGTACACGGCCTTCTTGAGCAACTGGAGGCCAGGCAGGATACCCTGCAGCAAGTCATATGCATCTGACCACCTTAGGTGTCTCAAGGCCCGTTGTGGTGGAAACTGAAAATGGTGAGCACGTGCTTGCACAGCATTGTTCTATGTATGTTTTCCTTTCCCTTATCCATCCCTTAGCTTCCATTACAGGTCACTTGGGGTTAGGATACTGGACTAGATGGGTGTGTCTGGTCAGACCTTGAAGACTATGCTTATATGCTTTTGTATTGAAACGTGCAAGAGGATTTACACTGTGATGAAGAACTTATATTTGTCTGCTTGATAAACTTGGCTTAATTTTATGTTTTCCCTTTTTTGGGGAAGGGGGGGATATATGCTTTCCAAAGCTTGGCTGAAATCTGTTACTAGAGCAGTTCAAAATGCATGACAAATACCAAAAGTGAGTTTGTATACTAATATAGGGAAGCTATGGTGATAACAGCAAGAATGCAGTTTTTCACTTCAATGTATCATTTACAGTATACAGGCCAGCATAATTACTATGATAAAGTATGTTAGCATGATGTTTATATAAGCTGCTTTTAATGAAAAATATGACATTATTTAAAAGCTAGAAAGTGGAAGAGTTGTTCACTATCAGACTTCAAAGCATAAAGAAATAAACAATGGCCTTTCTGTAAGCTGTTTTTTTTGTTTTCTTTTCTCTTTCTCTTGCTACTTCTGCCAGGAGTCTGACTGTCCCATGGAGGTCTGCATTTCATTTCTGATCATCTAGCTATTTTTTTAATACCAAAAAACCCTAGCTAACCATAGATTAGAGGGGACTGTCTAGTCAAACCTGCAAATTATCACAGGTTGCAAACTTTTCCCAGTGCACAGTACATCAGACTCAGAAGCTTATAGCTGACCATAACATCCCTTTCCAAAAATGCATCCTTGATTATAAACTTCAAGGGTGGGATTCGCATGATTACATGTAATTATCTGCAACATGAATGTCTACACTTCCTTTTATAATTGATGTATTGCTAGTTGGTACAGTCCATGGAACTGTTGGGACAATTAACCCATCCTACAGTAGAAGCCTGCCTTTGATCAGATAAAGCATACCCCAAACTCAATAAATATTAAATAAGATGACTTGATTGCCTCTATCTGTAATTGAAATGTAGTTCAGATGTACACATCTTCATTGTTTGTTAGCCCCTAAAGTAAGCTGAAATCAACCCCAAATGAGAAAGAATCTACCACATCCAATCTTCTGACCTTTTATTAAAATTATGCGTTGGTGTAGCTCTGTTAACTTTAACAGATACGGTCCCTGAAATTTGTACTTTCTCTTGTATTAGAGATTTATTTAGCTTCAGGTATTTTTTAATACTAAATTAAATTCCTCAGGCATGCCCTCTCTTCACCTTAAAGTTTTGTTCAGGCACAGTTGGAGAACCTTTTGTATTTGTCTAGGCTCCAAGTATTTGCTAATCCTTTTCTTAGTGAAAAGCATGACTTCATACATGTTGGCTGTGGATAATGCACAAATGTAACAGCTTGATCCTTTCATCATGGGCTGCTTTAGACACTAAAATTAGGTGCTGCCATGGTTTATATACTCATTGTGTTTGTAGTACTTGTTTAGCAGATGCAACGCTTTGGAAAGCGGGAAATCAGTCGGGTGCTGCAAAGTCACTTTGTGCATGCAGAGTAAATCTATCACTTTTTGGGGCAGTAGAGCTGGGTTTAAAGCCTGTTAAATCTCTTAGCAAGTAATTTTTGGTGTAGAGCGTGGCATACGCTTGTGGTACAACTGTTTGATAATTGGATTCTGACTGATACATCTTAGGCAGTGAAGTGTCAAGTGGATCTCGCTTCTGACGACCATCAGGCAGATGCAGAGTTTGGGTCATACAGCTATTTCACCTATCTACATGATGGCTTTGTCCAGCCAGCTCCATACATAAAGGCCACTTATTGACGAAGGTTTACTCTTATACTTGTTGAACTTCATATGTCCGTAGGCAGTAAGATAACTTGTGAGCCTGACTTGAAACCTAGCTGCATCACTTTATTCTTTCACATCTGGCTGTTCCAGCTCTCACAGGGTTTACCATGAGGTGAACTGTCCTGTCCATTTTCACTAATACTTTTTCAAAACTCCGAGAAGTGAAGTCAAAAGCGATCAGGGTGATGGTCTCTCCAGTGTATGCACCAAAAAGGCAGGTGACAGTGGAACAGTGTCAAATACGGGAGAGGCAAGAGTGAAAGAATGAGTCTAACAGACACTCTAATTAATGTCACCTTTCCAATACAGTTTCTGCAGCGGAGATGGGGGGCCAGGAAGGAAGAATTACAAGAAACTGGTATTTGTACATAATCCTATCTCCAAATACTTAATTGATGTGACAGTCAACATTCTGAGCATGGAATGGAGATGATGACTATAACTCTTCTAAAATGATGGAGTATCACAGTACTTTTCACTGTAGATCTTCTGAGATTACAAGGGTTTGAGACCTTAATTGTATGTCTTTGCTTCAGGATTGCTCCATCTTAGCATCTTGATTTTGAAGCTGTGCACATCTCTGATCTTTATCTATCAAACTGTGGTCCGTGGAGCAGGTGCTAGCATTTTCTGGATGTGTAGAGGTCACAATGCCTCATCCTTGTGTTTGTACTTAAATTCTCTTGAATGCAACACTGCAATGAATATATGTTCTATGCTTTAATCTACTCTATTTTGATGCAATTATTTATTGCTTAAATGTGAAGTTGTCACTTCAAATTTCCTTTTAGGTAGTAGCATGTGAAAGATTGGTGGCCTTCCTGGCCTTTCCTCTTGTTTATGGAGTTGAATGCCCTTAACAAGGCCAAGTGCCGGGTCCTGCGCTTGGGTCACAACAACCCCATGCAACGCTACAGGCTTGGGGAAGAGTGGCTGGAAAGCTGCCCAGAGGAAAAGGACCTGAGCGTGTTGGTCGACAGGTGGCTGAACGTGAGCCGGCAGTGTGCCCAGGTGGCCAAGAAGGCCAACGGCATCCTGGCCTGTATCAGAAATAGTGTGGCCAGCAGGAGCAGGGAGGTGATCGTGCCCCTGTACTCGGCACTGGTGAGGCTGCACCTCGAATACTGTGTTCAGTTTTGGGCCCCTCACTACAAGAAGGACATTGAGGTGCTGGAGCGTGTCCAGAGGAGGGCAACGAAGCTGGTGAAGGGCCTGGAGCACAAGTCTTATGAGGAGCGGCTGAGGGAACTGGGGTTGTTTAGCCTGGAGAAGAGGAGGCTGAGGGGAGACCTCATCGCGCTCTACAACTACCTGAAAGGAGGTTGTAGCGAGGTGGGGGTTGGTCTCTTCTCCCAAGTAACTAGTGATAGGATGAGAGGAAATGGCTCCAAGTTGCGCCAAGGGAGGTTTAGATTGGATATTAGGAAAAATTTCTTCACTGAAAGGGTGCCAAACATTGGAAGAGGCTGCCCAGGGAAGTGGTTGAGTGACCATCCCTGGAGGTATTTAAAAGACGTGTGGATGTGATGCTTAGGGACATAGTTTAGTGGTGGACTTGGCAGTGCTAGGTTTGCGGTTGGACTCAATGATCTTAAAGGTCTTTTCCAACCTAAATGACTCTATGATTCTATGTACTGTGAAGACATAGTGTGAAGAGTGAAAGAATATAAAGGCATAAAATTGTAGTATAGGGCAGAGAGAGTTGTGTGTGGTGGTTTTTTTTTTTTTTAAAGGGAGAGCAGAGAAGCAACTGGTATCCTAGGTACCTTGTTTATGTGATTGCAAAGCCAAAGGGAGGTTTTTAAGATCCCATCTGCCAAGATGTGGTGAGCAGAGAAAAAAATGTTCATGCTCTCTGTTTCACTGTAATAGGAGAAACATCTTTTGATAGCAGGCAGTTTGCAAATCTTGGCATCCAGTAAATAATGAGTTATGTATTTCTTTCTGAAATACTAATTTCAGTAGAGCCAAGTACTTGATGTATCTGCAAGACTTTGTCCTTTTGTAGGGGAATGGAATTTATGCTATCTGCTCTCGATCCTTATTTTTTTGTTGTTTTTATGGGATGTTTGTATAACAAGGAAAGTGTAAGTAATTACAAGTAACATTTAGAAAAGGCATGCAGTTCTAAAGGCATTACATTTCAAAATAAACACTTTTAATTGAATTATGAACTTTATTTGAAGAGGGTAAGAGCAAATCTCATGTGTGGTTAACATAGATGCAAAATACTATGAAAATCCTTCTAGTATGATTTTCTGGTTTTAAAAAATAATTTTTGCTCTCTAGGATTTAAAAAATGTAAATCTAAAATAAATCCAGAGCATATGGTTTAGGGATTATGAGTCTCAATTTTACCTTGCAGAAACTTTTTGCTATTTTTTTGGAGAATTGTCAAGATTTTCTCCACCTTGATGAAAAACAGACCCAAACATAGATGTAGTGAGATGGAGGAAAGGACCTAAAAGATAAATAGTGTTTGTGATGTTGGCTTTTAGGTGCTGCCTAAATTGGTACTTTTTTTTAATCACTGGGCAGTTGCATGAACATGAACTCCCAAGTAGACCACGTGCAGCAATGAAGACAATGTCTGTGCCTTTTTATATACTGGGAGAAACTTGTGCTGATTTACACTGCAAAGGGATAACAGTATTTGTGTCAGAGAATTGCAGTGATGCGACAAAATATAAACTTCCTGATCCAGACATGTTATTTTCTTTTTTGAGTTGAAATGCTGGCTGAAATATGTTACACACAAATATATGCTCTGCACTAATGTATGGTCTTTTCAGACGTATGGTTGCCACCTTTGAAATACCAAAAAAAACCCCAAACTAGCCACATCAGACAAATGGCTGTTGTGCATGCACAGATTAATCTGCACATGTATAGCAGTGCTGACAACACCCAGCGCGTCCATCCTAAAACTTGTTGGGCCACTTAGAAACCACTGAAACAGCAACTATGCTTAGCAAAGATAGGTGTTACTGCCTTGGTCTTGCTTCTTTCTTGAATTACTACAAAAAATTTTGGTAGATATGATATGTTTTCATTAAACCTACCGACTTACCTAGTGATTCCACTGACAAGCATGTAGCTAAGACTCTTTTGAATGGGAATTAAAGTTTCATCACCTTTCACTTTATCTATATTGAGATAGTACTTAAGGATCCCAACTGAGGTGAGGTCCTGTAGCCCTGGCCCTGCTTAGACAATAACCTCTGACTTAAGGTCTCCAGAGCAGGATCTGTCGTGGTTTTCCCTCCACTAGCAGAAATGTTCTTTGGCCTTTCATTACAGCTAGTTCAGACCTTGTTTAGGTCTCATTTTACACAATGCATGCTAATAACATGATGGATATAGATTCAGTTTTGACTCAGCAAGAGTAACTGTAACTCAGCAAGATCACTGCAATGCACCTAAGGTACTTTGTGTTCACAGCACAATAACACAGCAGCTACTTGTTTTTAGTTTGTTTAAAGCTATTGCCAATTATTGCAAAATACTTACAAATGGCCTCTGATCTGAGATGCTTCACTCTTGCAAGGGACCTAAAACCAAAGAACACTTTATAGAGGGTTTGCTTATTCATCTGTCCTCATGGAATTAAATGTTTTAATACTTTCATCAGAAGCATTCTCAGGAGGTGGTTTTACCTTTAAATTTGGTCTCCTGCCCTCTCCAAAATAGTTGAACGGTCATTTGTGAGGAAGTTTGACTTTCTGAGGGATATCTGAGAGACAGCACCTTTTGGAGTAGGGCAGTTGTCTACCTTTGCTGCTGTGATCTACTCCTGTGGCAAGAGCTGATGACAGACAGTTCTTAATCTTAGGCTCCTTGCCTGGGCCATCAAAAATATACCTGGCCTGCATGCGTCTCTCTTGGTGATTTTTTAAGATGTTCAGAAAATACTGATTGCACATGGGCAGATGGCTGTTTTGTGTCTGTGTTGTCTACCTGACATGGTTCGGTGCTGGGAAGTCTGCCTCGCTGGTAAGAGGGTATGTTCAGGAAGTTAGAGGGATTGCTTTCATTGTTAGTCTTTCCACATGTAAAACTTTTGGTTAATACACGTATGCATCAATGGCAATGGTAATATAAAACAGGGATTTTTTTTCTGTACATGCTAAGCAGCGTTCCAGAGTGAAATGTTAATATTATGGCAGTATGGGAGCTAATAATGGAAATATCTAATAGAAGTGGTGTTTTTCGACAGGTGCTTTGGCTTCCAACTGTATTTCTCACAGCACTACTGCAGTATGCTGGAGTGCAGCAACTTCGCTGATGCTGAGATGACAGTGGGTCATTGTTTCTCTTTTTAGCTAATGAAACTGCAGAATTACAAGTGCTTATCATAACTCTTTCAGTCAGTCTCAGATTTTGCTGAACTTCACCTGTTGCACTTGGCCTTCGAAGTTTTTTTGGGGAATTGAGTTTTAGGAAACATTTGTAGCTGTAGTTGAAAAGTAAAATGAGAAAAATCCCCAACATTTTTGTAGTGTTAAAGTAACTATTTTTTTCTATGAAGCTTACTTTGATTCAAGTTTACTGTGTTTTGTTTGTTTTTTAATGCAGATTATTGTAGAACCAGAAAACTATGAACTGCTTCAATGCAATTTGTGTGCTGTGAAACTGAGAAGCAAATCTTCTGCAAAATCTTATATAGGCCACATAGTGCTACACAGTGTGTATCTTTACTGCTGTACAGACATGTAGTAGTAAAAATACATACTTCTTTTGAAGGGTTCAAGTAAGCAAAACTGACACAGGTTAGGAGAGGAAGAGGAAGCACAGAATAACCTTGTGGTTAACAGTTTGAGACAAAGTTGTGTATCTGATCTCCAGTTTTGATTCTCAGACTTGTGCATGTTTACTGGATTATGCTGCTTCTCTGCGTTGAGGGCATGCACTAGAACAAAAAAAAGTATTTCCTCCATTTCACATCATAGCAGAGTTCAGCCTTATCTGCACCTCTCTCAGCAAGAAAGTCAACAATTTTCTCGTGCTGTTTATGCTCTATCCATCTCTTTCGCATAATCTCTGCAACCCAACAGAGAGACTTCTACATTGTGTCAAAGGGAATCTAGTTTTGCTCAACTTTGGGTACAAGAAGAAGATGATATTGTCTGTTCTTCTGCTAAAAATGTCTTGTTATTTGCATCTTGTGCCAGCAGTATTCTGGAAATTACCCCCCATCCAGGGGGACCTCAATAGGCTGGAGAAATCAACTCATGAAGTTAAACAAGAAATGCAAAGCCCTGCACCTGGGAAAGAATAACCCAATGCATCAATATATGCTGGGGGCCACCCAGCTGGAAAGCAGCTTGTCAGAAAAGGCCCTGCGGGTCATAGTGGGCGCTATGTTGAACATAAGCCAGCAATGTGCTCTTGCTCTGCAAGGAAGGCTAATGGTGTTCTGGGCTGCATTAGGAGGACTGTTGCCGGCAGGTGATCCTTTCCCTCTAGTCAGTACTGGTGAGGCCACACCTGGAGTACTGTGTCCATCTCTGGGCTCCTCAGTGCAAGAGAGACATGGACATACTGGAGAGAGTTCAATGAAGGGCCACAAAGATGATTAAGGGACTGGAGCATCTCTCCTGTGAGGAAAGGCAGAGAGAGCTGGGACTGTTCAGCCTGGAGAAGGCTCAAGGAGGATCTCATCAATGTAGCTGAGGGGAGGGTGCAAAGAGGCCAGGGCCAGGCTCTTTTCAGTGGTGCCCAGTGACAGGACAAGAAGCAATGGGCACAAACTGAAACACAGGAGGTTCCTTCTGAACATCAGGAAACACTTTTTTACTGTGAGGGTTACCAAGCACTGGCACAGGTTGCCCAGGGAAGTTGTGGAATCTCCATCCTTGGAGATACTCAAAAGCCATCCAGACGTGGTCCTGGGCAACTGCATCTAGATGGCCCTGCTTGAACAGGGTGATTGGACCAAATGACCTCCAGAGGTCATGACCTCCCTTCCAACATCAACCATTCTGTGAAAGGTGGTTTTGAAATGTATCAGGTACCTAGCTTGTGCCTACTTGGTTTTAGTAATAGTCAGCTGTGGAGGGGAACCGTGGAGAGTCCATTCCCTTTAGGAATCCTTGGGATACGTGATGGAATCGCGTGCAGTTGCAATCACCTTAACTTTGTTGAGTACTGAGATCAACCCAGAGGAGCTTCCTGGTATTTAGCAGTGACACAGGACTTCCCAGCTCTGTCACTTTACCCTCAACAAGACTCTAGCAGAAGTCTTGAAATAGCATCTGCTTCACCTCTTAATTCCCTTCTCCCTCCTATGCACACTTCCATGCAAAAAAAGCTGATAATGCACAGCGGAAATGAAAGGTAAGAGGTGAAATCAAGGGGCCGAGGCCAACTGTATGAGATTCAACAAGGCCAAGTGCCAGGTCCTGCACTTCGGCCACAACAACCCCATGCAACGCTACAGGCTTGGGGAAGAGTGGCTGGAAAGCTGCCCAGAGGAAAAGGACCTGGGAGTGCTGGCTGAGAGCCGGCTGAACATGAGCCGGCAGTGTGCCCAGGTGGCCAAGAAGGCCAACAGCATCCTGGCCTGTATCAGAAATAGTGTGGCCAGCAGGAGCAGGGAGGTGATTGTGCCCCTGTACTTGGTACTGATGAGGCTGCACCTCGAATCCTGTGTTCAGTTTTGGGCCCCTCACGACAAGAAGGACATGGAGGTGCTGGAGCGTGTCCAGAGGAGGGCAACGAAGCTGGTGAAGGGCCTGGAGCACAAGTCTTCTGAGGAGCGGCTGAGGGAACTGGGGTTGTTTAGCCTGGAGAAGAGGAGGCTGAGGGGAGACCTCATCGCGCTCTACAACTACCTGAAAGGAGGTTGTAGCGAGGTGGGGGTTGGTCTCTTCTCCCAAGTAACTAGTGATAGGATGAGAGGAAATGGCCTCAAGTTGCGCCAAGGGAGGTTTAGACTGGACATTAGCAAAAATTTTTTTACTGAAAGAGTGGTTAAACATTGGAAGAGGCTGCCCAGGGAAGTGGTTGAGTCACCATCCCTGGAAGTATTTAAAAGACGTGTAGATGAGGCGCTGAGGGACATGGTTTAGTGAGCATGGTAGTGTTGGGTTGACGGTTGGACTCAATGATCTTAGAGGTCTTTTCCAACCTTAATGATTCTATGATTCTATGAAACTCGCAGAGGCGATCAGCTCCGGTGCAGGCGTGTTCAGCAGCGGAGCGAGGGATCGCAGCGCACAGGGGGTTTCCTAAGGTGGGGAAGCCCCGGCAGAATGCAGAGACCTGCTGGGAGCTGGCAGCTCGCATGAGAGAGGCTGAGGAGGCCTGGGCAGGGCCAGGAGTAATGGCGGCCACCCCCAGCTCCCACAAAAGGCAGCCCCAGGGAGCGCTGGTGACCAGGAGCGCTGCCAACATGTCAGGCAAACAGGGCCTGGCGCGTCAGCCAGGGCGTCCATGTGCGCGGGAGGGCGCGCGGGGAGGGCGCCTCTTCGAAGGAGGCGCGTTCCGCTGGCCGAGTGGGAGACCTGAGGTACACATAACCCAGCAGCCGGGCACCGTTCTGTGACCATGGGCACAGGTCAAGGGCACCCATCCTGCCTGACCCTCAAGGCAGAATGGTGGGCACTCGTCTGAGAGCAAAGGCTGCAGCTCCGGCTGGGGGGTCTGCACCACCTACCCCAGCGGTGGCCGCTGCCTCCACGCAGATGGAGCTGCTGAAGGCCGAGGCTGCGGTGCAGGCTGAGGCCTGCGGGAAGGGCCTAGACCTCTCCCCTGGGGCAGGGACAGGCGGCAGACCTGCCCGCAGCAGCTGTGCCCGGGGGGAGGACCCGCTGCAGCAGGGGGCTGAGCCGCAGGGGGCGGCGAGAAGGCTGCATAAGGCCAGGGAGGCGGAGGAGGAGTTGGAGAGCTGGTTCCAAGCGCAGTCTGCAGTGGACCCACAGCCCACGGCCAAACAGCCAAAACCTCCCCCACCAGCACACGCAGAAGGGAGAGGGGCCAATAACACAGAAGAATGGACGGCTGCAAGGGCAAGGACCAGCAGGAGGAAGAGACTTGCCCTGAAGCCTGAGGTGCCTTTGCAGAACCACTTCACCGCTCTACAGACTGAAGAGGGAAGACCCATCACAGCAGGAGAGACGCTGGAGCTGAGTAAGGCAGCCCGACCTGCCCCCATATAACAACCAGTGCAACTAAGAAAAGGCGACGGGTGATCGTAGTAGGCGACTCTCTTCTGAGAGGTGCGGAGGCACCATTTGCTGGCCTGACGCAGCCCCTAGAGAGGTGTGCTGCTCACCGGGGGCTCGTATCAGGGATGTCTCCGAGAGACTACCAAGCCTTGTACAGTCCACTGACTGTTATCCGCTGCTGTTGTTCCACGTGGGTGCCAGTCACACAGCCAGGAGCAGTCTGAGGAGTATCAAGAAGGATTACAGAGCCCTGGGAGCGGCGATAAGGGACTCTGGAACACAGGTAGTGTTTTCATCAATCTGTTGGAGGGACAACACAGCAGGGCCTAAGCAATCCAGGAGATTCCTGGAATGTGTTGATGATAACTTTCTTCTGCAAGTGATAGAGGACCCAACGAGGAGAGGTGCTATGCTGGACCTTGTTCTCACCAACAAGGAGGGGCTGGTGGAGAATGTGAAGCTCAAGGGCAGCCTTGGCTGCAGTGGCCATGAAATGGTGGAGTTCAGGATCTTTAGGGTATCGAGGAGGGCACACAGCAAGCTCACTACCCTGGACTTCAGGAGAGCAGACTTTGGCCTCTTCAGGGATCTGCTTGGTAGAGTGCCATGGGACAAAGCCCTGGAGGGAAGAGGGGCCCAAGAAAGCTGGTTAATATTCAAGGATCACCTCCTCCAAGCTCAGGAGCGATGCAACCCAATGAGGAAGTCACGCAAAAACGCCAGGAGGCCTGCATGGATGAACAAGGAGCTCCGGGACACACTGAAACACAAAAAGGAAGCCTACAGAGGGTGGAAGCAAGGACAGGTGGCCTGGGAAGAATACAGAGAAATTGTCCGAGCAGCCAGGGATCAGGTTAGGAGAGCTAAAGCCCTGATAGAATTAAATCTGGCCAGGGATGTCGAGGGCAACAAGAAAAGCTTCTATAGGTTTGTTGGGGATAAAAGGAAGACTAGGGGAAATGTGGGCCCTCTCCGGAACGAAACGGGAGACCTGGTTACCTGGGATATGGAGAAGGTGGAGGTATTCAATGACTTTTTTGCCTCAGTCTTCACCGACAAGTGCTCAAGCCTTGCCCAAGCTGCAGAAGGCAAAGGCAGGGACTGGGAGAATGAAGAGCTGCCCATCGTAGGAGAAGATCAGGTTCGAGACCGTCTAAGGAACCTGAAGGTGCACAAATCCAAGGCACCTGATGAGATGCATCCGCGGGTCCTGAGGGAACTGGCGGATGAAGTTGCTAAGCCACTATCCATCATATTTGAGAAGTCGTGGCAGTCCAGTGAAGTTCCCACTGACTGGAAAAGGGGAAACATAACCCCCATTTTTAAAAAGGGAAAAAAGGAAGACGAGGGGAACTACAGGCCAGTCAGTCTCACCTCTGCCTGGGAAGATCATGGAACAGATCACGTGGAAAATAAGGAGGTGATTGGTGTCAGCCAACATGGCTTCACTGAGGGCAAATCGTGCCTGACAAATTTGGTGGCCTTCTACGATGGGATTACAGCGTTGGTGGATAAGGGAAGAGCAACTGACGTCATCTACCTGGACTTGTGCAAAGCATTTGACACTGTTCCGCATGACATTCTTGTCGCTGAATTGGAGAGACATGGATTTGACGGATGGACCACTCGGTGGATAAGGAATTGGCTGGATGGTAGCACTCAAAGAACTGCAGTCAATGGTTCGATGTCCAAGTGGAGACCAGTGACGAGTGGCGTTCCTCAGGGGTTGGTATTGGGACTGACCCTGTTTAGCATCTTTGTAGGTGACATGGACAGTGGGATTGAGAGCACCCTCAGCAAGTTTGCCGATGACATCAAGCTGTGTGGTGCCGTCGACACGCTGGAGGGAAGGGATGCCATCCAGAGGGACCTTGACAAGCTTGAGAGGGCCCATGCGAACCTCATGAAGTTCAACAAGGCCAAGTGCAAGGTCCTGCACATGGGTCAGGGCAATCCCAAGCACAAATACAGGCTGGGCAGAGAATGGATTGAGAGCAGCCCTGAGGAGAAGGACTTGGGGGTGTTGGTTGACGAGAAGCTCAACATCAGCCGGCAATGCGCGCTTGCAGCCCAGAAAGCCAACTGTATCCTGGGCTGCATGAAAAGAAGCGTGGCCAGCACGTCGAGGGAGGTGATTCTTCTCCTCTACTCCGCTTTCATGAGACCCCCACCTGGAGTACTGTGTTTAGCTCTGGGGCCCCCAACATAAGAAGGACATGGGCCTGTTGGAGCGAGTCCAGAGGAGGGCCACAAAGATGATCAGAGGGCTGGAGCACCTCTCCTATGAAGACAGACTGAGAGAGTTGGGGTTGCTCAGCTTGGAGAAGAGAAGACTCCGGGGAGACTTTGTAGCAGCCTTCCAGTAACTGAAGGGGGCCTTAAAGAAAGCTGGAGAGGGACTTTTTACAAGGGCATGTAGTGATAGGGCAAGGCGTAATGGCTTTAAACTGAAAGAGGATAAGTTTAGGTTAGATATAAGGAAGAAATTCTTCACTATGAGGGTGGTGAGGCACTGGAATAGGTTGCCCAGAGAAGTTGTGGATGCCCCATCCCTGGGAGTGTTCAAGGCCAGGTTGGATGGGGCTTTGAGCAACCTGGTCTAGTGGAAGATGTCCCTGCCCATGGTAGGGGGGGTTGGAACTAGCCGATCTTTAAGGTCCCTTCTAACCCGAACCATACTATGATTCTATGAAATCAGAGGGAAGACAAAACCCAAAGTTTGTCTGGGTGATCCTGAGATCATTTAAAGTTATCATAAAATAAGGTTGTGTATCATGCTAATTTTGCATCATATAAGTTCCTTGCTCCCCCATTTTTTTTGGTCTCACTCATTTTGTTGTAAATCTGGGGGTAACGTCAGTCTGTCTCAGATATAGTGTATATTTCTGAAGCAGCGTTTGCTCAGGTCTATTGTCTCATGCAATATTACTGTCAGATCCTAGAGGAAGACTGAAAGTCAGGCACTTCTCTTTTTTAAGAGCTGTAGTTCACTTTGCTAATGCTGTATTTGAGAACTCAAACACTTTTTCATTACTTTCAGTTCTTTCCATCAGACTCCTGGAAAAAGTCCTGCTGCTTCCAACTTTTATTTCAGTTATTGTAACATTAGCAGTGGCATCAATATGTAGGGTTTTTTTAACTTTTGGAAAAGGGTTGAAATGTGACTCTATTAAACCTAAATCTGAAGACAGAGTTGGTTTCATATTGTTTTCTCTTAATAGCTTTCCAAGCAGCTGCTAAGTGAAACTACTGCATATTGAGCCTGGTGTAATATGAGGCTCATTGGGTAAAATAACATTAGTCTGTGCTACTTAAACACACTCTGGAAGGCTTAAGGAGGAGAGGAAGGAAAATATTTGAAGAGATCAACTGGATGTGCTCAAATGCAAGTCATGTCACCTGAGAAGGATTAGAACTTGCCAAAGCTTGACCTGAACGAAGACCTCTATTTAGGGCTTGTGTTCCTACCAGATCAGCTGGAGTAGTTTTGCCATGCACAGTATTCTACCAGCAGTCAAATAGTGAAAGAGTCCAGTAATTTACTTGGCTTCTGTGTCTCAGCTGCAGTAAAGTTTACAAAAAAAAAAAAAAATTCCCAGTTTAACATTCCTTTTCCTTATTAACTGCAGCTGGCTTTTTCTAATTACTAAAGTCTTAACATTTTTTCATCTACATTCTGTTGCTTTTATCCTCACTGCAAGCTCAGTGTATGCACTCTAGCTGATAAACAGCTACATGTGTAGTTCATATCCTCAGATATGGACAGCTTCAAAAAAATACATGAATTGACACTTCAAAATCCAGGAGGAGACCCAGTGGAGTGGTTAGTAGCAATGGTACTTCATCCACCATGGTCTTTGTTTTCTGATTATGTGGGGTTAGCGAACCCAGTGGCCGCATATTCCTAATAACATGCCTACTGTGACAGTGTATTTGGAAATCACTTATTCTTCTGTTTTGTGATTGTGTTTTGGAGTGCTCAGGACACTTTTCCGTGCACCTCTCTGAAGTGAGGGGTATCTCTTATAGGTGTAGAAATTGAGTCATGGGGTTATAAAGGCCTGAGTTCCTCTGTAAGGTAAAGGAGAATAAGGATTGGGGATGCTTTGCATCTCTGAAAAAACAAGTCACAAGTGATTTTTCTTCTTCTTTTTTTTTTTTTTTTTTTTTTTTTTTTTTAAACAACCCTGCTATGGATTGAATCATAGAATCATTAAGGTTGGAAAAGACCTTTAAGATCATCAAGTCCAACCGTTAACCCAACGCTTCCATGCCCACTAAACCATGTCCCTAAGCACCTCATCTACACGTCTTTTAAATACCTCCAGGGATGGTGACTCAACCACTTCCCTGGGCAGCCTCTTCCAAGGCCTGACCACTCTTTCAGTAAAGAAATTTCTCCTAATGTCCAGTCTAAACCTCCCTTGGTGCAACTTGAGGCCATTTCCTCTCGTCCTATCACTAGTTACTTGGGAGAAGAGACCAACACCCACCTCGCTACAACCTCCTTTCAGGTAGTTGTAGAGCGCGATGAGGTCTCCCCTCAGCCTCCTCTTCTCCAGGCTAAACAGTCCCAGTTCCCTCAGCCGCTCCTCATAAGACTTGTGCTCCAGACCCTTCACCAGCTTCGTTGCCCTTCTCTGGACACGCTCCAGCACCTCCATGTCCTTCTTGAGTGAGGGACCCAAAACTGAACACAGGATTCGAGGTGCGGCCTCACCAGTGCCGAGTACAGGGGCACGATCACCTCCCTACTCCTGCTGGCCACACTATTTCTGATACAGGCCAGGATGCCATTGGCCTTCTTGGCCACCTGGGCACACTGCCGGCTCACGTTCAGCCGCCTGTCGACCAACACGCTCAGGTCCTTTTCCTCTGGGCAGCTTTCCAGCCACTCTTCCCCAAGCCTGTAGCGTTGCATGGGGTTGTTGTGGCCGAAGTGCAGGACCCGGCACTTGGCCTTGTTGAACCTCATACAGTTGGCCTCGGCCCATCGATCCAGCCTGTCCAGGTCCCTCTGCAGAGCCTTCCTACCCTCGAGCAGATCAACACTCCCGCCCAGCTTGGTGTCGTCTGCAAACTTACTGAGGGAGCACTCGATCCCCTCGTCCAGATCGTTGATAAAGATATTGAACAGGACGGGCCCCAGTACTGAGCCCTGGGGAACACCGCTCGTGACCGGCCGCCAACTGGATTTAACTCCGTTGACCACAACTCTCTGGGCTCGACCGTCCAGCCAGTTTTTTACCCAGCGAAGAGTGCACCTGTCTAGGCCGTGAGCCGCCAGCTTCTCTAGGAGAAGGGATAGGGGCAGAATAAAACAAAATGATTGATTGTGCCCGCATCATGCGACTAGGTGGGTCTTTACCACAGCAGGCCACTATAGCCATTCCTGCTAAATCTGACATTTGACTCTTGCAGTGTGGTGTAGGAAATACTTTTATATGGAAATAAAAAAAAATTGTGCATATTAAGATTAGAATGTTTCAAAGGAACTACTTCATCTTATGCTTCTAGGTTTAGACTTGAGTATGACAGACTAGGAATACTCTTAGTGTGGACATTAATTTGCCTTTACCAACAAGAGGTTTCTTATACCTTTCTCTAAAGCATTATTGACCGCTGCTGGAGTGAGCAATGCTTTTGCTCAGTATTTCAATTTCCATGTAAAATTTTCATTACAGAGTTTCTGTTTCTACAGAAAATGGTGATTGATTCTAGATTTTTGTGAGGTTCAGCATAGCATATCTCTTCCTGGGCTTGATCTTTCTTCTTAAAAATACCTCAAGTCACAGTTAAGCCTGGGAGATACGTAACGAGAAAAAGCACGCAATGAAATGTAGTGCTGTGGAGGAATAGCATGTCTCTCAAGGGGCTTGTATTGAAATGATTTAATGTCAGAACTATTTAGTGTTATCCTTCTTTTGCATTTACATCTTACACTGATAACTTATGAAATTGTGACTAAGCATTAACCATTTTGTTTAGCCACAAACATAGTTGACTTGTTTTTCATCACTGCTTGTTACCGTGTTAATTTGTTTCTTGATTTTTGTCATTCATGTTTAGTTTGTAACAGAAACACTATATCTTCTCTCCTTGTAGTAACCATGTAGACATCCCCATGATATTCTGCTATATGGAATAATTTCTCATTTGTTTACGTATGCTTAGCCAAGGAAAAATCTGATTAGCTGAATGCTCTTGATAGTATTCATAGAGCTTTGCATTTCGTGTTTGATGTTCCATTTTACAGCTTTACTTAAATGCTCTGCAGGGATTGTGGTTTAGTGGTGAGAGCATGAAATTTGAATCCAAGGTGCCTGGTTCTCTTACCAACAGAGCTGGTCAGTATGTTTAAAACCAGATTCTTCTACCCCACCACCCCCATAATGGATTTTTGCATGCGTGCCTGCACAGAAGTTTTTTTTCCTCTTCCTTTTTTTCTTAAATAAATGTTGAGCATTCACAGCTTAAACAAGAACTGCAAGTTTTTATTTAATTTCTGTGCCTCTGTGCCTCAGTTCCTTTGGTGTTTTATCACAGTGCAGTTTAAATTATATTAGTGACTTGTATGGCTAAGAGGTCCAGAGTGTTAATCTCTAGGCATGTATATGGTTATTTTGAAGGATAATAAGCACATAAATGAGTTTCCTGCCTCCGAGTTTATTGACTGAGCAAACACCTGCATATAGAACATTGCATCCAGGGCAATGATCTAAGAGATTTAGAAAGTGTTGGCTCTATCTGATGTGAAGTCTTCTGCGTTCTCATGTCTGCCAGAGATGAGACAGCAAAACCTGTGTGACTCTGCATCTCTGCTGTGTAGCATCCAGAAATTACTGCCCTCTTTTTCATGACAAGATATGCATCTGAATAAAGTATTTAAATGGGGTTTTATCCTGACGTATTTTATTAACTTTCAGACGCAAAGGATGGAGCTCTTCATATGCAAGTAGGCATTTGCAGTAGGCTGACTAAATTGCTGTAAGAACAATTTCTATATTCATAAAAAACAAATTATGTTTTATTTCATACTAGAATAAGATAATTATATGATCAGATTTTTAAAATGACAAGAGGCTTGAGGCACCTCAGACTGGGGCTCTGAAATGAAGATGTTTGAGGTCTGCATTTAGAGATACTTATCTGAATACCTTACCGACTTTTACTGTAACTTACCTGAAAAAGGAAACATAGCTTTAAACATTCAAGGCATTCTCAAAATTAAGAAATGTGTATTTCTTATATGAAGAATAAAAAAATATATATGGCATATTTGTCTTTACCTCCTCAGAGCTGCCAGTGTCTTTCCTTTAATTCTAGAGTCCCTTATTATTCACAAACCTCGTCTATGCCAATGTGAGCCAAGTGGCTTTTAGTTTTTTATAAACATATGACTTGCCTGTTTTTAAGACTGTATTTGCATTCCCACAGAACAACCAAAGAAATTCAGTACCCCCTTGTCAAATACTAATTTTAATTTCTGCTTGAAATGTGCTGAACGCTAAGCACCTAGAGTGCACAGGTAAATTTAATATATTTTTATTTTTTGTCTTCTTTATGAGGGAATTCTGATTTGGATTAAAAAAAGCCCTGTAGCCATTAAGTGTCATTCTTTCGGGATGGGACCCAGCCTACTGTGATTTAAGTGGATCTGAAATACAGAAGCTACTTCATTTAATTTCATTTTTTAATGGTATTCTTGCAAGATGAGGAGATAAACTATACATATCTGAACAGCAAATGAGCTCCATCTGTTCTAGTTCCAGATTTCTAAGTCTGGTCCATCATCATTGTTTGATGTCTCAAACTGATGCCTTGGGCTGACAACAGAGAGGATGACAGAAGATTTGGTGGATGTTTTGAATGTGCTAAGTACATGCAGAATGTAAAGCACAGTGCTGTTGGATTGAATTAAAGTGACGTCCTGCAACTAAGTGTGTATTTGTATAGTGTGGAAGCAGTGAGAGTTTGAGTTGTCTTTTCCATACATCTTTCTGTAACTCAGATACATTCATATGTGGTAATATATGCATATTTCCAGAGTTATATTTTTCTGATCTGGTGTTTCTCCACTATGTTTAAAGACACCTATTCTGCTTTTCTACCTTCCCCATTTCTAATTAGATGGCTTTACTGCTCCTCCTCTCAGTCATGTGCAGCTTTAGCATAATTTTTAGCATTCTTCCTTCATGGCTTTTCCAAGTTTCTATAAGCTCTTTTGTTTTGCCTGCAAATCCTTCATTTTCTCTCGGAACTTGTTGCCGAAACTTCCATATTTATTGGAAGTATCACCTTCTTCCTGTCTCCCAACCTCCAAAACCCCCTGTCTTTATTGAAAATGGTTTTATTGGTTCATTTTTATTTTGGAAGAAAACTTTGCAGGAAGTTTTGAAGCCTTTTAAAATTTAGTAGTTTGAATTTTTTAAGAGCAATATGAATCATGGTTTTGCACTGATTATGTTCAGTTTTACTAAGATTTAGAACAAGAGGACTGCAATGATAAGGAGCTGTCTCAGGATGCAGAACTATTTTCACTTCCTGACTCTCCACCTGTGTGGCCTTGGTGAGTTGTTCCGTCCACCTCCTGTCCCCATCTTTCTTCATCTGGAAAATGGGACTACACATTTGCTCCTGGCATAGACCTGTAACAGAACTATAATGGTGAAGACTGCACATCTCTTTTAGAAGAAATAAATTCATTTCTACTATCTAGTTCTCTGTTTCTACTTACATTCTGCTACATACCTTTTTTTGTTCTGATATTAGTAACTTGGAAGACCTGTTCCTTAGCATTCATTATTTTCCACTTTTAGTGCCTTTATCCAATACGTTCTTTGCAAGCTTTCTCCATGAACAACATGATGGTCAAAACCTCATACTTGGACTTTAGAACAGTGTACTGTTATTTGTTTAAACTGCTCTGTAGGTTCTTTAAGACAAAGATACAGGGAGAATTCTGGCCCTATGAAATTAATAGCACGTATTCTGTTGACTTGAGTGGAATGAGAATATCACCATTGGTTCACAAGTGCCAGGTGAAATGCTGTGACAGTTGGATATGGCTGTCAACAAACTTTGCTTATCCAGTGATTTTTCTGGGTTCTGGTAGGACTGTATTCCTTTGCTTATTTGCCCAGTACTTTCCATGTCTTATGTAGATTATAATGAGGCGTTAGGTACCTTAGAAGTAGCTGAGGTGAGCTGGAAAACAGGCTGTTTCCAGTACAGAGCCAAGCTTGTTACTAATGCTCAATAAAAAGAAGAGAATAGGATTTCCTTTAGGTTTCTGAATTTTATTTACTCAGCATAGTCTTAGCATGTGAAATCTTACAGGCATGAATGAGATTTAGTAACATACACTCTTGTTAGCATTGTTTCAGACTTGGCAATAAACAAACTGTGCCCTTTCCAGCCTCTCAGTAGATAAATGCTTCATATTTTATTAGAACAATTTGGCTCCTGACATGAACTGTAGGCCCATTAATCCTGTAATATAGTGAATAAGATTGGAAAAATACAGGATGTAAATATGTTCTTCATTATGCACTTTAATACCAACCAGATATATAGTGTGCATTCTAGAACATGGTAGTCAGAGTGTACTAAGCAACTAGCAAATTGTTGACAAGGCTCATCTGCTATTGGTTTATTTTGGGGTTAAGAGCAAAAAGCCTTAAGAAATGTCAACTGTTTGACATTATATGTTGATGCCTATCACATCTTGCTGGACATAACTTAAACAGATAGGGCCAGTGGCTTTATTACCTTCAGCTCAGTATTCTTCATTGGATCCAGAAACAAGACAACTTAAAGAATATGTGAAGAGTTCTTCAGTAAGTCTTACAGAAGAAAAAGACTCCTCAATTATGAGAATGGTTACATTTTTACATTGGGGATAATACTACTACTAATAAAATAATTCTAGTCAATGAAGCAGTAAATCCAAGCTCTTCTATTTTACCATGATCTTTTAATTTGGGACTGGTTTTCCTTCCCAAGTTTAATCGGAGAGTTACTCAGATCACTTAAGAAGTAGGAAAGAATAAATTCCTATTGATACCATAGCATGCGCTATGAGAATCTTGGAAGTGATGATCATAATGGTCTCAGTGGCTATACGTTCAGTAAATTAGTTGGTGTTACTCAGTGGGAAAAGCAGACCTCCAAACTGGAAAGTATATTCTAGTGAATAGCCTGTGTATCTTATCTGTAGCTCATCCATGAGGACCGTGCAAGTGGAAAGGAAGCTTGAAGGCCTTTGAATACAGCTTTAAATTTCCCATGCAATATTTTCCTCTTGGATTGGCATTAGCACTGTCAAGGTGCCAGACTCCTGCTTGAAATTTGCGAAGGGCAGAGTATTGATCAAGGGCCTTCATTGTATGTGATGTTTCAAAAGTTTTTGAAGTCTGTAATTCCAGAAATGGACCCACTGTGTACTGCAGAGTTTCATATTGTTTATGTTGAAAGCCATCATGTTTTTTATAAAGTTTCCCGTTCTTCCCCATGGAGTTCAACCTGAAGGTATTTCAGTGCGTTGGCTGCCAGGATAGACAGACTTTCAATACATTTGCGTAAGTGAAATGTCAGTTCCTTTATAAATGAAAAAGAAGATACCCTTTTGGGACCACCTAATTAATGCTTAATTACTTATATAATGCTGCAAAATTCTGGTATTGTGTTAGTGTGCTGCCATATTACTTTCTTCCCCTTCTTACAAGACAGCATAGCAGAAATTTCAGATCTTCAATAATGGCATTTGTAAGAACAAGTCAAGTTCCAGGACACTGGCAACTGAGCAGTAGAAGATGCAGTGAAAGAGAATTTGTAGCCTTACTTTGTCCCTTTCTTAAGCCTCAGGTTTTTCCTTTAGGACCAAGATCACTATGCTTCCACAGCACAGAGATGCTAATTTGAAAAAATGAGCAAAGGAAACAGTGTATTTGGTGGTGAAAAACAAAGTAGTGTTTTCCAGTGGTGGGGGAGGTTAGGCAGAGAAATAGGGAAAAAACCACCAACCTTCTTCATGAAAAGCAGACAACTTTCATAGAAAGTATCATTTAGTAAAAAGAAAAATAATTGCCAAACAAGACATCAGTGTAGAAGCTTACAAGCAGCCATAGAAAACAGTATCTAATTCATTGGTATGGGATTTTGGGGTGCAGTTTTTACTGGGTCTGACAAAGTGCGTTGTGATCTCTTTGGAATAAGACTTCATGGAAATATACTAACAGCCTGTGCACAGATTCAGAAAACATTCCTGTATTTGAAGTGGTTTAGCAAAATTCATTTATCCATTAAATCAAGAATTGTGTTTAGGCTGCAGGACCTGATGGCCCACATAATGTGCACCGGGCTCCTAGCAGTCATATGTAAACTGTCTAATCACTCTCAGCTGTGTTATAACAAATAATTGGAAACTTAATATCTACCAGCAGTGGTACCTGTATCTGTAACAGTAGTAGACATTCCTCTTACAGTTCCTTAAAAAAAGACGAGCTTACTTAGAAAAAGTTGTTTAGATTTCTTTAAATTTTTTTTTACTGCTACTTTTAAAAGCTGCTGTTACAGCTTGGCTGCCTGTTGTCCATGTTGCATAGTTTTCTTTGAACAAAAGCCAGTCCTTTTTTGGCAAGTACTTTGCCATTTGAAGAACTGTCAGTAGGGAGAGATGCATTTCTGTGTTGATACAATGATGATTTTAACAGGTCGCTAATGCAGTGGAGGACGCTCCAGAAACATTCCTGGATACAGAGTTCCTTGCTATGAACTGTGCATTGTGAATCCCAAGGCGTTGTACAGTGGGCAACTCTGTCTCGTCCACTGTGTTGGCTTTCATATTGGTTAAAAGACCTGTAAACTCTTTTGCAGTAGCATGTGATATTACTCCTTGCTCACTTTGTGTGCGTGGGATGCAAAAGCAATGAAAAAAATTGCACCCTGTGTTCTGTAGAAAGATTGTTTCTGGTTTTGTAATGTTACCCGATCCATTGGAATTTTCCAGATATAGAATTGAGGAACCCAGATCTGCTCAAATGTATTACAAGGCCTGGGAGAGCAGCCTGTTGTGGTGGGTAGATAATATAGCTGTGCAGTCCTCTTAAAAACTTAAAGGACGTATTAATGTGAAAAACTGTGAATAGTTGAAGCAAAGTAGTAATGAGATCTCTTGAAAACTATCATTATGTATGCTTTCATTTTAACTCAAATATGAAATGAGAAATCTTTTTTTTTCCTTGATGGCCGTGTCTGAGCAGATGTAACAATTTTGGTGTTCTATAGTTAGCCCAGTAATTAGCTGATGATTGCTCTGCAAAGAAGCCAACAAATCAAGAATATAAAGAGTACAGTGACTCATCTGAGAACGTGTTATGTGCTGTGTGTTATATTTGATTGTTAATTCTTGGTTATATGATTGCTGTATGAAGTATTCAAGGTTTTATAACTACAGAAAGGAGATAAAGTGTAAGACCTGGTTTTCAAAGGACAGTCTTTTCTTGGGTTCATGTGGAGATGATCTTTCTCTTTCCCATTCAGAATAAAGCCAACGAGGCCAAAATAGGAAGGAAAAAGCTGCGATAGTGTCACTGTAAAGTTGCAAGGGATGGTATCTGCTTGATTAAGCATTTAGCAGGGAACCTTACATTCACCTAAGTCTGGCTTCAAGCTTTGTTTGTAATATTTAACAGGTGCTGATAACTATTAACTGCCAACATCCTCCAGCATATGATCATGTCATCTTGGTCTCCTCCTGAGCTGAACCAAGCCAGTGATGGGCTCAGTGAGACACAGGTCTGCTCAACAAAGAACCTTGCACATCCTCATCTTCGTGGCCTTGTAACACTTCACAGGCTGAAGGCTGTCATGTGGGGAGAACAGTCTTAAATGGATTGTCCTTTCTTCCCTTCGATTTTCTTCAATGTATCTACTTCTAGTGGCCAGCATATGAGTGAGATACTGCATTTGTGGACTATCAGATTCCCTTAGATCTCACACTTTTTAGTGCTAGATGTTATTATGTTAAATTGAACGTGGTGGTCATATGGATTTGAAAATTTAAAGTTTTCAGTAAGACAAGGGAGTTAGTTCCTTTACTCTTATTTGTATCTTTGAAAATCTTTCTTCTTAGCTACTTGAGAAGTTTACTAAACCTGGTGTTTTTTGCATTTTAACTGCATTTCCCAGTGTTAGGGGGCTGAGTAAAGATAAACAAGCTTTCCTGTGTTGCTTTCTTTTAGTTAGTCTCTGCTGTGAAGTTTTTGACTGACAATCCATATATGCATAAGTACTTGTGCAAGTGCAATGCAGCTATATTTTTCTAAATATCTCTTAAGCTGTACTTCCTTGCTTTTTGTTATTTGGGTAGGATGCTTTGCGAGAAGATAGTCACTTGAACCTTGAGCATGCGCCCTGGTCCTTGCCTCTTGGGATCTTTTATCATAGCCCTAATGTTGCAGAAAGGTATACATAAGGGATTTTCTAGGTTCATACTGAACTCCACTGAATTCAAGATCCACATGTAAGACTGAGGCCTAATTGCTTTAATCAGGAAGTCCAAAAGAGCATAGTGAAGAAAGGAAAGTGGGAAAAGATGATGCTGGTGTAAGAGGGCAGAGTGTGGCACCAAGAGGAAGGAACTGAGAAGAAGGCAGTTTTTATTATGGGAGGGAGATCAGCTGAGTTGATTAGTTTCATGTGTGGGATTCTTTTTAAAAATATTTATTTATAAAATTAAATGTAAATTCCGTATTTGGGAATATTGTGGTTGAGTATGGTTATGCATGTGTGACAGAGGATAGCAATGTACACATTAAAAAAAAAAAAGACAAACCATTCAAAATATCAGGAGATTTACAGGAGAAGCACCTCTTCGTTGACTTTAACAGCAGCTAAATTGTGTGTCCCTGACTTAATTAGTGTCAATGTTATTTGGCTCTCATCATATTAATCTTCTGTTTGTTACAGTTAGCTGAAATACCGTTCTTGACATTGTTTCAGTTTTAGGTGCTGATGACAAAGTTTGTGCATCTTATAAATTGCATGCAATGTGTAGAACTCTTATTAATTGGTGGTGGAAGTTACAATCCATATTTTAAATAAGTAGCATAATACAGCCATTCAGAATTACACCACAAAAAAGAGAGGGGTTTAATGGACTCCATATGTCTGCTTTTAGAACTGGTTGAGTAAAACTTTGCTATACCACATAATGGTAAACCATCAGTGCTATAATGTCTTTGGGGTCTTTTAAGAACCTTCTTTATAGACACTCTTCTGACAAAGATTAATTCATTAATGGATTCAAGCCAACAGTATTATGGTTTATATTGTTACAATAAGCAGGCATCAGTGTTGGTTGCATTGTCCCTTTAAATTCCTGAAAACTGAAATGTAGTATCCCGGCTCTTGAGGAAAAACTCATTTTGAACAACAAGCAGCTTTTCAAGTATATCACTTGCATTTTTAAAACAATTGTTCATATCTTAGTTTATCCTCTTTTGCAATAGAGATTACAAAGAGTAGATTTATATAGGAAAATGTAGCTATAGGATGCAGTCTTCCTGCATCAGTGACAATATTTTTATATAGAAATGTTAATTACTAGTTCTTAAAAGTTGTTTCATGGCTAAGCATTTAAATAAAGCAGTTCTGTTCATCATTTTTAAGAAACTGGTGCTTAGATACTAATGGGTAGCTAGCCTAGGGCTGCATGATGTAAGGGGTCTGATTGCCTGCTCCAAAATAGTGCTTACACTTGGGAGTATTTCCGAACCCGCTGACCCTACATGCGTGCTGCCTGGCTTAGCCACTCCTTTCGTAGTGAAAATAAGATCACTGGATTCTGTATCAACATTCCTGTAGGGAGCACGTTAAAAAAATCTGTAGCAATCCCTCCTTTGCTTCCACCCCTTAGGCACAGGCTGGTGAGGAATGTGGATACCCACATCATGTCAGAGGATGTGCTGCTCCCCCATTCCTAGCTGGGTCTGTTGCTGCATGGATCAAAACCGCAGAGCGGCACTGAGGCATGTGCAAGAGGGGGGACAGAAACTATCGATGGACTCTGAGACAGGAATTCTGGACATTTGCATAAGTGTACCCTAATGAGACAAGCATGTTTTGGTAGAAAACAAAGGCCATAGCTCTATTAAGAGGGCATAGGCAGGAATCTAATCTAGTTTTTCATTATATGTCTTAAAATGAGTTGTGCTTTTCGGAAAAGTATGTGTAAATGTGTGTGTTTAAGTGTGTGAGCACATATAGAGGAATTATTGCATACTGTTGAAGTTCTTACTACGTTCTGTCTAGGTGTCAAAAATCAAAATTTTACAAAACAAGCATATAAAAATGGTCTTTTCCAAGACTTTTTGGAAAAACTAAAAAATTTCAACCTTTCTATTACTTTCATTCAAAATTTTTTTCATATTGAATTATTAATTCCATGAACTGTTTAGATTTGCTTGAAAAAGTAGACTGACTTTGAAAGGAACTGTTTTACTACTTGTAGGTTACCCCCTCAAAGTCATATTCAGAGCAGTTAGTTCTTCTGTTCAAAGGAACAGCCCCACCTTCAGGTGCATCTTCCACTTCCATAGTCCACATGGATATTCACACTTCATCTCAAGATTGTTCTAAGTGCTGGGCTGACCTTGGTTGGCTGCCAGATGCCCACCCAGCCCCTCTCTCACTGCCCTTCCTCAACAAGGCAGCAGGGGAAGTAATATGAAAAAGCTCCCAGGTTGAGGTAAAGACAGGGAGATCACTTACTAAATGAAATGTTTTTTTGCTACATGGGAGTAACAGCAGTGGGATCCATTTTTAACTCCTGGAGATACAGAGAAGGCGTATGGACCATCCTCTTGAGTGGTATCACAGCATTATGTCATGATAATGAAGTAAAACAGTCTCTTCAAAACTTTTCAGAATTGCTGATATTTCTATAAAGCAAGGGAGATAAAGCAAAAAATTAGAAGTTCTGCATGGTCTGTAAAGTAGTTCATGCATTTCAAGACTGTTATACAAACTGACTGCAAACTTAGACACCGTTTCTTTATTTTTCCTTTACAGATTTTTTTTTTCTTCAGAAGAGAAGAAAGAAATCCCATTGTTTGCTCTTGTATTTATCACAGGAATCCAGGACCTGGGTATTTGGGATCCCATTCTCCCACATCTTAAGTGTTGGCAATACCACCTTTTGGAGGCTCTGCTCTTTGGCATCAGCCCTTTTTTGAATGGCAACTGGAACTAATTAATCTACCAGGGCTCGTCCACCCATGCATTTCACCAGAAAACCAAACTGCTGCTGGAAGGAAGGGAATCATATAGCCATCAGAGAAGGAAAGGAGAGCTCTCATCTCATGGCGGTTTATTTTTAAGTCCTCATTTCTGTTTTCTTAAAAGGCTGATAATTAATTAATTTAGTTGCTCGTCAGCCCACATTTTTTGATAGAGAGGTAATTACTGTAGAAACAAACATCCGTTCGTTATTTCAGATGTTGGGGTTTAATACATGCTTGCAGTTACCTTCTGCACATATGTAATACATTCTAGCTTTTTATAAGGCTGTTGGTTACAAATAGCTTTGAAATAACTACCATCCCTTCCAGCTATAAAATCCCATAATAATTATTCATTATATCACCATCATTTTTATTATGCTAAAAGGGATTCCTCCACACCCCCTCCCACAGCAGAATAATGTTGTAGAAGGGATTTCATTTGCCCATGTTAATTCAGGATTGTGCAACACCACAATACAGCTATATCATCTTTGTTTTAGGGGAAAATGGATGGAGTGAGACAGCCGCTTCATGAAACTTCAGTAATTGGATTCATGTTTAAATAACGTGTGGGCAAAAAACCCCTTCAGCTTCCTAGCTTAATTCTTTTTATTATCTGCATGTAATCTGAGTAGGTTCTAACTAGAAGTTCTCTAAGAATTAGGCTGGCTGGCTTTATAGCTATAATTTAGGCATAGTTATACATACCTCTGACAATTCCCACTTCCTGTTACATATTCAGAACATAAAAGACAAGGATGTTGAGATGGTAATTTGTTTCTGAAAATGAATTCTGATTCTTTTAACCCCTCTTCCCGAAATTTTAAAAGTATTTCTGGAGCTTAGAGCAATTTATTTGTGTTTTGTTTTTTTTTTTTTCTCTTTTACATCTAAGACTACCAGAAAAAGTCTGATTTTAACTTAATTTTAATGTGGTATATGCTGTTATAACATCCAACTGCTTAAACATATTTTAGGCTTTAAAATGCACTCATTTGAACTGCTTTAGTTCCAGGGCATCTGATTTAGATACTTGTGCATTCACTTCTTAAATAAAGTGAAAGCATATTGTGTCATACAAGATTTTTTTTTTCTTCATTATCTGATCCTTATGCATTTGAACTTGGGCTTCTGTGACAAAGACACAGTTGTTTGTCTGCTGATTGAATTTAACAAGAAGCTGGTGTTCTCTAAGTATGAGTGCCTCATTTCCTATAGCATAACAGTACAGTAATGCTAAATGCACATATGTACAAAAAAGCATTAAGCCCCAGAAAATCCCCTTAAATCTCAAAGCTGGAAATTCAACCACTGAAAGGTAATTGGACTGAAATTTAAGCCAAAAGTAATTTTCTTACGTGGTTGACGAGTTTTAAATGTAATAAATAAACTGTGATAAAAGGGGTCTTTAGAGGCAACTTCAAGGAGATGGTATGAATTCATATGCATTAAGTGATCATAGTTCCCAGCCAAATGTACAGCAAAAAGATATTTTCAAACCTCTTGTGAAATAATAGGCAAAATAACTCTCATTTTACTGCAACTTCTCTATTCTTTCTGTTAGATATTTATGCCAAAATGATATATTTTTGGAGCTGCTGCTTAGAAAACAGATACTACTGGAAAGCATCTTTCTGTGTACCCCAGAAGTGTAGTACCCTTGCATCACACAGGTTGTTACAGCAAACAGAGTACAAGAATGTCGTAGATTAAAGTTTAGAGAGAGACCCATTTCACTTAGTTTTAGTGATCTGAAGGTTAGATTCAGTCAGACCTAGCCGTTAGTCAGTGAAACGAAATGGGCATCTCAGCAGGGATGTTCAGCCCACTTAGCTTTTAGGTTCTTCTGTAGTCAGTGGAAGAGGATGATCATCTCCAGAGGGTAATTTATCTTATGCCGAGGGGCTGACCTAAGAGTGAATCCTTAAGGTTTTAGCTGGTGAAGTTAGGTGAGATAAATTCCATCCCTAGCTTGCTAAATATTGTAGCTTGTTACTAGGGTGTACTTGTTTATGACTTGAGAAGGATCCAGGATGTCTGTGGTGGAAATTAAATCACGTTTGTTACGAACTTTAGTAAAGCAAAGCATTTGTTTTAATGTAGTTGAGCAAAACAACATTTTGAATTGTGAATTTGTGAAAAGAAATACCTTTGTCAAGACTCAGAATCCCCGCAGGTGGGCTCTGGTCAGGGAAGTTCTGGTAGAGTCTGAAGATCGAAGTTTCAGTGAATTTTTTTTGAAACATCATTCCATGATGGAATGATAGCAGAAGGGATTATGGCAGAAAAACGCTTTTAAGATGAAACCTAAAAGGCTTATGACAAGTATTTTACATTGTACAACCTGCACAGGTCCTTTCCTGTTCTTCATTCCTGTATTTTCAGAACCTTGATTTCACAAAAAAGATTTGAGTCAATACATCCTGCAAACCTTCGTGTGCACAAAGCTAACACAGTTCCTATGGATGACATTCCTATTCTTACAACTGTCAATGAGTTGATGGAAACACTTACCAAATAAAGAAATCTGCTTGTCCCCAAATCTGTTAAAGCAGCTTAAAAGTTGAAACATTTTCAGCAGTAGTGTTTGTGGACAGTCTTGCCATGGTACGTTGAATTTCAGGATTGTCTAGAAAGCACGTTAAGATGTTCTGCCAAGCTCCTAATCTTGGTATGTTCACTTGCTCAGCAATATTAACCTCTCCATAGTATTCTGTATGTGTAAATAGGTTATTGTTTTCCTCTGGTTCCTGTCTGGCTCTGCATAGTTACCATCCTGGACTTTCTTTTTTGGAGGGGCAGGGGTGGTGGAGCGGTGGTTTGGCTCTTAAATCCTTTTGCTTTTTGACACTGGTGCTTGACTGGCTTCTGCCTTCTGTTTAATTTCTAAATATTTTTTCTTTGCATTGTAGTTACTGATCTTTATCTCTAATACTTATATTTGTGGTGATGTGTTTGTTTTAGAGTTTCCACAGTGCTATAATTTGTTCTTTGTATCGTCTCATATGTTCACTTACTGACTTGGAGAGCAAAGAGGAAAAAGAAAAAAAACTAAAAAGGAAAAAATATGGGTTTTTTTTCCAACATTTGTAGTCGACACAAAATACACTGTGGAAAACACAGTTGTTTCAACAGACTCTCAAAGCTGAGACCTGGGTAAAGTTTATAGTTTCAATGGGACTCAAGGGAACATGCATTTTCTGCCAACTCTAAAAAGACTTGAAAATGTGTTGAAATCTTATATGTATTGTATTTGTTTTGTCTGTGTAGGCAAGTGCTTCTGTGTGGCCCCTGCTTTTCTTGATATTCTCCACAGCTGACCTTGTAGGTAGGTTTTATGTCTCCGGTGTCGATCAAAGGGAGTTTGTAAAGTACTTTTTAAAAGTGCTTTAAGAGTTGGACTGACTCATGTTTCATAGATTTGAAGGATTTATTGAAAATATGTTCAGCAAATTTATTTTTATTTCTAGAAGGAATTTGAATTCAGTTTCTTGAGTGTTAGATATTCCCCCCCCCCACCCCTACCACAAAAAATAGGGTTTTCCTATGGTATTTATGTCTTATTTAAGTAGAAAACAGAGAATTCCCATTTTATGCTCTGATTCCTTATAACTGAGTCTGTAATTATTCTCATGGTAAAGTTACTGGCCATGTGCAGGTGAAAATACTTGACTTGTATGCACCTGTACGTTAAGGTAGGATTTTTAGAGTGGTATGTATGGTCTTGCAACTTCTGACACCTCATTAGATTCATTATTTCATTTGTGCTTGTCCTTTTTTTTTTTTTTCCTGTAAGTCTTTTTATTCCAGTTCCACAGACACCTATGACTACTGTTAGACCAGACCCAGTGCAGCTAGGGAAGGGTTAGGGAATTGTGCTGTGCCGCCTCAGTTGGCAAGGAGAGAACAGGTACTTGCTACTTGATGTCAAGTTAAAGAACAGTACTTGATCTCCGGGACACAGCTTTATTGCTTGATATATTGTCCCAAGCGTGCTTGTTTGGTACCATATATTGTCTAGACTCCCCTATCATTTCACTTTGAAAGTTACTTTCCATACTGATGTTTCCAAACAAATTCAAATTTGTACAGATGTAACTGATTTTAAATATCTAGTCAAACGAGGCTGGTTTCAAGACCGTTGGAAGTAAGGAGTGTCAATATACTTTCCATTTTGACTATGGTGCAATTGTTTTCATACAATTGCTTAGTGAGGTGGCTTAAGCTGGTAGTGGATTCCTATCGCTACAAGTGGAGCTGAGCAGCATTCAGCCTCGTCTCTCCATGATGGTGTCTTCTTCAGAAAGGTTCTGTTCTTAGTCTGTGAAAAGGCTCTGCACAATAAGTATGTAAAGATGGGAGATCTCACAAGAACATACTTGAAACTGCACCGCATTTGTAAGCAGATGTTATTTTGTGGTTTACAAAGATTAACTTTTTTTTTTTCCCCTCCAGCTGTATGCCAGAATCTTACATTTGCACACTTTCTGGACACGGTCAGAGTTGATATATCAGTTCAGCAAAAAATGGTCTGTTCTGTCATGTATTTGTGCCTAGTGTTGCCAAAGACACTTAGGTACATTTGGATGAGCTTTTTTACTTTTGGATGCATTTTTATTTGTTTGTTTTGACACATGATATTTTGAGATTGCATGCGTCTGCAAGAGCAGCAGCCAGAAGGAGATGAGACTAATCTTTAGTTTAAACAGTTCAAAGACTAAACTGATATAGTAATTGCTTGTAGAATCTCCAAACTGCTTTGTTACTAAAATCATATTTTTAACTCTCTCCCTATTTTAATAAATACATTTTTTAAATCATCATCTCTATTTGAGAAAGAAGTGATTTGGGGCATTGCAGTAGGGCAGCCAGTCTGGGCTGATGTCTGCCTTTTTTTTTTTTTTTTTGGTCTTTAGTCATACTGAGTCATGGTCTCTTTTCCTAGAAGAGCACTTCTCTGGTAGCAAATGGTGGAGCTGTTCAGCTACAGAGATTGAGTGTGTATGTCTGTGTATAGCTTTCCTTTCTGGGCATTGTTTTCTGAAATTTCTATTAATTCCTAAGGGCAGATAGTTTTCCTCACCCTCTCTTGTATTGCAGTGTCGAAAACGTTCCTACCAGCAGGTGGAGAACGATTAAAAAAGGCAAATGGACCGGATGATCACTCCTCTTCATGAAAGGTGACCTTTTCAGAGGTTTTTCAGAATATCTAACTTCATTTTTCCTGTTCTAAATCCCACTTCAGCATATCCTGTTAATTTCTGTTGGCTGGACAGTGTATGCAGAAATGGGCATTTGCAGGGAGATTTCCTGAGCCGAAGGAACCATTGAGGGAAAGCTGATGAATGGGCAGAGACGTTACAGCTGCCCAGCAGGACTCCAGTAACACTTTCTGTGCCTGGAAGAACCCGGCAACTCCCTGCTGTTCCAGCTGAGTGCCACCACGGGAATCTTCTCCACAGGGATGAAAAACCTCTGAGATTTCTCCGAGCCCTGCTAAGTGTGATCTGTCCCTTCATGTACATCAAACTGACAATTCCCACTGCTAAGCATGAGGAAAGATTGGGATTAGCACATTTGCAGTTAATAGTTTCATCCTTTCTGATCTGGTTCCAAAAAGCTTTTTTTTTGGTCTTCTATTTTGAGAACTTTACAGGTAACACACCACAGGAGATCTGATGGTTAGGTTTTTATTTAGCCTAAGGTGGTCTGGTCTTAACCACTGGGCATGTGAACTAGATGGCAGTTTTGGGTTTCTTCTTGGGAGACGGCATCAGCAGAAGCTCAGGGCAGCCTTGACTGTGTTGGAGGCCGACCTCTTCCGCTCCTGTCTCCTTTCCCTCTCTGATAAACAGCAGCTTGCAGTTCTGCTGACTCTTCTTTCTTCCACACTTGAAGAAAACTGCAGCGCGCAGGTTTCTGCAAGGCCGTGACGTTGCGGGGTGGCAGATGCTCCCAGCCCAGCTGTGCGAGAGGCAGCTGGCTGGGCTGGGCTGGCTGGGTTGCCTCCTCCAGGGAAAAGGCACTGGGCCAGATTCGGCTTGTTAACTTCCAGCTGGATCTTACTAGCTAGTCTGTCCCAGCAGCATGCAGAACTGGCAGCTGACATCTAGGAGGTAAGCGTGGAACTGCAAACTGTTAGAGAACAGAAGAAATTTGAAGCATCTCTTAAAGTATTGACAGGACTTTCATAGTAGGCAGAATTCATCGAATAATCAGTTGTCAATTCTGCATCTGCAACTGGGACAGGTAGGACTTGAGATCAGCCAGCACTGTGAAACAGAGTATTAACAAACTCCTTTGCTGGCTTTACCTTGGTGTTTATTTTCTCTTCCCTTTCCCACGAGAGCTTTGTTCTACATCCACTCCTCTGCACACCACCTTCTCCAAGAACCTTTCCTTGAAGCCTGAGGAAGTGGTTTGACATTGGATACAGACGCACGCACACAGACACACACAAGCGTAACATCCCATCGTTAGAAAAGGAGTGTGACTTCCTGTACACAGCGGGATTGATGGGGGTGGGAATGGCACAGTTGCTAAAATGCAAACAGCAGAAACGCAATCCCCAAAGTATATAAAATTCCTATAATTTAAATGACTAAATCAGCTGAATGCTGATTTATGTTCCACTGGTTCAGTACAGAGTCTAAATGCACAACCTGCAGCCTTTCTGACAACCAAACCTGGACTGTGGAGGCACGCAAAAAGAACAGGGGGATGGGTAGTGAAAGAAGATAGTAGGAACGGTTTTAAGCATCTTACTACTCAAAACTAATTGCCATTTTATTGTTAGCTAGAAATAAAGGTGGGGAACCTAGCTGCAGCATACAGAATTTCTTTGTTGAAATGTAACCTAGGCTTCCTTGTTACGGTATCTCTGCTTCTCGTTGTTACTATGCATCTCGTACAGTAAAGAACTGAAGTAAAGACCTCAAGTCAAATGCATCCTGACCTGGAGTAAGGTTGCTTGCGGTACTTTTTCCTCCAATAAAATGAAAATCGTGTGAATGTGATAGACTAATTTTCCTTTTTGGACCTTTTCTTGTCTGTACTTCCCCCATACTTGTTCTCCCCCTGTGAAACTGGGTTGCACGCTAATCTCCTTGCAAACTTGTTGAAATTCCTTCATGTATACCCTTAATGTTCCTACGTGCCCTCAGACCAACCTAGTTTATGGCCCTCTGGCGTAAAAAGTTGATGTGACCTGCTTGTCTGCTAAAGAACACATCTAATTAGATACTTGGGCATGTAAAAGACTTGAGCGTCTTAGTTCCTAACTGAGGTGTTCCTAGTTCTCTCTGCACCTAATTAGAGAATATAGGCCTTTTCCACAGGGGTCCATGCCATGCTAGGTGGTTGTACAGGGGCTGCAGGAGGATTCAGTAAGACAGCATTTGGCTGGAACTTTCCTTTATGAGGAACAACAAAGAGTTTTCTGATGGACCAGTTGAAGGCCTTAGTGGTCTTTGTCTCTGCAGCAAATTCTAGTGGTACCTGTGCCATCAGTAGGAACAAAGCTATGAGAAAGACCACATTCATGTTTAAATAGAAAGGGAGATACCAGCTTGATCACAATCAGCTGGATGAACCCAGAAAAAAACTTCAGCCTACTTATTACCATCCAAGGCACTTCTGGCTTCTCCACCAGCTATTTATGGGAAAGAAATCCATTCTTGAAAAGAAGTGGCATTCAAACTACCATCTCTTTATCTGAGACCCCTTCTGAGCCTCGTGGTGGTGCAGATTTCTAAGAGCACAACTTGGACTGAAAGAGTTATGACAAGCCTTTCTTTGTCTCCTAATCACACATTCTCCAAAAAGACTGCCCCAGTAGACACGTATTGTTCTGTATTCCCTTTCTCTTTTGTTTTTGAATACGATAAACTAAGTTTTACCCTTAGATAACCTTGTGTGCCTACAAAATTTTATTTAGATGTCCGCGTTCCTAAAAATAGTACTTGAATGAAGCGTTCCAAGCAGCAAACCGCAGCTTCCTGAGGTAGCAGTGGCTGTAGTGCAGTTTCTAGTTCAAAGATTTTGTTTTATAAGTGATATAACATTGCAGAGTCTACCTCCAGTTTTACAGCATTGCTTTGCTGTGCGCTGTTTGTTCGTGTTCCTTTAATGATACTTGGATGCAAAGCATGTGTCATTAGCTGGCTAATATAACAGAAGATCTCTAAGGCATATGTTTTGTGGTATGTGTGCCTACTCCACTACTTAACAAGGCTGTTTAACCTGTATGTTGTTTCTAGCCTGCAATGATCACAATACTGCCCACACGTTTTAGTCATATATTTTATCACTTATATACTGAAAGTGCACTTACTTTTGCAGAATATATTTAAGACTGAAAGTTCGGGTTTAGTACTCTGACTCTTGGTACAAATTGTTTTCCTGGTGTCTAAAGCCCTGCTTGTTCAAACACACTCTTTGGTAAAAAGGGATCTGGCTGGGATTCGCTTGCCAAATGTGTTTAGAAAAGGCATCGTAAATGATAAATAATGATTTCAAGTTCATTTGTCTGGGACAAATCCAAATCCAAATGTTATGTTCCAAAATTAATTCAGCAAAATGGGGTGAGGGGAAGCAGAGGGGGCAGAGTGAAATGGTCATTTGGCAATACCAAAGTACTTAATTTTCTTGACAAAGTTCTTAATATTTTAAAACATTTCCATCTTTTGGACAGAAACCATACACTCTCTAATTACTGGCAATAAAACTAAGGATTTAAGAGCTATGAATGTTACAGTTGGAGGAAACTATAATTAAGGCTGGCAAGACTCTGTTTCCTTAAGGAAACAGAGAGTTCAGACAGCTTTTAAAAGGAGATGGTAATTATTTTTCCCATTGAACTTCTATGTATTGATAAATGCATGTTCTCCAGTCTTCAACCAGGAAGTTAAGCAGTAAAGTATATCCTAAGTAACTTCTTAATTTATGTTTCCCAATGTGGTATTTCAGCTCTAAGACGATTTATCTATCGTTTCTTCTGATTGTAAATCAGGATTCTTCAATTCTATATCTTATATCTTCTGCTGAGAAAAAGAGGGGTGTAGAACAAAGTAAAATTTAATGGATATAGTTAAAAAGTAAGCTGGTTCTAAAATACTGCACTGTGTATGTATTTGCATGCGCTCTCTTGTAGCCTGTCTGCTTCCAGTGAGCCAGGGAGGCTCTGTTACTACTGAATACAATAGCAGGAAGATTGTTAATCATAAAATGAATGTGGGTGGACATAAGTATTGCCAGTCAGCAGGTCATTACATGCAACCAGGTCTGGACCATCTTGAAATGACTGCAGAAACCACTGGCATATAAACCCCTCTTAGTCTGGCGGGCAGTATTTTGTAGCCAGGAGAGATGCTGTGGAGGCTGAAGCTGGGAGTGGTGTTTGCTGCAGCTCCTGAGCTCTGGGGCTCTCACTTTACCGTCATATTCCAGTGCTGCCAGGACTTTGGCTGCCCCAGTAGCTTCCCAGGCACTGTGGGGAGAGCAGACTGGTGTGTCTCGGTGCCGGTCACTGGGGGCTTCTCTTTAGCCCACTAAATGCGATGAAGGGCGTGAGTACCTGGGAAGCCCTGGGGATGCCAGTTCCTGCCTCTGGCACAATGAAATACTCTTGTCAGGTGGGCAGCACCAGAACTTGGCTTATCTTTGAAATATTTATTCCTACTTTATTCTGCACTGGAACGAAGACTGATTTTGAAACCAGAAGATCTTCTATGAAGTGGGATTATATTTCCTGCACATCCCTGCAAATGAGAAGGACCGTTTTTGTACCACAGGATTTTGAATTATTAGATAGATTCAGATAGAGAGTTATGTACTTAGGGAATAGAATACTTTAAAAACCTGTATTTAGAAAGTCATCACACAACTAGTGGTGTGGAAGTATAGCATGACATATAAAATCCCCTTCTATTTTATGCCATTTTTCTAATGAACTCCCTTTTTCACAATTGTTGTTGAATTGGCAGATTAGTTGTTGTTTCAAGAGTCAAGCATTTGTGGTGATTTTATTTGACTTTTGATGAGGCAGAGTTCATGGCTCTAGCATAGAACCAGTTCATTTTGTAAGTGAGCAGGTTTGTGTAACCAGATCATTTTGCCTGTGAATGAGTTTGTCTTTGAGTCAACTTCATCAGAAACGGGTTGTCCCCTGTTAGAACTGTTTGCAGATAAATTGGTTGCTGCAGCGCTGTGAAGAGGATGTGTGGTCAACGGCTCAATGTCCAGATGGAAACTGGTGACAAGTGGTGTCCCTCGGGGGTCTGTACTGGGACCAGTATGGTTTAATATCTTCATCAATGACAGTGGGATCGAGTGCACCCTCAGCAAGTTTGCAGATGACACCAAGCTGAGTGGTGCGGTTGACATGCCTGAGGGACAGGATTTCATCCAGGGGGACTTGGACAAGCTCGAGAAGTGGGTCCGTGTGAACCTCATGAGGTTCAACAAGGCCAAGTGCAAGTTTCTGCACCTGGGTCAGGGCAACCCCCAGTATCAATACAGGCTGGGGGATGAAGGGATTGAGAGCAGCCCTGCCGAGAAGGACTTGGGGGTACTGGTGTAAGAAAAGCTGGACATGAGCCGACAACGTGTGCTCACAGCCCAGAAGGTCAACCATATCCTGGGCTGCATCAAAAGAAGCGTGGCCAGCAGGTGGAGGGAGGTGATTCTGCCCCTCCACTCTGCTCTGGTGAGACCCCACCTGCAGTACTGCGTCCAGCTCTGGAGCCCTCAGCACAAGAAAGACAGGGACCTGTTGAAGCGGGTCCAGAGGAGGGCCATGAAAATGATCAGGGGGATGGAACACCTCTCCTGTGAAGAAAGGCTGACAGAGTTGGGATTGTTCAGCCTGGAGAAGAGAAGGCTTTGGGGAGACCTTATTGCGGCCTTTCAGTACTTAAAGGGGGCTTATAAGAAAGATGGGGACAAACTTTTTAGCAGGGCGTGTTGCGACAGGACAAGGGGGAATGGTTTTAAACTAAAAGAGGGTAGATTTAGACTAGATGTTAAGGAAGAAATTCTTCTCTGTGAGGGTGGTGAAACACTCAGAGAGTGTGGTAGATGCCCCATCCTGGAAACATTGAAGGTCAGGTTGGACGGGGCTCTGAGCAACCTGATCTAGTTAAAGATGTCCCTGCTCATTGCAGTGGTGTTGGACTAGATGAGCTTTAAAGGTCCCTTCCAACCCAAACAATTCTATGATTCTGTGAATGTGTTTATGCATCCTTCTGTCTGGTTTTCCGGATATGAATTAAGTAATTTTTAAAAGCTAAATTAAAATGAATGTGTTTTATAGTGCTTGCAACAAAGCAGGGCTAAGCATAGCACAATGTTTTCGTGCACATATATGGCACAATTATGTTTTTCTCTCCATCTTTGGAGACGAAGGAAGCAGCTGTTCAACAAGGACCATAGTGGAGAGTGAGGGAAATCTGTGCATTTTTGGCACCTGGGATTCTTTTTCAGATTCTAATGTTTACATTTAACCAACCACAAAAAGGCACACAAAATGTTAAAACACAAAGTGTTAAAAATGACTTTCCAGGTCACAGGTTACGTTTTAAACCAGACTCGTGTTGTTATGGTTCCTGCTAATATTTCTGGAGTTAGAAACCTGTCAATGTTTCCATTTGGAGTGAGGGAGCTATAACTGTCTATAAAAATATGTTCCCAGCCAAAGCATGCCATGTGAGGTCGTTGCTGAAAAGCAATTAAAGTCTGGCAGCTTTGAAATTAGAAGCACATCAGCAAGACTGGGAAATCTGCTGCTTTCTGACTGTGCTGCACTCCTAGAAGTCAGGAAATGCACGACGATAGGTGTATGGTGGCTGTTCGGGGTCTGCTTTTATGGGTCACTCTGCGCAGAACCAGGTTTGGGTGGATAATTTTGGTTTGTGTAGATGTCTTTAGTGTTAGGTTTTGTTGTGCTCTGGATGTCATTTCACAAATTATGCTCTCGATGGATATTTTAACACCTTCTATCCATTTCCTAAATCTTTTGTGCAATTGGTCCTTTTCCTCTGGTTCACCACAACTTTAAGTAGCTCCAGCACACTCTTCCAATTTACGACATCTCCCTGACTCGCCAGCTGGACTCCACACATAGCCTTGGTGCTCCAGGAAGGAAGACTTGGCATCAAGTGAGTCTGGGGTTAATGAAAGCCTGGAGTGGGAAGTTATAAAAATCAGATGGTTATAATAATTGTAAGGGGCTATACGCTGAGTTTAATAGCTCCACGGGGAATAGTGATATATGAGGAGTGTAGGAGGAGAGAATGGGCATAGGAAGGTGCCATTATATATATATCCCTCTTTCCCCTCCCCTTTCATTCCCTCTTTGCAGGATATTTTATATCTTTTTGCCAGAACCCCAGTCTGACCTGACTGCACTGCATCATCAAACAATCCCTACAGAAAGCTTGCAGAGAGGGGAAGCTGTTTCCAAGATCCAGTCTTCTCCTCTGGCTGCAATGAAATATGTAAGTCTGATAATCACACGTGATTATCTCTGCTGCATTTTCCATGGTGATTCTAAATCATCTACTTTATCTTTTGTCTTGATCAGATACTTATCTGTTTCATTTTATGTTCAGGCAGATGTAAGACAAGATTTTTTTTAAAGGAAAACAGCGACAGAGTTAACATCACCTTGTATTTTGGTGTGCCCAGAGTTCAGGGTCAGAGTCACGCAGGCCAGTGCTCCTGCTCAGATGGAGGGAGGGAGTAGCTGGAGGCAGGTCTCCTGTAAAGGGTTGACTGTAATCACAAACTTACCATCACTAGCTGCCTGTGATGACCAGCATGGAGGCAGTCGTGGTAAGCCAGGAGTTTACAGCTCCACATGGAGGCACTGGCAGTCACTGTACGTCCAGGGCTTGGTGCTCCCATCCTGGAGCTCACCATTCATGGAGGTGATGCCAGGTTCTTCATCTTAGTGAGTTGGACCACTGTGTTTTGTCCCATGACCCCGAATGTAAGGAGACCCTGATGTTACTTACCATGCATAAGAGGACACTAAACTAAAATTAGGAGCTGCCTCATGTTTAGGATCATGCTATATCTGGATGATTGTAATATTAACTGCTGAAGATGAGTGTTTAGGCAACAGTTAATAGTACTGCATTGAGACATGGTGATTGTATTTTGAATTAAAAAAATAGATAAAATAATCTTGAAAATACAAAAAATCTTTTATAAGACACTCTTTTCTCTGGGACTATCTTGCATGCATTCTCTGTCATTCTTGCTTCATAGAGTTAAAAGGTGCTTGTTTGTCTTGTTGGCTTTGCAAAGCCGGCATTGTGACAAAAAATGCCTTAGATTCCAGCTTATATATTTAAAGAATAATGAAATAAAATTGCACTGGCAACCTAAATTCTGCCTTTATTTACATCTCCTTTTAATTATGAAGGTCATGCTTTTTAAGTGGTTTAATAGAAAACATAGTGAGTACAAAATCTTTGAGGGAGATACAAGCACCTTGCATGATATGATTTGATTAGTTTTCTAGGGCTGATTTTGGCAGGGAATATGTGTGCGTGTGTATATGTGTGCATGTACACATTTACATGTGTGCAGCTCATAACTTGAACAAACTTTGTTCTGGAAGTCCTTGAGGCACAAGTGTGGAACACCACAATATTGGTTTTGCAGTCATGTTTTGGAGAGGAGCTGCACTTTGAAGAATATTCTAGCTGCATCATTTATTCCAGTTTTTAAAAATGTACTTCAGGTTAGAATAGCCTGTTTTCCGCATGCTTCACAATGTTATAAAATAATAAAAATAAACAAACAAAAAACAACACCATAGAGATTCCAGGAGTAACTTGAGGTTTCAGTTTAAGTAATGAAGTGTTTAAATATAAATTTAAATATCAATGTGTTTAATGATGTTTTCTTCAGAGGCAAAAGTAAGTGTCATAACTTCCTAAAAATTTGCCTCTGGTGGTAGAGGTGAAAATGTGCTTATGATTCTCAGCTGCAGCTTTATGTGTCACAAATACCTCCTAAAAATCTTAAGGAATTACAAACTCAAGTAAATCTGAGATGCAAAGTGAGAGATACATTTAAATATTTTGCTTTCTTCCCTTGAAATAACTGTGTGAAGAAAACAGATGTATTAGGGGATCATTTGAGTGCGCTCTCCTTCTCAGTGTATGAGCGTGCATTAGTATATGCAATGAAGTAAATTTGTTCTCAAGTCATTTTCACTTCTCATTTTAGAGCCCAGACATGTCCACACCAAGGCTTCTTTTTACAGGTAGTTATGTGAATGAAGATTTTTTTTTTAATTTTTTTTTTTTTGAGGTCCTAGTATGTGACTTTGGACAAATATATGTGAGAGCATGTTTAGTACTGCTAATTTTTAAGCGGCTCTTGTTAAATGACAGTATGGCTAGGATTTTCTTTACTCAAATGATGTTTTTTAGGCTCTCCATGGGCTTTCCTAATAGTCCGATTCTTAAAGAGCTTTTGCCGTTGAGAGAAAAATCTTTCTCATCTTTGATATGAGAAAACTCATATCATCTGCTTCCAGCGGGAAGATGTGTTTCCTTTCTTCTAGTTAATTACTTCGGCCACAACAACCCCATGCAACGCTACAGGCGTGGGGAAGAGTGGCTGGAAAGCTGCCCAGAGGAAAAGGACCTGGGGATGCTGATTGACAGCCGGCTGAACATGAGCCGGCAGTGTGCCCAGGTGGCCAAGAAGACCAACAACATCCTGGCCTGTATCAGAAATAGTGTGGCCAGCAGGAGTAGGGAGGTGATCGTGCCCCTGTACTCGGCACTGGTGAGGCCGCACCTCGAATCCTGTGTTCAGTTTTGGGCCCCTCACGACAAGAAGGACATGGAGGTGCTGGAGCGTGTCCAGAGGAGGGCAACAAAGCTGGTGAAGGGCCTGGAGCACAAGTCTTATGAGGAGCGGCTGAGGGAACTGGGACTGTTTAGTCTGGAGAAAAGGAGGCTGAGGGGAGACCTCATCGCGCTCTACAACTACCTGAAAGGAGGTTGTAGCGAGGTGGGGGTTGGTCTCTTCTGCCAAGTAACAAGCGATAGGATGAGAGGAAATCGCCTCAAGTTGTGCTAAGGCGGGTTTAGATTGGATATTAGGAAGAATTTCTTTACTGAAAGAGCGTTCAGGCCTTGGAAGAGGCTGCCCAGGGAAGTGGTTGAGTCACCATCCCTGGAAGTATTTAAAAGACGTGTAGATGAGGCGCTTAGGGACATGGTTTAGTGGGCATGGTGGTGTTGAGTTGATGGTTGGACTCGATGGTCTTAGAGGTCTTTTCCAACGTTAATGATTTTATGATTCTATGATTCTATGATTTTATTTCAAGTCAAAAATTTAGTAATGGGAGTTGTAATTGTGATATGAATTAGCAGGCTGAGTTGAAGACCATAGTTGCACCAAGGCTGTACTGCACAGTCCTTCCTTTCTGGAGAACTATCAACAAATATTTATCATTCAGCAAACTGTACCAGGAGACTCATAACTGGAGTGGTCCTGGTTCCCACTGACTTATTTGAAATGATTGGAGTCTGTTAATGTACAGCAATGTCGAAAATAAAAACCTGTTCAAATATCAAAGTATCGATTTAGCTGCCAGGTTTCAAGTACCTCATTTGAAAATACTGGTCTGCATTTTTCAGTAGCTGTTTTTTCAGTGGCTTACTCAGTTTTTCTCTCTGGTGGTCTCTAGGATGAAGTGTTTTGAGAGCTGAGGGGAGAACTTTAGAGAAGTCATTTCTCTTTTATGAAATACTCCAGAAATGAAGTTTTTCCATTTTTTAATGGAATTGATCTCTTTTTTTTTTTTCCCCCTATCTCTTTTTTTAAAGTGAGCTATAAGCTAATGTAACTTCTTACTTTAAGGCATTGACACTCCTTTTATTCTGAGATAGTGAAGTGCTATTATCTCAATTTTAAGAATGAAGAATTTAGAGTAAGAAAAGCTAAGTTATTTGCCCAAGTCATGAAAACAACTGTGGCTGAATTATTCCTTGAACCTAGGTGTGTCTTATCCTAAGCTGAGGGCTCCCTGGGGGAGTTCATTTCTCGTCTCAGAGGTACAGCCTTTATAATAAAAGGGAATAAAAAATAAAATGATTTATCTAGCATATCCTCATTTGCTTTTTAAGACCAGGAATGACTGTTATTATAATATATTGCCAAGTATTATTACCTTTTACTCAGATGTATGTAGTCTAAAGACTCAAACTGGCACAAAGCACTTCAATTCACAGATTACTGAACTATGTGTCATAGACCACAGCAGTGACCAAGCAGCCGCAAAATACTTCAGGTCCTTGGAAAGGCGAGACGTTAACTACATGAAAATTGCCCAGACAGTCCCAGCAGGTAAACCGTGCCACATGCTGCAAGTCTATGCTGATTTGATGGAAGAAAATTCCTTTCTCAATGTAATCTGATAACTAGCCTGACTCTGAGTATATGGGGGACATATACAAACTAGACACGAGTTTCCATCTAGCATGTTATTTGCCGCTAGCTATGGCCAGTCTCTGATCATTCAGAGGAAGAAAAATGATTTTCCCTTATTCTTGGAAAACTACATCTGCCAGTTGCATGTTAAACCTTTTCAGGTTACTGACTGGGCCCTGAAGTATGAGACTATATGTGATTTATAACTAATGTCTTAAAAGGCATGAGACTACTGAGGGCAATCTGGGCATTTGTGTCCTACCTGGGATCAGGAAAGACTCACTGGCCATGTCTACAATAGCAAGAAAGGAGGTCCAATGCAGTGTATTTGTAGAACCTAACAACTAGTTCTGGGGACCTGGTGCCCATGCTTTACACGTTTCAGAGTTTTACTTTGGGCTCTAATCCAGTCCTGTGAACTGGATGCATACTACTTGCTGAAGAATGTTAGGTGTACACTTGGAGCATATTTTCCAGTTCAGGTTAATTTGAAGGAAATGCAGCTCCAGGACTGCTCTGTCACGTAGAGCAAAGCTCAGTCTATGGGGGGTGATTTGGATTCCTGATATAAAAGCACACTGATGATCCAAGCTGTGATAAACACTCACAATTAATGTGTTCTGAAGTGCTTGCATGACATCTCCAGGAACAAGAACCAAATACTTTATCCCAGAAGTGCCATGAAAGCATGTAACTTCTGAAGAGAGAGGTAGTCTCCCTAACTAGGGCTTCAAGCCAGTCCAAACCTCTTCCCATTCCCTTCTCCCCCTGCCTCCATCTTACAGGTAGCATGTTGCAGTGTTTAATTACCTGGTGGACACATCTGGTTTTAGTTCAAGCCTAACTTCGGCTTCCAGTCATCATCAGCAAGATGGACCCCCTCCCTCCTTTCCCCTGGGTAGTTGGAATTACCTTTGTTCAACTGCATTTTTTAGGTTGTAAATGCTTAGTTGAGACTTGAGGTGATTCTGTACCAGTAATGGTTCCTTCTGATGACTTACCCCATCAACTGTTGTCATCTGGAGACTGTGCCAGCAAAGATTTTGTATATTCTTTGGAGCTTTTTTAGTAAGCATTGATTCTTTCTTAATACAGTGTACATTTAGAGATTAGTTGGTGAGCTGGGTTTTAAAATCAAAATGTCATGTTGTACTAAGTCAGATGACTTGAAGAAGTCAAAGTATAACTCACCAACAATTTTCTTTTCTTCCATGCTCATAGAGAGTAACAGTTTATTTTGATCTAAACCCTTGCTTATTCTAGCTGTCTATTACATATGTAGGTACGTATATTTAGTCTCTACTTCTCAATGATGCAACGCTTTCTTAAAGACTCCATTTTTTCCCCTGAAATTGATGTCAGGTGAATCAGCCTGTAGTTCCCTGTTTGGTACATAGGCTGTCCTCCAAGCTGTTGGGCTTTCATCAGTCTTCAAGCATTTATTAAAAAAGAATAAAAATCTAGAGAGAAGCATTAAGTTAATGCATTTAGCAATTGACTGGCAGTGATAGTTGCTTAATTTTTTTTTCCTCTTTGGCAAATTGTCTTGCATAGCTTCCTTTTGTATGGACGGCAAACTTTTGATTACAGCTGTGTTATCACATTGGGTGGATACATCCTGCTTTATTCCAAACACGACATGTTAGGCTCTTTTGCTTTCTCTGTCTGTTATTTTAAGGGTTAGAAATATGGTTTGTTCACTGTTGAGTTTTGGGATTTGAGGGTTTAAAGGGGTGGGGTTGGTTTTTTTGGTTGGGTTTTTTTGATCCCTTTAGGTTATTTGTTGATTATTGACATTTTTTAACTTACATTATTTGCTATTAACGTCTTGTTTTTCCATCCTTTGAAGCTGTGCTTTAATACCACTTCCACATAATTTTTTTTTTTTAGTCAGAATGGTCTTTTTTGCCCTACATTTTTTTTTTTTTGTTTTGGTATTTGTGGTACTATGGCTTGTTATTCATCCAGTAGAATATCCTTAAACAATTACCAATTTTAACTCTTCCCAACGTTTAATTTTTGTTTCCAGTCAATTATGCCAAGAAGTAATTTAAGCTTGGCAAATTTGGCCATTGCAGTTTCAAATAATCACATTTCTGGCTTATGCTATGTACTTCTTGTACAGTGGAAATGTAGCCAGTCTAAAACTCACAGGTATGTTGTCAACTGCTAATTTTTGATCAGCATTTATCTGGTTTTTTTTGTCTTAAAAATTAATCTAACTTTGAATTGCCCCATAATAAGCACACTAAGGTAGTGCTTTTTAATAAGGTGAGGTTTTTTTGTATTTCTAAAGAAACTCTAGATAACGTTCTTTAAATGCTCATATCAGACATATCTCTCATCAGATTTCTCCAATGCCAAAGTTCCCTGGGATGCCATTTTTCTTTTCTGACAGCTGATGGCTAAGGAAGAATTTATCCTGGTGTTTTGGGAGGGCTGGAAGCCCACTGGTACTAATGTTTTAGTCTTGTGAGCTTTATAGGCCATGGAGTTGCTGTACTTCTGTGTGTGTGACACTAAAGGGTAATTGTTTGCCTGATGCAGAATACTGTCCCCATCACTGCTTATTAGAGTCTCACGTGCTGGAACGAGGGGGTGCGGGTGGGATTTTCAGCATTTGAACATACAGCCTTTTCTCCTCAGTCTTGGGAATACAGAGTGGGTATTCATATCCAAATTCTCATTTTAGGAGTGTGATAATGAAACCTCTGTTCTAGTGTCAGAGTAGGGCAGGGTGGCTTGTCCTTGTGGGGAGGTCCTCTGCTCGCAGGAGACAGGAAGTTGCCACCTGTCTTTCTGGAACATCTCTGCTCTTTTCAAAAGAAAGGTATCTCTGGGGGGAAGTTTCGGGGGTTTTTGGCCAATGGTGGATGTTGTCTTGTGCTTTCCTGAATTTTGTCTCATTGGAGCTGAGCTACATTGCTACCTATAGATCTTTTCCTCTGGTGAGCTTTTTTCTCTTTTTGGCTCACTTTGTGTGGGTAAGGGTACTTCCAGCTGTGAAGATATCCCTTAGGTTCCCTTATTTGCAATTACAGCACATTTCCAAAATGCTTTGTTTCCATTTCATTCATTGATACTTGTTGCTTCGCTCCATGGGATCTCCCGTGAAAAAGAATATATCTGGACATCCAGAAAACTTTCCATATCCCTGTGTGCTTTGTTACCTGTTCCTCATCCATCAGAAGTGCGTTGCACATCATGTAGCTCAAGCTACCTCCTTCTTCAAGCAAGAAGTAAAATCTGATACTTCAGATTCAGGTCACAGGACCACAGGATAAGTCAGTCTGGAAGAGACCTCCCAAGTAGAAGACTGGACCTCCCTTACCAATCTCCTGCTCAAAGCAGGGTCAGGTGTGAGGCCAGACCAGTTTAGCTGGGGCTTTATCCAGTTGGGGCTTCAAATGGCTGTGCCTTCCTTTACCTATTCAGGAGTCTTGTGATGCCACTTGGAAACCTGGTCTTACTGAAACTGGGTAGCTGTTGGAGTAACCACAGCGCCCATCTAGCTTTGAATTTCCTGTCGAAAATAGAGCAGTATCTACTCGCTGCCTAGTGCTTCAATACAGGGTTGAAATGGGTTCAGCCTAAGTACCCCACCTGGAGCTTGTAAATGCTATTGGTTTTCTAGCACAAACATAATCATTGACTACTCTGTCAGCTGCTGTAGCTGAGGAAATGCAGTGCTGTGTCTACACAGTACCCAAATGGGTTTCCCTACAGACTTGTAGACTGTAGTCTCCAGGAGAGAGCCTCCTACCTGGAGAGTACCAGCCTAGTCCTCTAAAATACTGTGGGGACCAATTTTACTTCTATGTGGCCCAAGCTTCATTCTCAACCTAAAGCCTAACCTGAAACCCAGGTTGCCTCCATCAAGCTTTGACGTCTGCTTGTACAGACGCCCACTGAAGCTTTGCTCCTAACTGCCTTTTGCTCAGTGTAAGGACCTGCACAACATTTCTTCTGCAAAACTTATGATACTGTGAATATAGCCTTATGTACATTTTAAAGTTTCCTACTCAGCGTCTTATGTCTGAGGCCATTAAATCTTCCAGACTATTCCCAACAATCTAAACCTTATATTTCTTCATTCTCAGAGGGTACCACTTTCTGTGCCTTTCCATTTAATAATATTCTTTTTTTTTTTTTAAAAAAAAGGCAAAAAGCTCCATTTTCATGCTGTTCAACATTTCAGAAGTTTGGTATTTATGAAACACTAACCAGTGTGTTCACTGCTATATAAACTAGAGAAACAAGGCATGTTCTTCACTGTTACAGATTTACAATCACAGTCAAATATTTATTTGTTTGGCATTTCCTTTACATGCCGGTTCCTGTGGTACAATAAAAATGTGATAGTAAACAATAGTTAAGCATGTAGTCATTAGTTTAGTGGTGCCTAATATAACAATGAAAGTAATCATATAATCTTTGCCTTTGTTTATTTCTGTTGGAATTACTGTATGGATATCTATCACTTGTAAAATACGTTGAATTTAATCTTCCAGGAAGTGAAAAGAAAGGCTTGAGCTCCTTCTCTAACTACTTTTTTTCTGTTCCTCAGTTTTTTCTACCTTTTTAGTAATTGTTCAGTAAAAGTATGAAATGGCAAAGTGAAATATCACACATCATATGTAAAATCTTCTTGTATGTCATTGTACTTTGTGTCTTAAGCAGAGTGTTCTGGATCTTCACCTCTTTAGCTTTAGTGCTTCCAATAATGTTTTGTCTTCAGCGGTTTGGGTGGATCTGGGTTTGGAACTGTGTTTTTGTTGGAACGCCTCTACGTTGGATCCCTGCAGTTTTCAGTGCTTGGAAAAGTTATAACTTACAATAGAAGACAAAGTAAACATGCCATCCAAGGGGAAAAAATTAAATCTCTGTTTATTCACCTGCACGCTAGAGATGAATCTTATTCACAGCAGCTAGCTGAAATATTCTAGATATTAAAAGGCTTGGGAAAAAATGAATCTGTTTAAATGCCTGGGACTTTGTTCCAATAGAATTTGTGTCCCAGATGTTGATTTACAGCAGCAATACGCTGGATGAAGTTTGCTTTTGAATGTGCCATCAGATAGTGGCACACAGAATAAATACACAGGGAAAGTGCATTCCTGTGCATTTCTGTGCAATTTTGTAATTAAGAAATAAGCTGTTACAGCCTGTGCATTTCTGGATGACTCTAGCGTGGGAACCTGAAATGGAAAGGTCTGAGACTGGTGTCTTTTTTGACTTTTAACCACCTGAGAGGTGGAAATACACTGCTTTGTGGACTCCCGCTGACCAGACCTCCCCACCAGCGTGGTGTTATGAGGAAAGTAAAGGAGTGTTTGTATTTTAGTTTTGTTTCTCTTCACAGCTTCCCCATTAACACCACATATAAAGAGTTGGTCCAAGGTATAGTAAGTCTCTGGAAGGAGTATGACTATTTCTTCTGTATTAGAAATGGAACTGCCAGCCTCCGAGCGTCTGCTCGTGCGTCCCAATGTGATTTATTTTCAATGGAAGGCAAATAAACTTTCCACTTGAAATAAGTTGGGGAACGTGGGGATTGTCACGTACTGTCTTCTCTGCCTCCCTCTTCCTACATACAAGGCCTAGAAGGAGCTCCTGGGCCATATGTAGGTGAGAGATGGGAGATATAAGTGAAAAAGAGATAAAGCCTTAGCTGAGGAACATGATTTTCAAAAGCCTGTTTGGGAGGACACAACAACAGGTTTTGAAAATTCCCAATCCCTGCTATAGATGGTTTAAGGTCGGCTCTGTGCAGGCGCAGAGCTCCCGTGCCGAGCAGCTAGGCTGCTCAGTATTCACGCTCCTTTGCACTTCTTTGTCTGCAGGAGAGCTGCAGCCGGTGAGTGATAGCGTGGTGGCCTGGGTGGGAAGGGAGCTGTAGACATCCCTTTGTTGAAACCAGCCCGCTGTGCCACTAAGGCAAAGGAGCCCCGCCACTGCACGAAGGGCATGCCAGAGAGAGCCGGACATTGGGGTAGATCCTAGGGGTAGAGCAGACTCAGGGTCTGGTCTCTGCCCCGTCAACTGATTTATTCAGTTTTCATCGGATGTAATTAATCTGTGCTGTAATGTCTTGTGGTGCTTTGCCTACATGTCTGAATTGCTGGGGTTTGAGGAACAACCCAGAATCTCAGATGTGATTATTTTCTTCTTTTTAGGTAGCGGCTTTGGGGGATTTCTGCGTTTTATTCTATAGACCTGTAGAAAGCTGAAAGTGTAATAAATGTAAATTCTAAATAAGAGAAATTGGAAGACAAGTTATCCTTCAAAAGTTTTGCATATTAAAAATCCTCTTGGGTTTTATGTTTGGAGTTTTTTGAGGTTACTATACATGAAGCTATCGGCATTTAATCAAGTTATCTGGGGCTTATAAGTATCCTAAATCATAAAACTACCTGATAGAAGTTTATTTCAAGCTTGTATCATGGATACTTTTACAGAAATGCCTAAAGATAAAGAATTTTAAGATTTGGAGTAGACAAAACTGCCTGCAGCTGTGCAAACAGTACAGCGATGGGCATGTATTGGCTATGTTTTGGTACTGCTGGACTACAGAGTTCCTAAAAAAGCATCACTCTAGCAATTCATAAGCAGATGAAACAGAGGTCATCTTGGAGGGACTCTTCTCAGTGTGATTATAACCGAAGCAGCCACTTTACAAATCAACAACTTGAATGAATTAAAGGAAATGGCTGGTCCATTAGTTGGTGTAATGCAATTTCTTACTATAGCTGAAGTAGGTTGGCCTATAAATTAAAACTCAGAAATGAGATTGGCAACCTGCACATGAATGTGAATCATGCAAGACTTTTGAACACCAAATGTAAGTATTGGCGGGGGGGCTATGTTTCAAGATAGATGACCTATGAGTGGTATTTGTGAACCAGTGGGTTGGTAAGGCTTGATGGTTGTTTTTTTTTCTGAACAGGCTATGTATCTGGCCTGTATGCATGAACATATGGGGAAGAGGGCTCTTTTAGTTTATTTTATTTTACCTTTTTTTGTCTCTGCATGCACTTTGTGTCTGTGATGCTTGTACCTTTTATCCCCAGTGTTTCAAGTGTGAGTGTTGAATTACTCTGTCAGTGACAGCCGGAAGACCTAGGATAAAACTGGTGAATCTGTGAACAGCAAACAGCAATAAACGCTAATATTTCCTAGGACATTTGAACAGGGAGTGGGACATTTTTCTCTCAGTGTCTATTTCTGTACTTGATTTTTAGGATGGCAGGTGATGGAGTGGTGTTTGTGACCTGCAACAGATGTTCCGTATTTTTTTTTCCATCTGGTAGCCAGAAAGGACTTCCTGTGCATAAAATGTAAATTGTTGACAGCGCTGGATTTCTGGACTGGAAGGACAAGTACTGTCACTGGGAAACACTGGGGAAATGGAAGAGGTCTAAGCAACCAGATTGAGGAAGCATTGCTGCTCCATTTTCAGGGAGGGAGGAACTGTGCCCCAAGGAACTGAACAGAGGGAAATTCAGGAGGATTCACATCAGAAGTAGAAGGAGGAAGCAGCATTCAGTAGAGTTGAAGGCAAGTGAGGACTGGTAGGCTGTGAACAGCAGACAGAAAAGGACAAAGGGAGTTAAATGTTTCCAGTTGATAGCAGGTATCCAGAAATTAAAATACGAGAGATGCCTTTAAAAGCTCCAGATGATTGAATGAAGAAAGATAGCTGAGATACATCTATGACTGGCAGTTCAGCCCAGCTGGAAAGAAAGTCAGTAACATTCTCAAAATATCTAAGCAACCAAGGCATCCTGAAACCAACATACATGTAATTTTATTGATAAAGTAGGCTTCTGAATTTAGTAGTCAGTATGCAATGCTGATAATGCCTATAGTCACTAAATACTGCAGAATATCTCAACATGTAGGTGACTTCTTGAGACTTGCCAGGGTGCTGAAGGAGAATAATATCTAACTGATCTTCACAGTGATTCTCCCTACCATGGTGGCAGGGAAAACAGCACAGAATATTCTGAAAGTATTCAGCTGGATAGCCATGTAGCAAAAGTAAAATGTTTTGATTTGGGAGTGGAATGAAAGTCCACTGTCTTTTGAATATAGATGGAATGAAGACAAGACTTCTGAGGCCTAGACTAGAATAATCAGAAGAACATTATATCAGTAACGAGAGAATGAAATGAGCTGACAAATGAGAGTAGTTTAAGCATAAAATTTTGGTATTGAAAATATAATTAAGACCTGCAAAGGAACTGAAGAAATGGTTTCATAATAAGCAGGCAAAATTGTTCATGTATGAGCATAAATTTGGTGAGATTTATACCAAACTCATTGAAGTGAAATGCCACCCTACAGTTAGTCTGTCTTCAGAGGAACAGTGGGGAACATGTGGGTTTTCTGAGTTGTGGACAACTTCAGAGAAAATGATCCTGAGTGGCTAAGGACCAGTGTCCTAAGAAAGATAGCAGGGGGTGATCTCCTGCGTAACTCCAGAAAATGGCTGCTTCCTACCCAGAGCAGCGTGGTACTTGGGAAGCTGTGTCTTTGTGGTCAAAAAAATTTATATAACACATGAATGTTTCAGGAGAGTAATATCTAGGAATAGTAGAGAAGTTATATCACTTCTGTATTTGGCACTGGTACAATCGCTTTTCCATTGCTGAGCTCTTTTTTTGGTGTCTGTAAGCCTGTTGATAAAATGGTAAAGGATTGATCAAAGGACTGGATACTTTGCCTTGCGGTGAGACATTCTGGAATCTTTCTCTGTTTATCTTACCCATGAGAAGGCTAAGACTTGACCTGATCAGAGTGTCTGCATTGGGGAAAAAACATTGAAAAACTGTTAACAATCTGGCAGGCAAAGATATAAAAAGGTTTAGTGGTTGCTATTTGAAGTTCAAAATTCCACTGCAGATTTTCAACAGTGAGAATGATTAGCCCCTATGATATCTTAACAAAGGTTGCGGTGGTTTCCTTACCACTGACAATTTAAAAATCAAGATTGAATGGTTTCTTAAATGATATGTTTTAGTAAAGCACAAGTTCTGTGGCTTCTTTGTACAGGGCATTGGGCTAATTGGTCACAAAAATCCCCTTTGACCTTGAATCTCTTAATTCCCTTAATTTAAGACAATGACTAGAGTCAAGCTAGTCAATTTTTTTCCCTTTTTTTTTTGTTATTGAAGTTTTCTGTCCAAAACTTACACAGTTCTAATGAGAACTAGGTATTTTTCTTGGCCAGCTTCTGTTCATAGCCCATCAGATGGTTTTTAACTGTACGACCTTACAGTCTTACAGTGTTAGTACACTGGTATACTATATGATATTGGTGTACCTGTAAGGCTGTATTCTTTGTTCCATTCTTTGGTATACTGAAGACATATGCCAAGCCTGAGTGTATTTTAGTTGGTTTTATTGAGATATGTATGAGATATCTTTATAGCATTAATTGAATTCAGGATTATGAAATCTACTCTTTATGCAATAAGTGCAGCTTGTAGTGGTCTTTTAGTTGCTTCCCTCCCGAGTCCCATCTGCACACCTCATGTTTGCAGTGATAAGTGTCTCAGAGACATTCCTGCTAGATCTGAACTCGAATCCAATTACCAGCATTTATGTGGCTGTAATCCCAGTTAGGGCAGGAGTGCCATTAAGCTGGCCATTGTACCAGTAAGCCCAGTTTCTGACTTCAGAGAGTTCAAAAGACCAAGACTGCCAAATAGTGACACAATGACCAGGCAGCGAGTGGTATTAGGAACATAATGAGCATCTTAGCCTGGCCCTCTAAAGAAATGACATTTAGGTAATGACTTTTTCTACTGCTTTTTTCTCTGCCAGGCCCTCCTCTTTCTCCAGTTGGTTTTGGATTCATTTGTCCATTTCAGCCTGATTTTCACAGAAGTGTAAAAATACTAGGTTCTTGTAGTGAGCTGAAGCTCTGGTTCAAAAGAGGTTTGTGACACCTAACAAGGTATACAAGGTACACAAGAAGGTATACAAGAAAGACACAAATTAGTAGCAGTTGTTGTGGTATGGGCTGCAAGACAGTAAGATCATAGGAAATCAAATGCTCTTAGTTCTCTTGCTTACAAAACAACTTGTATTCTTGTGGGGAGCAGGCTAGACTCATTTTGTACTGTTGATTCTCTTGTGATTTCAAATAGTCATAACAATTCACTTAAAACCACTTCAGCAATATGGCTTAAATACATTTGATCCAGACAAGAGTTAAAGTAATTAGCTGACATTTGATTTTACTTGATATGGATCCAAACCATGAAACTTTGAACACCCTTAGAGTTCAGAAGTGTTTCATTCAGTGTTTGGGTACGAGTCTGTGTTCTCAAGTAACCTTTTCAAACTTGGCAAATTTAATCCCAGATTTAAAATAAAAAAGCAACATAGGGAATGAAGTCTGTATTTTTTCTTTAAGTATAGAGATGCTCTAGAGTATAGTTGTAGAAGCAGCAAGCAGAAGGAATAGAAAATGTGTTTTCTGAATAAAGGTGTGTGTTTGTGTTTGTACCCGGGTGTGAACACCACACATACTTACGTGTCTGTACAAAACATTGCTCCTGCTGCAAGGACCTTACAGTCTGAGCAGACAGCCAGGGCAATCATGCGCTTTGAGACCCAGAGGATGGTGCTAACTTAGAGCATGTGTGCATTTTCGGTTTTATGATGTGACGACAGCAGTGCTCTGACACTGGTTAACATTTGCGGGCCTTGTGGAAGGAGCGAGTTTCCGTGAGGGATTTGGCTGGAGGAAACCTGCCTGCCTGGCACACAGAGTTGAGGAGGGTGTTCCAGGCAGGGTCAAAATAGAGATGTGAGAACTGAGAGTAGCGTGATGTTTTACATTGCGTATCATGCAGCTGGTAACTTGGAATGTGATTGACTATGTTTTGTAAGCTTGTTATTTTTTTCTTCCAGTCTAATACAGAAGGAAAAAGAAGAGGTTATGAAGAAATTCAAAAGGAAGTGTTTAGATGTTTCTGCTGAACACAGAGGCGTTCACTTCCTCCTTCAAAGAGCAATTATATGAGAATTGAAAAAGCTGTATGTGATAAGAATACATTGTATTTGCTGTGTTAAAAAACCAAGATGGAAAGGGAAGACTCTGGGGCAGGGGGGATTTTGTAGGATTTAATTATAGCCTGCGTACATAGGGGCAAAGAGAGAAAGTTAAGTTGATATCTTCAAGATGGCATGCCTATGTGACTCCAAAAACAGTGCTATGGTATTTGATTTGTTAAAGTATATGTTCAATGTCCAAGAAATTTAGTAGTAGAGCATATCATGATTTTCCGTGCTTTGGGACATGTTGAACTGACAGAAAGGTTGCAGAAGTCAGTATGATTCCCATGAAGCTAGGAAAAGAATATAAGCAACAACAAAGTGGAAGAACACTGATTCTGTGAGATAGACTTCACAATAATCTACTCTATGTGAAATACCTGGAAATTATTCAGTTTGATGCCTAAGCAACACAGTGGGAAGTTTTCAGATTCTTTCATGAAGTTTACTGTCTGTATTACAGCATACAAATCATATTCTCTCCCCTTACCATTGTGTAATTCTTCAGTGATTTTTTTTTCTTTTTTTTTTTGCCTAGTGTGGTAAAGAAAGAAAAGAAAGGTATCTGATGCATTTTTAGGTTTTTATTATAACTTAGTATTTAGGAGAGCAACAGGGAAAGTCATCACTATGTGACCATTAACTATGTGACATCTTGAACTCTGTTGTCCAAATTCAATGTGTGAGTTTAATAATCATTCATTTAAGTAACAATACATGTGTCACATCTATAATACCTCACATCTGAGGATTTGAGAGCAGTTTACAAGTTTTGATGAACTGAATATCACAGTGTTCCTATAAGAGGGAAAAAAAATAGAGGCATAGAAATTACAAATAATTTGTTAAGGCTGTTCAGGAGATAAAGAAGAAGGAGAGTCTAGATGTCATCATTTGGGGAACGTACACACAAGTTAAAATTTTGGGATAAATGTATACAACTTACAAAATTACTGTATTATTGAGCCCTTTCCTATATCTTGTACTGACCTTATGCTGTGAAAGATGTGCTGTCCATCTCCTAAACAGAGGATAACACAGGATAATGGAGAATCATTTTATGATGTTAGCTCCTTTTCATGTAAGAGTATGTTAGGATAAAACTATGGCTGAAGCCCAGGGAAGTCAGCATAGTTAAATTTGTCTGCAGAACAAAGGGTTATCAACAAAGACATTGTAACAGAAATAGAAAAAAAGAGATATTTGAGGAGAGTAACATGTGGGTAGTCATAGATAAAGGAAAGTTGGACAGTAGAGTCCAACTGAGACACATTTTGTGGCCAAGAAGTCTGGATTTTAATGGGGGTCAATGAGGGAAGGTGGAATGAGACCTACATGGACACTACAAATGTATCCGCTCAAGAGCATAATCCCTGCTCTCCAAACCAGACTATTGAGAATAGTAACCTTTAGCTATACCCATGCTATGCAGCAATTGGCCTGGCGCTAAGTCATAATCATATATATCCTTCTCTCTGTTCAAAGTTTCTGAAATAATGCAAGGATGGTACAGCATGCTTGGATCATGGATTTTTATGACAACTGTTACATGTTGGGTGGTGTGAATGTAAGGGGTACCCCTAAAGAAAGGGATACCCAGGTGTAAGGGGTGAGTTCTGCTCCAGAATGCTAGAAAAGGGTACGAGGACTATGTGGCAGAGTGGTGCAGTCTTGTTCATGTTGCTACTTGGAGGATTCCCTGGAGCAGATTCTCCCCAAGGGCATGTATGGGTTATGTTTTGGAAGGAGTTAGTTCACTCCAGAGAAGAGCATAGGGCTGGAGTGACAGCTACACAGGGTGGACAGCCAAGGCTGAAGCCTGGAGTGAACTGGGGAGCTGGGTTACTTGATGTCAATATTGTGTAGCTGAGGGATATAGAGAAAAAAAAAGTCCTTGATTCGGGGAAGAAACAACATGCTGTATATGAGATCCTGACTTCAGCTGGTTCAAACTCCAAAAAAGGCTTTTAGTGGTGAATAAATTCAGGCATCTTGCATCTTTACTTTTGCTTTGTTCCTTTTAATTCTTTTGTTAAAGTACAGGCTTCTCTGAGGAAGCTTGAACAAGGTGGAGGTACAGATTTACTGAGAATGAGATGCAAGGAGACTAAAAGGGGATTCAGAAGTCTACAGGATTGCCCACCATGTGTTAAGCAACAATTGCTTTGGAGTACATGGTCACATATTATTTGATGTGGTTACAGATAGGCAATCCCTGCTGACAGTGAGATGAGGGATGCATCCAGGCCTAGCTCATCATCTGTTTGTTTCTCTTCTTGTATGTCTTTGAAGATGTGGATTGTGAATGAGAATAGTTGCAAGATGAACTGTAGGAAAAGTTATATCTGAGGTCTTGTGGGCAACAGGAGATGGGAACTAGTTTAGGAGTATAAGGCAGTTGGTCTGGTAGGGTGTGTCATTACAAAGGGGTTAACAGAGAGCCAAAGAATCGTACATATACCACAGAAAGTAAGGATGCTATTCTCATCAAGAGGATCTCACCAGGTGAGCCTGGTGCCAGAGGACTCCAACACTCAGAAAGTGTCCCACTGACTGAGCTGTTTCACACCGGATTGCTTGGCTTCTCGTCCTGCCTGCCACCCACTAGGATTATTTTGTAGAAGATCGGAGTTGAATGCTGTCATGTTGAACTTGCAGAGGCATGTGTGGGGGACGGGAGCAGAGAGGGAGTGGGAATGTGGTGTGCAGATGTGTGAAGGTGAGAGTAAAGCTTATCAGCTACTGGTTCAGAGAGTGGTGGGGTTTTCCTTTTTTCTTTTCCCAGCTCTGCTGGTGAAGTCATCCATTGAACAACCTCAATTACCCATCCATACAAGATAAAAGTACCAGAATACTATGTTAGGGTGTGAATACTTTGAAATATTTAAAAATATAACAATTAAACATAGTCCTTGCCCTTTTGATCAGCTGTCCTCAGAGTGGCCTCTGTTAAAAAGCTCTTGAGACCCCAAAAAATCACTTTCCTTGTGTTGCGTAGTATTCTTCTTTTGTTTCCAGTAAACCAGGTTTGAACTGGCAAATTTCTGTGAAGTCCTGTAGCCAATTTAATATTTAAAACAGACCTGTTAAATTATGCTGGTTTCAGGAATGTCTTGAACCATCCTCCCTCTGCTAACCTGCTGTGCTGACTCAGCGCCTGAGAAGGAGTTGACAGCCCATAGGGACGGGGGAGTGTTCTGCGACTCTGCAGAAAGGCAGGACAGTAAAAGCTCATAAGGACAAAGAGTGATGCAGCTAAGGTTTGTGTTGCAGTATCAGTCAAGTAACACGAAAAAAAAAAGAAAAAAGAGAATAGAATTAGTTGAAGGCATAGCAGCTGGTGACCTAAAATGGTAATCTGCACTAAACGCCTTCCTTCAGTAATGTCTGTGTGTATGGTTTTCAGCCCATTTTGAGTAGAAACTTGTAGAAAAAGGCTCTTAGAAGTTAAAACTGCTACTCTTTTTTGGAAATAATAATCCTGACATTCTCATTAGAAAGCCCAAGAAGAGACTGCAAGACAGCTGTTCTAGTACACCGAGAGCTATGGGACAGCATGCCTTGCTAGTGCTGTACCTGTACTGTAGAGAGTTCGTTACTCTTAATACTGCTCTCTTCACAAGCCAGAAGTTGCTGGATTTCCATGGACATACCATTCCAGGTGCATATATCAGGATGCTGATGTTGTTATATTTTGCTGCTGTTGTGCGCTTACGTGCTCAGCTTCAAACTAGGACTTGGCACCTGGGTTTTACTTATGTTGTAGAGGTGCACTTTATGTAGGCTGGTCTCTGCTTGCCTTTACCTGTATTTAAAAAGTGTGTAAATTCATGAAATTGCCCTACACACAATTAAAAATATAGAAATTGCATTTCTTTGTATTCACTTGCCAGTGCAGATGTGTGAGAATGACTGCACTTTCAGAACCTTCCTTTCAAAACTACTTGTAATCATGCGGTAGATGAGTAACATTTTAGAGGGAAGAGGACCTCCAGCCAAAATAATTTCCAAATGATCTTAAAGTGTAATTTATCTCCTTATTTTGCAGCTAGCTATGGACCAAATCCAATTTGCAAAGGCTGTTTATCTTGCTCAAAGGATAATGGGTGTATCAGATGCCAACACAAGTTATTCTTCTTCCTACGAAGAGAAGGAATGAGACAATATGGTGAATGCTTGCATTCCTGCCCATCAGGGTACTACGGACTCCGAACGCCAGATATGAACAGATGTTCAAGTGAGTTTTTTTTTTGAATGCTTACATTCACTTTTATAGGACGGCCATAATTCAAGCTCAGTTTTTAAGATGATGTGTTGTGGAACATGATGATATTTTCACAGATGTCTCAAGATCATCATAAAACTTCTTTGCTAAAGAACATCCCAGCTCATTCCAAGATATGTAACATTCAGCAGCTTAAATAGTTGATGCATTAACCTAGTTTTTATTGTTGTTGTTATTTTTATTGTTATTATTGCCTTAGTTAGGAGGGAAATTTAGGAAAGAATGGTGATTTAAGCAGATATTCCTAGTTTTAACAAACAAATTTCCATTATATGAAAATAAAAAGGATTAAGCATTAATTTAACAGTGCCTCGTGTAGGTACTAGTCAGTATATGCACCGATATATGGGTGGGCTTCTTGTCATGCTTTTTGTTCCCACACAAATTTCAGGTGACCAGACACCTCACACCAGACATGCTTTAATATGTAAGTGTTGCTATTTTAATAAAACAGATGTACTATTAAAAACAAACAAACAACCTTTCACTTTTAGTACTGCATTTTATTTGGAAATTTACAACCTGCTAATGTGCAACAAGATTCCCTGTTTGCATGTTTGTGCCTAGAAGCACAACTGTTAAAACCAGTGAGTGCTCTGGTATCTCTACACATTATTTCACCGCTGTCTGGCAGTTGTGCCGATATTGATTTTTCCATATGCTCATATGTGGACTATTACCCATATGGATTATTAATCATTGCTATTACCTCTAATTTGTATTTATGGGTTTTTGTGTATGTGTGTGTGATAGCCTAACAGAATTAGGTCACCGAACTTAAGAACCTGAAGTGAGAAATAGCTTTTCTTTGCTTCCTGGAATAATCAAGTGTCTGTTAAAGGCACGGCACACTCCCCCTCAGTACTGCGGCATGTCGCTGGGACGCACCGCGTTGTGAGAAAGCGGGTGCTGGCTTTCACATCACACATAATCTTGAGACCCACGTGAGGTCACGCCGTGGCAGTCCGGGCTGGAGGGGGAGCACTCACGACCCGTCTGTTGCACGTGCAGCCCGCCTCTCTTTCCCCGTTCCCTGCGCAGGCTCCGAAGATATGGTGTTCTTCGCGTTGTGTTCCCAACTGCTGTGTAATATTGCTGAGTGCTGCCTAATCTGTACCAGGTGGCTAGGTTTTGATGAAAAATTAAATGAGACCAGTATATGGTTTACGTATCCCTTCTGTAAAGTAATTTAGGATCTTGGCCTTAATTTTTATAACACGTTTGTGAATTCAGCAACTCGTCCACTTTAAACCTTTCAAAACTGGGCTGTAAAAACTTGTCCATGTAAAAATGTTTTTGAATCTAGTTACAGTTTTGGGAAATAGATGAATTTTTCTGTATTAGCTTGTACTGTGCTTGTGAGACAGGAAAAGTAGTCTGGACGGGCAGTCTTTCTTTACTTTCTTAAAAAGAAAAAAAAGTTATTTGCAGAAGGTGGATGGTGAATTCAATATAACTTTTTTTCATTTTTACCACTTACAGAAAGTGGCCTTTTTCCCTGAATTACAGGATTGGTTTTGAAAAGCATAAATGCGAGTTGTGTCCAACCCATATTGGCACGTGTTGAGCGCTGGATATTTAACTCACCCTCATGCCTTTGACAGTCTCCCCCTGTGAGAATAATGATGCAGTTGCATTTACTGACCAGTCCTGGTTCCCCTCCAATGGTTTTTGTATTGTATATTTTTATTTTAGTGTAACTGCCAACTGGTGTATTTATAAATCACATCTTCATTTTTGTTCTTGGTTTGGTGATCTTGCATGGCACATAGATTGCATTGTGGACACACAGACATTTTGTGGATTGAAGTTGAGTTAAAATAAACATTCTTAAAAAATAGAATAGAATTCTTCCTACGTGATGCTAAATACTTTGAGGTACGCTTAGTTACAGACTCCATTGCTCAGATAGTATTATCTCAGCTAAAAATAATAAAAATTCTGGCTATGTTAAAATCCTTCTGGGAGTTACAGGGCTTGGATTACATAAGTTGAAATTATTTCTGCCCTATTAATATCTTTATAGGCACAAAAGCTGTTTAATATTTTGTTACTGAAACTCTTGCCCATTTTTGTTAGAGAAGCTATAGAACATATTTTTATGGAAAATGTTGACATGATTTTAAAAGCCAAACATAGTTAGTGCCAAATGTAACACAATAAATACCACAGCCAAGTGCAGCAGCTCTAAAATGATGGAAATTTTGAATTTCAAGACTAATTTTCTTTTCTACATGTAAGCAGTATGTGTGTCTTGAATTTGCTAAGTGGTTCTAGACTGTTTTTCTAGTAACAGTGAATCATGTAATTTTGAGACTGCTTGTCTCTTGAAATCGATGTAGACTTTCCTGCTGGAGATGATTTTCCTCCTGAACACTGCAGTATGAAAGTGCAGTACATTTGGACACAAAATTGGAAAGTGTTGAGTCTCTTCTGTAGCAGAATGCCCAAGAGAAGAGCTACACTTTGTTAATTTTCCAAGAAATTTTAATAATTAATGACTTTGAACTGAACTGCTCCAACAAGAAATAATCTCCTGAGAAAAAAAACAAAGCTGAATTAAAGAGTAAGATGAAATCTGTCACCTGGGTGGTTGGTTTAACATTGGTCTGATTAATGGATCAAGCCTGTCTTGAACCTTTCAACTTAGTCTGTATCCATAGTAACCTCTACAATTTTAGGGAGAGGAAGCACTCAGAGTTTAGAAATTACAGCTCCTTTCAGCTTTGGTTGGCTACTCCATTTGTTTAGGTTCACCTTCTTTCTCACAGGAGGGCCAAACATTGCTAAAATTGTAATTCCCCCTTCCATACGCCTTAAGTAAAAACAAGATAAAGAGAAGCTTTTAAACAAATTGAGCATTTATTAAACACGTGTAGTTAATTCATTGTATTAAGAAAGGTAATGATTTTTTTTGAACTTTGTTACAAAATAGTGAGGTATCATTAATATATCACGGCTTGACTATTTCTTATGTAGTATAGAAGAACATATGACCTCTGAGACTATTGTAGCCAGTGCAATTGTAACTGTCAGAGGGTTCAATTACCACAGGGGCAGCACTATTTGCTTGAAATAAAATAATTTTTCTGACTTTTTAGAAACAGTTTTCATTACTTTTGTGTATGTTTCCTTCAAATATGGCTTTATATTTTAAAAACAAGCTTAATATAGCATTTGGGATTTTGAAAATGGAGTTGGATGGCCAGAAATTGAGGTCTAGCTATCATTATTTTATAGGCATTCCTTTTTTTTTTTCCCTTATCTCTTCCACTCTCTTTTCCTCCTTCAAATGATTTTTTTTTTTTTCACTTGGACTTTTTTGATTTTTGGCCTTACTTTGTATTTTGATGGAATAGTTTTGTTCCATCCATCTGGCAACAAAAATCATCATAGTGCTTTGAATTAAGATTTATTAAATCTGTAGTCAATTTAGATTTAATAGGGCAATTGTATATTTGTAAAGTACTAATTGAAACCACTGTGGTTTGGCATTTATTTAAAAGATCTCAACTAATAATGAATCAAGATTAGAACATACTGGAAATGTATCACTAAGTGTTTATTAAGTTATTTATTTTTAAAAATGTCCTAACTATAGTGTTTTATAATTAGGATGTTGTATTCCAAGCATTGCACTCCATGAAATGGTAGACCTGTGGTAAACTTTAGGATAAAAAACTAAACTGTTATGGTCAAGTGACTCTTGTTTATCATTCTCTAGCACTCATGTTCAGCCCCTGCCAAATTTGTAGCTTAAAAATCTTTATTTATATAATAATAATAATAAACCTGCAACTACCTAAGCCACATCTGCTTAGGAGGTTAAATAGCTGGCTATTATAGATATTCCCTTGTAGATTAAAGCTCTTTTGCTTATGATTTTCCTCTTCTCCTTACTGTCCCCTCAGTGACTTTCCTGAAAGTTTTGGTCTCTCTTCTCTTTCCATTGGTTGTTCAGCTGATACTCCATCCACTGTAAGAACTGCTCACATCGAAGCTTTCTTCAGCATCTTGCCTCTGTCTCCTGCTCTTGTTAGCACTAGCACAGTCTTTGTCCTTCATGTGCCCTTGTGTCCTCAAGGCGAGTTATAAAATGTGTAGTCTGTCTGGATTTTTGAAGTCTCTCCCAAGTCAGGAAATTCTGGAGAGGATTAGCACAGAAGGTGGTGCTGGTCAATGACAGATTGGTGTAGAGTGCCAACGGACATGTCAGGATGGCAGCGTGAAGTAAAGTCGGTAGCACCAATGCTACAGCAGAGGGATGGGAGCAGGAGTTGGAAGAAGTGAGTGTGGTGGGCATGGGGACACTCTGGGGATAGGTGAAGTTAGGAGCTTCTGGGGTAGAAGAAGCAGAGAGATCTGAGGCAAGAAGAGCAGGGCGCTGTGAGTCAGAGCTCAGTGTGAAAGACCAAAGTATTAGGTGCTTTGGACCAAGCAACAGTTGTTACTCCCCAGGATAACCAACCTCACAAGTCATAGGCCCAGAGGCTCCACTAGAATGATGCCTCAATGGAAAGACTGAGTCTGACCTTCAAAAGGAAAACACTAACTGTAGTGAATCATCATCTATTACTTTGACTTCTTAAACACAAGGGGACGCCTCAAGCAAGGACCCAATTTCAGTGCAAAGACTACCAAGCCCTTCAATTTAAGAATGCCACATTTCCTTCCCCAGCTTCAGTCTGCAGCTTCCCTTTGCAAAATACGATCATTATCTCTCCGTCTCGAAGGTGTTCAGTTCTCCTTCTTACGCTGGTGGTTGCTGGTTTCCACTCATGCAGATCCTCTCACATGTTCTCACTTCCCTTTCCCATACTCAACTGCTCTTCACTGGTGTCTGTCAGAACTTGCTGTGAATTGTCGTCATCATTAACATTACTAGGAATTGACCAGATGTCTTTTCCACTATGTGTACTACAAAATACCTTTGTTATGAAGGGAGTTATGGGTGGATAGTCAATCACATTGATTATGTTCAGAAAGGGACAATGTGACAATAGAAACACTACAGAATACGGATCTTTCACAAAGGCAAAATAAGGCTCATGTAAAATTTTCAAGATTAGGCATATCAGTAAAAATACTTTACAAATGAGTTAACTACTTTTTATAGTTGAGATAGACAACTTTTGACCTTAAAATTCATCATATTGCAGTTCGTATGATAAACTAATATAGTAAACCTTCTTCTTGTTAAGGTATGTTAAAATATGAAGCACATGCATCTCAGTATGGAGCATTTTATGCGTTATTTTGAGCTTCAAAGGCATTAGGTTTCCCTACCATTCACCTTATTCTGCATCACCTTATAAGCTGGTGATAAATTTACTGTGGAAGGATAGTATTTGTTTTGGTAACATTATGCTCTCTATAATTATAATACAGAAAGAAGTTGTTTACAGGAGCTCATACTCTTTTTTTACAATAACAGGCATATGCACCTGAGTCTAAATTTAATTCAATATCTGAATTTGTATTTTGAACTCCTGGGCTTTTGATTCCTTCTCTAAAATGAAAGTCTGTCAATTCTTTAATGCTTATTTTAAAAGAAGAATGAGTAGGAGTGGCTTATCGTGACTGTCAGGAATCCGGGCTTTCTCCTTCCAATGTTCTTTAATGTACCATTTATGTAGTTTTCTATAAATATTGTACGTTTCATCCACGTCAATCAGATTTAGTTTGTTATGATATTCAAGTAAATGGCAGAGGAACATTTGGGTCAATACAAATGAAATGATAAAGCCTAAATACCAATGTTTTATTGCTGGCTAGCTAAATGCACATCTTATAGATCAGATTGGTTGCACTAACCTTGACTGAAACATGGCTCATAGCTATTACTTTTTTTTTAAAATCTGGTGTATGTGCAAAACACTTGAGAAGAAAATTATTTCTGAAGTGCCATGGAGTGCCAGCGCTCACTGAAAATTAAGGAAAAGGGGATTTTGGCTCCTAAGTCCTGTACATAACTTGTCTTTTGCCACTCTGTTTCAGTAAGCAAAGTCAAAGATGTTTTAAATTTCTGTCTTCGGATTCTTTTCTGACAATGGCCTTTTTTAAGGGAGATATTATGATCCTTTTTCTTTTTCTCCTCTGTAGAACCAAAGAATTTGGTCCTTCAGTTTGGTAGGTTTCCTGGCCATTGACTGAGGAGTGGCACAGTATGAGCTCGTGGACTTATGTTTCTTACTTGAGCATATTCTGCAACTGCTCTCGAACATGGATGCACTTTTACATACTATAATCTACCCTCGTGCTCCACTGAAATGTCAGTCATTCAAGTTCTTACTCTCCTGTCAGCCTAAATTAAGAGATTGCACAGTATCAATAGACTTTCCATTGGAGAAGTTACTTATCTTGTCCCATAATTCAACATTTCAGAACTCTGTCGAAGGCATAGGGTTTTGTTTTGCTTTGTTTTGTCTGAACACTGAAGATACTTGAGCAAAGCACTTCTGTCTAATTTCAACCCAGCTTAGCTTGACCAGGTAAAGTAGTGACTTCTCTTCCACCCTTTCTCATGGGAGGTGAAGTCACGGAGCTGTGAATTAATAACCACTGCTGTGACAGCTTGTGATTGAAAATAGACTTCTAGAAAGTTAGCTTTTCTAACTTTTGAAGTACTGCTGTTCTTCAGTTCTCACTTTTCACTTTATAAATATGTATTTATCATGAAAGATTATATCTCTTTAAGGTTTTTAATATTAATTTTGCCCATTAAAGTCATTGCAGTGGGCTCTGGTCTATTTGATGGGCTAAGAAAGTTATTAGTTTAAAACTGCCCTTGCTGAAGCAATTAGGACCTTTGCCATGTATTTCAGTGAGGTCAGAATGTTGTTCTTTTAGCATTTACATACAACTCTGTTGTATGTAAAAATGTCATCTGTTTAGAAATAGGCTGTGCTAATCAAACATATCAGCAGATTTCTCTGGGCCTCCCTGAGTGCTTTTTGAAGCCCAGTTATGTGAGGGTGGTACCAGAGGAAGATGCGTAGTCTTCATATGAGGGTGGCTTTCAAGGGTGTTTTATACCTTTCACATGGAAGAATGGAAGCAAATATTTGACTTTCTGACTTTCCCAAGATAGAAACACTGGAAAGAAAATACGAGATTGTGCTAGAAGAGCTACGGTAAGAGTGTTATGATGAGTCTGAGAGGTCCTGGCTATGTAGAGGGTAGTAGAGCCCGTGGGATATAAGGAGACATGATGCTGAGCAGGAATAGAAGGCATTTGAGGTCTGGTAGGAAGCAGACCCTTGATGAGACACTGCAAAATTGAATACAAGGGAAGGAAGAGGTAGGGACTCACAAGTGTCTGCCCCTAACCTACAGACCTCTTGTTGCTAGCTAAATGGGAACAGCAGCAATGAAGCACCCTTTACTTCTTCACTCTCAGGTTCTGAAGATTAGGTTTCCAACCTTGACATTGTTGCCCTGCAAGTATGGTAGGCCTGCCAAAGGTATGTGATTGCTCTTTGGGGCTCTTCTGCACGACTGAATTTATCAACTCTTTTTCCCCTCAACACCAATCTTATCTTTCCCCGTGCCTCCAAAGCTTCCACTTCTAGGCTCTCCCTTCTTACTTCTTCTAAAATCTCCCAGGCAGTTACCCTTGTCTATTGGGAAACCTCTACTGGGTACCATTTTCTGTTTATTTTTAGAGAAAAGAAATTCAAAACATTTCTGAAGAATACTGTGGGTTATGCAGTATCTATTTCTTTCCTCTAAAGAGGTCCTTGGGTCTAAAATCTTATCTATGTTCAAGTGTTTTGGTCTTGTTTCCTTTGCGGTTTTTTGGTGTTGTAAACTTCTAGGTAATCTTTTAAGTGGAATAAAAAGAATACACTAGCAGCATGGTTTAGTTACTGAAATTATACAGAAAATGAAACCACTGAACTGGTGAGAAAAGCAATTGGATCTATAGCTAGTAAATTGAAGTAATACAATTGCTTTTGACAAGAACCTTCTCCAGATTAAAAAAAAAAATCTCTCTTGTTCCAGTTTATTATATCAGTAAGCTAACTAGTTAATTTAAAGGGAATCTAAAAGGATTTAGAAAGGGGTTTTGAAAAGTAGGAAAGATTTTGCTTTCCTTCTCCAGAGTTAGCCATAAGATGCTGAAATCAGAAGGTGCCACAGTTTTCGAAATCAGAAGAAAGGAGTTCAGGTCATTAACTTTAAAAAATATTTCCTTGTTTTTTATTATATTATTTTGTGTAAAGGCTGAAACAATTTTTTAAAATGCTGGTTTTCTTAATTATTGTATATTATGTCAAACAGCTCTTAGTAGTTTTCATACTAGGGTATTCATTTATTATCCAATTTATTATTTAAATAATAGAATGCAAAACATTTTTGAATTCTGCAATATACTTCCATTAAGACTTATACTTAACAAAGTATACATAGATAATGATTCTGATTAATGATAAGAAATACAAAATTTGTCACACTTACATTTAGTTCCAAACCATTGTATCTTAATATTCATAATGGAGTATCAACATTTTTTAGGAGTCCAACTAAAAACGTTCTCTCTTCATGTTGGTATATTTGGCTGTAAAAGCAAAAGAATTTAAAGAATTCATTTATTCTAACTTACTAACCTCTGTCACAGTTAAAAATAATTTATTAATAGCACTTTTATTTAAAAAAAAAAAGAAAATTTACCCCTAAAGCATTTAAACAATATAATAAAATGAAGCTAGGCACCAAAAATAATAAACTCTTTAAAAATTTCTTTATTTTATAACCACTCCTATGACAGTTTGTAATTGGAAATAGACTTTTAGAAAGTTAGCTTTTCTAACTTCTGGAGTACTGCTCTTCTTTAATTCTTTAGTTTAGTTTGTTTAAATTTTATAAAAAAATCCCTGCAAGGCCTAGAGCTGCACCAGCACCCTTCGTGATTTGAAACAGAGTATATGGAGGATGTCAAAAAGGAGAAGTTGTCAATCCCAGTTGATCTTCAGCTACAGTGTGGTCTATTACTGAGTTAAACTATCATCACGATTAGCACCCAGTAACCCTGAGCATTGCACTGAGTATCACTCTGGTGAATTAATGTTTTAATTTCAGAATTCTTAAAGTATTCCTAATACTTTTTCAGTATTTTCCCCTAACTTGCATCTGATACAGATTAAATAATACGCATTTCATGTTTGGACTAATTTATCTTCATAGGAAAAAACTGAAAATAAACTTCCTTGGGGGGAAACTCCACCCAACCTTACACCAGGAGCCCCTACTAACGCTTCCAAAATATAATTGTCATGGCAAGGACTCTACTGTGATAGAGAAGAAAACTGCCATAGAAGGCAAAGCAAAAGATATAAATAGGATGGGAATTTTGAAGTATGCTCAAGAAACTGAAAGAAGATTGATTTATTCATTTAATGTTTAAATATGGAGTATTCACATATGTGCTGTTAAATAGCAATAGTTTTATGGAGGATATTCCTAGCGTAAGGTGAGGCAGGCTTTCGCCTGCTAAGTGTGTTTATATGATATCAAAAGGCAACTTGTACCAGAAGTTTTTAATTTAATCCCTCTTCCACCCAAAAAAATTCAAATTGAGTAAACTTTAAACATGTTACTCCCCAACATGTTTTGAAAGCAATAGCTAAAACATTATTTCAAAAATATACTTGCGTCACTTGGATGTGAGGGAGTGATGAGCATCACATGATGCTAATTTTTCTTTTAATGTTCTGTTCTGCACCTCATCATTGGACTAAATGATTTGGAAAAACCTTGATGTCTTTTCAAACTGTCTTGTGTGGGTGGGCAAGAGGCAAATGTTTTTTTCTGAATATTTAAACACACTGGATGTTTGATTCAAGCATTGCAATTAATAAAATGCTTGCAGTACATCTTGAGTGTAACAAACCAGATTTGCAATTAACTATTGCGGTACATCTCCAGAGCAGCTCACCTTATCATTTTGCCTTGCAGGCACATTAATCTGGGGAAGTGATTTTGCAGGGTCATTGTATGAGCATTGATCTCCTGTTCTTTGGAGATTGGTTCAAACCTCATGAAAAAGAAATTCTCATTCTTGGGAGTTTCCTATAAACTAAACTGTGGAGAAGAAGCCCAACTTGTGCTGCTTAGATGAACACAAGTTCTAAAAGCACTTTTGAGAGGTGCTGGACACTAGATTTGGTAGCATGCAGATTGTGTGTGGTTGTGTCTAAACTGAGCCTGCAGAGCTTCCCTTTGGCAGTGGAAGACTTCAAACTGTTTTCATTCCTTCTAACCAAAGAAAGGTGTACCAGCATTTGAAATATTTTTTTTTCTTTACATGCGATCTGCCTAATTTATTGTCCAATGTCACAAGAAATCTGATCTAAAAAGCCTCATATTTTCCTAGTTCCTAACAAAGAATAATTTCCCATGACCACCCAGTTGAAGTGTTATGATTTGCCCTATTTTGGCCTGCTGAAATTCAAGAATAAATATTAAAATCTGTTTTATAAAGATTGGCTAAATTTGAAGTATTGTTAGGGGATATTTACCAATAGCTGTTACAGAAGTCCTTATGGTTTGTGATTTATTTTTTCTTTAGAAAAGAATGAAGAATAAATGAATGACATAAGTGACCAGAAAGATTAGTATATTGTTGCATGACATAAATAACAAATGCTTCCTGCTGTGACCTCAGATAGCTGAAGACAGGATGCAGTTAATGTAGTTTATGTAACTTATGTATGTTAGCTGAAGGATTACATTTTTTAAATTAGTTTTGAAGTGTTCATTACTGTTCCAAATATAATGGCTTTTACTTTTTAATCTTTGGAACATTTTTCCCTGGCATTTTTTTGTAGGTATGTATGACTGACTTTCATAAGCTTCCATGTAAGTATTTCTGCTTTTCAGGTGTGCATATGGTTGTTGACATCCAGTTCATTTCCAAGTTGCCATGTTTTAGTATGGAATAGGATGTTTCTGAATAGTCTGCTTCTGAGTCTGTAATCTATTGTGGATATTTCTCTTAAATTTTCAGAGAAATCCAATATTTCAAAAGGCAATAGTATTATTTTTTTTACAATTGATTATAGCTTTGTCTTTTAGTCATTTAATAATGGCTATTTTTTATGGATTAACTGCCTTAATAATAGAGAGGAGTTACATCCAGAAAAATGGAAGCTTTTTGCATGGTAGCACATGCATATATGTAGATACGGACATCAGACATAATACATGAAAGCATTAATTCAGCTATTTATAGCATCAACTCATGGAAGAAAAATGTATCCTGTCTGCAATGACAAATAATAAACTGAAGACAGTATATATAATACATGCATACTTCCCAAAACAATTTGTTGCATTTTAGTTTCCTCAAAATTACTTAAACACAAAAATAATTGACATTGAATGTTTTTCCTCCAAAAAGATGAAATTAACTCAAATATCACCTAACTAGAGGTTTTGTCCACAATTTTGATAAAAAAAGAAAGGATTAAAAGGATGTAGGGGAAAATGTGGTAAATAATTACAGTTAACTGTAATTTCTCTTATAGAGCAGATGGATTTCAGGATGACAGTATTCCTCATTATAGCGCTTCTGGTTTTTCTATTTTATTGCTTTATAAGTCCTTTCATTTTTAGTCTTAACATAACTTAGCTGTCTCATTGTTCCTTATGATCCTTTTGATTCAGGATGCAGAATAGAAAATTGCGACTCCTGCTTTAGCAGAGACTTTTGTACCAAATGCAAAACTGGCTTCTACTCGCACAGAGGCCGCTGCTTCCGAGGATGCCCCCCGGGATTTGCAGCCTTGGAAGAGCTTATGGAATGCGTGGGTGAGTCTTCTAGCACAACAGTGCTGCCGAAGCAGCTCTTTTGCCAGGTGGACAGGTTCGAATACTTATGACGCTATTTTTAAGCTGATGCTTGGTACTTTCTGTCAAGAAATATTCACTAATAGATTGTGTCTGGATCTCTTGACCCCTAATAATAATAATTAATGATAGTTTTTTCCAAACTTTGAAATGCTGCATTATTGGGTTCTGCATCAGAAAGTTCTGTCCTCTTAATTGTAAATCACCTTGTATGAGGCTTTATAACTCTGAATTTAGAAGATTTCAGGAGGGCCAGTTTTTGCATTAGAACTTTAAGTTATTGACATATTCATTGGACTCTTGCCCTTATAAAACTGCCTGCTCATTTTGCCTTTTACCAAAGCCAGAAATCAGGAGCAGGGCAGACTGAATTCCTGTAGCATCTGGGCTTTAAATTCACTTTTAGTTTCTCTGCTGTTCCCCCCTTTTCCATTAGCAACTAACAAATATAAACCACCAGATGATAAGTGTTTTTAGTAGAAATTTACTTTATAACTTTCAGCCAGCATTGGCAGTTCTCACAATATTTCTCGAGTCTCACAATTTGGTGTTTTATCTTGAAGCCTGGGAATTGTGTCAGAATAGACTCTTTCTTTCAAGAGTATTCCTTGCATTTCATGATGGAGAGGACCTGGAAATGTGAACTCTTGAGCTTTGCAAATCCAAGTGACAAGCAAATAGGATTTATTTATTAAAAAGAGAAAAATTTAAATAAATCTCATGATTTTAGGAGGGTTTTTGAATATTTGGGACTGACATGATGTCTATATATCTATACAGATTGAGAGTCTGATGGTTTTATGTTCAGGTTGATGCCGGCCAAAAAGATTCAGGTTCTGTAAGAGATTCTAATTTTATTTCTAAGTTTTTGCCTGTTAACAGTAAAACTTTCAGGTGGTGCTTTCTAATAGTGTATTCTAATTAAAAAAAAAAGAAAACAAAGAAAAAAAACTCAGAAGAATTGCTGACTCATGTTTTCTTTTGCTTTATCAGAAGGCTGTGAAGTGGGTCAGTGGAGTGAATGGGGAACTTGCAGCAGAAATAACAAAACATGTGGATTTAAGTGGGGCCTGGAAACGAGAACAAGACAAATTGTGAAGAAGCCAGCGAAAGACACGATACCGTGCCCAACCATTGCAGAATCCAGACGGTGTAAAATGGCCATGAGGCATTGTCCAGGAGGTAAGCGTAGTCCATGCCACAAAAATCTTTATGAGCTTTCCTTAACTGAAATCCTATTTCTGACGTGAAAAAAGAGCTATTTCATCCCAGCTGAAGGGGAAATCCTGTCTCTGCTCTGCCAGCCAAGGCTGAAAGGCAGCAGTACTACAGCAGTCCTAATTTGTGCAGCAAGACTCCAGGGAAAGGCTCAGCGTGGGAGTGATCAGTCTCTCAGTAGACTATGAAACTGCCTTTTTCCTGGTGTGGTGCTGAGGCTTTTTCAAAGAGGTTCCTCGTGGAAGAACCATAACAGATTGCAGTTTGAGCTTCACCATGAAAACGATAGTGATGGTGGAATAACTAATTGCTCTGTGCATGGGAAGATTATGATTCTAAACCTCTCTGCAGGCAGCACACCCAGTACTGGTGCGATGGGTATTTAAATTGAATTAAATGGGCATTTAAATTAAATGAGGTTAGTTACACATGGCATTGTTAGCGGGAACTATTAGCTGGAATGTGTTACTTGTTCTGAATATTGTAGATGAGGGCCAAACTATGACAGATGTGATACAAGCAGAATAGTGACAGATATCAAGCTTTTCAGCATGAGACCAGCTTATGGCAATTACCACGAGTAGATAAAAGAAATAATCAAATTTCTTTATCATGGTGTTCTAAGACTTAAGTAGTGGTGCTGATTTGAAAAAGGAAATGGAGTTTCAAATTTGTGTTCAGTTTTGTAGACCCCAAAGTGGAGACACGTCACTGGTAGAGAGGAGTTTTTGTTATCTTTTAAATTGAAATGATTAACCTTTCACTTGTGCAGAATAAACACTTACAGAGTTTTCAGAATTTGCAGGAGAGGTGGGTGATCAACAGGTGATAAAGATGCCATTCCTTTTGGAATCATAGGATTAAAGGAACTTTAATTAATTAAAGGCTTGAGGGGACTTCAAGAGATCTCTAGTTCAACCTTCTGCGGCAAGCTTGGTCAACCATGAGATCAGACAAATAAAAAGGAATAAAGGGTTGCAGAGTCCTGAGAAAAGCCATAACCTGATGAATAAGCTAAAACTGGAATAATCTTAGAATAGGTACATAAATAAGTTTGCTTTGTGTTCTGGAATTATTGAATATGTCTCTCTTGGCTTGGACATACTGCCCACCAGTATGCGTGAAAATTATACATAAAGTTTTAGTTTACAGATTAAATCTGTGCAAGCTTCATTTTTGTCTCCAGGACCTTGCCACAATCTGGAAGAGAATATAAAAGTGATTCTCTGTTACCCAGATTAACCGGTCTGTTATGCACTCTCCGTCCCTGTCCCACTCCCTATACTCATACACACGTGCATGCGCACGTTGTGCATGGTCATAGTGGTACTGGGATGCGTTGTATGGCACAGTTAATCTGCAACCTAAATAAACTTCTCAAAGACATTGAAGAGTGGAACCTACAAAACATCTCTATAGAATGTGAGTCAGCTGCATCTACATCAAGGTAGCTACACTTCGAAGTGCTTGCAGCCTGCTGAGGTGGATGAGCTGTTCCAGTTACTTCTAACAAACTCTGAAGCCCAGATGGGGTTAGTGATCAGATCAACTGGGGAAATGTTTTACTGCTAAAACGGAAGGAAGAAAAAAGAGCCTGTGTGAAGCTCTACAAAATCTCCAATCGGTATTTTCTTTTTTTGCTGTTCAAATGCATGAAGTTTAGCTTGTAGTAGAAAATTTGAGAAAATTGCATAATATTTTCAACTCAATTCCATGTGGTAGAGATTTAGTCATTTATGTACCCAGTGTGTATAGAGGGAGGTATTTCATGGATGCAATGTCCAGCTTCTATATAAACTCCTGGCAAGTAGAAAATTACAGATGTGGGTTTAGTCTTCATGATTTAGTTAGGATACTAGTTGTTGTAATTTGTTTGAGAAGTGTGCTTAAGTGGACCATAATATTTGTGAATGCTGTAGCATGCTCATGTAACTGTGGTAATTCAGAGCTATTGAACATTCATGCCTTTTTGTATGTTTAGGTTGTTTCAAATTCAGGTCACTGATTAAAGATCTACCTCTCAAATTTTATCATCTTTTCAAAGGCACAGTGGTGGGCTTTCCTAAGAGTTAGGAAATTTATTGCTTAGTCTATATCAAGATCTTTGACCAAATATCTGCATTTTTTTCACTAAGTATCAGGAAAGTTGTTGCTGCAAATACAAATTCAGTGTGAAAGGCTTGTAGTACTCTTTCATAACCGTGGGCTCCAGTAAATCCTAAAGATTACAGTCCTCTCCGGTCCTCCCATGGTGTGGAATTCCCTGCCTTTGTTTTCAGAGATAAAAATAAAAATGTACAAAACTGCAGGTTTGAACTCTCAGCACTGAATGCTGATGCTTAATACTGCTTCTGTGCAATCATATAAAACACTGGCCAGGTATAAACTCCTTTCTCTCTCCTAAGAAACTCCTGGGAGGGAGTATTTTAGTGGTGTTTTAAGTGCCTGGGGTAAGTCTTCCCCAGGCCTGCTTATCTCTGCAGGTGGGGAAGCCGCAAAAATTGTCCTGTTCAAAACCTCCTGTTTTGTAGTGTGTTTTAATTATGATTATATACACGACTGGCCTAAGATCCCATTCCTTATCATATTTAATTAGTTAGCAGGTTGCCCCATTAGACACCCAAAATGTTTCTTTGCTTGCTTACTCACTGCGAAGTAGCAGGAGGCAGAGACGCTGGGAAGCTGAAATTGAGCAGATCCTGGCTGTTAAGGAGGAGATTCTGTGTTTTTAAAAATACGGTGTTTTCCTAATGTTAGAAATTTTGTAATTGAACTTTTAAATGGAGGAAATAAGAGAAAAATGTAGGGTTAGCACTACTGGGGGACTGAAGAACCATAATCCCTGGTATAAATGTCGGTTGAGAGGCTGTTAATAAATCCTTTCTTCCTAACGTTCTCAGTACATAAACTCACACAAATGTTATGATAAGTATTGGATTATACAGCTAAGATGATTGTAGATTGTGATGGATTAAACTGAGCACAGGAAGTAAGGATTTTTTTGGTAGAACAGGGTCAAATAAAGTGCTTTTGACACATGCTTTCTACTTCTGTACCTTTTGCAGTTACTATTTATGGTCCACATTACAGAAAAATTTCCGAAACAGATTTTTACATGTCTGCAGAAGAAGTGAAGTTAAATTCAGTTTTCCTACTAAGTACTTCAGTTTCATATTTATCAAGGATTGAGATGTTACCCATCTGGCCATATGGCTGTGGTACAAATTAGCTGATGAAGAAGAATTCTTTATCACTTTCCCAATATTTGCAGAGTTGTAGAGATACAAGCTGGAATGCAAGTGAAAGATGATTTCATTTCTTTCCTACTGAAGCCAGCAACAAAAGAGGATACTCTACTTGATTTCAAATGTTACTCAGTGGTATTTTCTTATTGTCAGTACTAATTGATTTAACTATTTTTACCAGATGGGAATGTCACATTTGTGTATCTGTTCATGTTATGTATGTTACCCTGTGGCTTGGGTGTAACATGACTCATACTATGAGAGGTTAGACTTAGAAGATGACTTGGATCGTTCAAGCCACCTCCTATCCGTGCTGGTCTCTTCCTGATAAGGAATTTTCTCCTCTTTAGCTCAAAAAGAAAGAAAAAAAGAATTTTTAAAAAAGAGTGATTGTGTTATAAGCAATGGGGAAATTAGGAGGCAGAAATGTCCCATGGGCCGATACAGCTTGCTGTCTAGAAGTTTTCCCATGTATTTATTACAAATAGTCTCTTTTTACCTCTTATTTTTATACTTGTTTCCCATGTTCACCTCAGTAAATCACTCCTCTTTTGTTTGTACCCGGGAGGTACTTGCAGATTGCTCTCATGTTTCTTATTAAGTATTACAAAGGCGAGCAAAGCAGCTCTCTACTTCTTTTAGTCTTCCATCAGACTGCAGTTCTTCAAGTTATCATCTGATACACGAATATTGCTCTATTATTTCTAGCAAAAATCATGATGTAATTTCTGAATGCTTATTTCGGACATGAAGAAAGAGAGGTGAAGATGGGATGTATGTCTGCATTAATTTCCTGAGCTCGAAAGAGGGAAAGTAGCAGGACAGGTCATGAGACTACAGTGGGAGGGAGTTCTTTCCTTGACACAGATGGACTAATTGGATGGACTTCATGCTGCTTGATTGGACTTCGGAGGCTTTTTATGCAGTAATCTTTCTTCTTTCCATTGCTGCAATAGAATTTAAGACTTCTGGAAGAGCAATAGTAAAAAGACCCAATCAGACTTTCTGTCCTTATACTGCAGTTACGTTTCATTATTAATATTCAGAAATTATGACTGAAAAGATTAAAAGATTAAAGAATATATACTTAAATATAGAAAACTAATAAATATGCAAAGCTGCAAAATGCATGTTAACCAAGTAGTGTGAGTTCTTTTAATCTGATAAGCTACTAGTGATATGGCAAACAGGGAGTTAATGATCCCAGTTTGCAAAAATATTTAAGGTAGGTTAAACAATACGTAGAGTAAAACTGTACATACACTTTGGTGAAGACACTAGCTATAAACTTAAAGTATACTAAACTAGCATAATTTCTTATAGAAGCTATGTTACAGGTATAATTATCTTTAGTCAGTAAGTATTTTTTCCTTCCTTAAATTGACATATTTCCTCTGAGAGTGAATGTTTTAAAATTTCTGGCTTTAACTTGACAACCTGCAGTGTAAAGGGTCAAAAATGTTCTTGTGTCGTCCCTCCCACTCCCCCCGAAACTTTGGTGCTAACATTTGTTTTCTTTTGAAACCTGGCAAAGGAAATCAGGATTTCTCTCTTTTATTAGATTTATTTAGAAGAGGCTAACTGAAGAATTTTTTAGATGCGCAACCAACAAAGTCATAGAATTATGGAATAATACAGGTTTGAAGGGACCTAGGGAGGTTACATAGTGCAATCTCTTGCTCAAAGTAGGGTCAGACAAGGTGGTCCAGGGCCATGACTTTGCACTTGTCTTTGCTGAATTTCATAAGGTTCCTTTCAGCTACAATGAATCTCTTCTTCATAAGTGAGAAATAAATAAAAAAAAAAGCTCAAAATAAATGTAGCACCAGAACTCAGTGAGTGATCTCTGTGATCCCACAGATAATTATGTTCTTTTGAGCTTTTTGACTACATCCACACTGAAGTGCCCAATGTGAAAAAGTTTGTAAGCCAGGGTGCTTTTGAGACCTTAAATTACACCTTTCACTCGTAGTCACAAGTAGGCACAATACCTGCAAACACCGTCTGCCTAGTCAATGCTAGGGCTTTCTCTAGTAAACATAGTAGAAACTGTTACTTTCTCAGTAAACATAACCACCATATTTTACGTCTCCTCTTGATCTTGTTATTTTGCCATGATAACAGATAGCCTAGGTGACAAAGACTGGTCCAGGAACAGCAAGAACTGTTGCCTTCTCCACAAAGACAGCTGAGCAGTGGGCTAGATTTGTCCGTAGACTGTGCAGTCACCATCCTTGGAAGTTTCCAAGACCTGACTGGACAAATCCCTGAACAATCTGGTCTGAATGGTCTTGATGCTACTGAGAGCAGGAGGTCGGACTGGGGACCAACCTGGATGATTCTGCTGCTGCAGAAGGCAGGACATGCTGTGGGTTTAGGCTGAAAGAACGTTGTTCTTCCTGTTCGGGCTTTGCAAAATTTCTGATATCCTCTACTCCCAATTAGAGAGAAGCTGGAATGACTGCTCACAGGAAAAAGGAACAAAAGTCTTTACCATGTTTGTTATAGTGCTGAGATGTCTTAATTTGGCCTTTTTTATTTACATTGAAATAACATGCAGAGTATTTCTAATGTTTTGAATATAATGCTAACTATTGTTTCATGCATTTCCGAGTTTAGCTCTAATCAGTATGGAAGCTTAGTTGGAAGTGCTGATTTCTTAAGTTACTTTATTATTGTTTGACCTGTTCACTTAATTGTCTTTGGCTGAATGCTGCACACTTGTAATTTCAAAATCTTGCATAGTATCTAAAAGATACATAGCACAACGTACTTCTATTTTAACTTAATGCGCTGTGGCAATCTAAGAAAACACTGAAGGACCAGCAGAAGTACTGTAGAGTTGCAGATATAGAACTGTATTTTAGTTTTTGATTTGCTTTGACTTTTCAAATCTTAAAGAAAAGTCCAGTCTAATTTGTTGACATTTTTAGTAACTTGAAGATTTCATTCCATTGTTAGTTAAGTCATGACATACATGTATGTGGTGAGTTATAGGTAAAAGAAAATGATCCTACTTAGAAAAGATTATCTTATAAGTCGAGGCATGATCTGAAGAGGGTTGGTAGCAAATAGGAGGCATTGTGGTTCTGAGAAATATGACAAGATTTACAAACAGTAAGATTTTACTGCTTTGGTTAGAATCTTGAAGTCATTGGAATATTATTTATCACTGTAATACTAAAAAGTAGCTTTTACAAGTCTTATCAGCCTTTTAAACGAGACTGTAGTACATAGTATTTACAACAATATACTGTCATTGCCTACTGCAGCTCTCTGTTAATTTTGCAGTAGCATTGGACCAAATCTGCCCTTTTTTGCCCTCAGCAGACAGGTAGAAACTGCATTAAGTGTAGCTCCGCTGAGTACTGGCTCTGCTAGAATATTGGTATCACCAAGCAGGCTTGCTTCCTTGATGTATTTTGTGAGCACCAATTACACTCTGACCAAGAAGGCTTGGCCTTAGCTTGTCTGAAAATATAACCCATAATTTTCAGTTACAAAGCATGACTCAAAGCTTCTGAAGGAAAAAAGGGAAAAACATTTCAGCATCAGCAGAGTTTACAGGAAGTAAACTCCACCAAAGATGCTTATTTGCCCAGTGCAGGTTGGGAAAGCAATAGTAATGAGCAAATATTTTTGTGAGAGGTGTAGTTGGTGGCCATTCTGCACACTTTGTGAAGGAGCTAGCAAGTGGGAGCAAGAAGGGACAAGACGGACGTAGTCTGGAGACTTTCCAGAAAACAAGAACTGTTTTATAGTGTGGCTTAACCCTCGGAGCCTGGCATGCTTGTTAGTAAGTTTGTTCAGGAAACAAGCTTTTGTCAGCTGCAGAATCTGCTTGTCTGGATTGTCAACATCTGCTTTGTACAGAGAGTGTTGTGCTGAGAATATTGAAATGTTTTTTTTTTCTACCCTTCAGCTGGTCACATTCAGAAGGGACTGCTGCAGGTGAAAACTAATAGTTAAGGAAATCCAAACCCTAAGGAAAATGAAACCCGTAATACTGCTTATTTCAGTAAGAGTGCCTGCAACTAGACTTTAAATTAAGGCACATAGGCAAGAGGCATAGTTATATTATCAATAGTTTGTGACGGCTTCTAAAAAAGAGCACAAAGGTTGTCATTTCTATTTGGTAATAATAAAAAAATCAAAATCGAATTAGTAATTCAGATTGGAAAGTACCTCAGAAGGTCATCTAATCCAGCCTCCTGTTAAATCAGGTCAATTGTGAGAAAACCATGATTAGCTATTACTCTGACAATCCCCGGAGATTAAATATTTTCCCTTTTTTGGTCATAGCTCTGTTCCTCTTCATACGTTTATTTGTGAGATGCTGATTTATAAATTAGAGGAAAAAATGTTGTTATTTTTATTGGTTTCTAAGTGAAAAATATAAAAATGCACAGCAAATTTGAAATTACATTTTCATGATGTTTGCATTCATTTACACTTAGATGTGAAAACATATATAGTGCATGTATGTACCTGTATTGGAGCACTTCTATACCTGATGCCTCTTAGATTTGCAGATAAAGTTAGACAGTGTACCTCTCAGCCGAAAGCATACTATAAAGTAACTGAAATATAGCAAGAAATTCTGATTTTTCTTTTCGGCATTAAAATATAGTATTTTATATTCTTTTTTCTTAGAAACAAAAAACATATACTGATATTTCTTGTGTGTTTGTCTTCTTTTTCTGTCCTGCAGCAGGGATGGGAAAATTAGGAATCTGTTGATAGAGGAGTGTTCTTCTCCATACTTTCCTATCAAAGCAGTAAAGAAAATTAAGGTGTGTTAATGATGAAACATGAGCAGATATGTTCTTTCCTTAAGGCTGATGAACAACAAGTCTGTTCGATCCTGACAACCCAGCATGACACGTTGATGTTCACAGCTATAGGACAGAGATACAGAAAGATTAATATAAATATTACTTTTCAGTGTAATTTGTGTATTGTTTGATCATATTAATGAGGAAATACGTGATTGAATGCATCTATGAAATCCTGTTCTGAAACTTCTCTTGCACATGTTTCAGCACTTTTTTTAAAAAAACAACCCCCAACCTGAGCGACAAAAAAACCCTGAATACATGGAGAAAAGATACACGTATGAGCTAAGAGATTAAATAACTGTATTGCACATGCATTTGATTCATATTCATTAAAATGAGTTCAAGTGTAAACTTAGTGTGACTTTTTAAAAATTGCTGTTATTTTTCTATTACATTGTTGGAAGCAATCCATTCCCTAGTTATTTTCTAAAGGGAAAATGCAGTCCAGTTAGACTTGTATCTGAAAAGTAGGTAGAAATAGTTTTTATAAGCTATATAAACTTGAACATTGGTTTGAGTAGCAGTTATGTTTAATTCTAAATCCAAGTACTATCTGGTAAGGACCAACATCCAGGTTTCCTTTGCAGATTTTAGAGGAATGACTCCTCTTTGCTGTTATGAAATTACATCACATTGCTTGATGGTCTAGGTGGCTCTCAAAGCTCTGTGAACAACATATGGCTGCTGACTCATTGTCCTCCGTTTTCCACGTGTTTGAAATAAGGTCAGTTAAATTAAGCAGCTGAGCAATTAAGTGCCCTGAAAAATATCAACACTTATTGAAAATAACCCTTCCAAGATTTAGGTAATTCGTAAGTTCTCTCTTTGCTTGTGCCCATTCAGTGTTCATAGAATTTCTCAAAGTTTGAGGGGTTTTTTTAACTGTTCAGTATTTGGGTTGGTATTTTCCTTGAAACTGGTATGGTGGATCTTGCATGGAAGTTGAGGCAGCTTGATATTAAGTCACAGTGTTCCTATAAACCCTTTTTTGCTATTTTAGTCCAGATAAATATTACAATGGGTTACAATTGCAATTATTAAAATCTGTGGGTTTGTGTGAATATGGTGAAATAATACATTACTTATATTGAAACCTGTAACTTAGCTTAGATGTAAGTGGCCTAAATTTCCTTGGAGTGCTGTTGTAGTGAAGTTTGGTTTTGGTTCGTTTGCTTATTTAACTGACAGGTCAGGTTTTTAAAGGTTTTAAGAGGCTTAGTTCTCTTTGACTTAAGCAGAATTTAAAAATTCACGGTTCTTTTTAAGACTAGAAATAAAATCTGTCTAAAGTGACCTTTAGAGGGTACCTTTCAAGACATTAGCAAAACACTTCCGTGGAAAAAGGTTGTTGTCATCTGATTTCTGTTTTAGTTTTCCTTCTTAAGTACCACTGCCCAAAGCATATCTTGTAATGGACTATATATACCTAAGTGCAAAGTTTTAGCTCTGCGTACCTTATCAGGACAATTCAGCCTGTGGAATTTTATGTATTGTTTTATCATGTTGCAGCATGATATATTTTCAACTTATTTTCAAAGGATATCAGGGAATTACTGGCAGTACAGAAGTGCCAACTCAAGCACATTTTTTCCCTTCCTTCTGAATATAGATTATTCTTCAATTCTCCTTTTTAGATAAAGTAATAGGAAATATTTTCTTGGGAAGATTTTCACATAGTCTTTCCAATCATTAAAAGGTTGTACGCACAATTTATTTATTGCCATTATTCTATCTTAGACCAAATAAGTTCTTTCAACATGTGTGTTTCCTTAAGTATATTGTATTTCAGAAGTAGCATGAGCATCATGTGATGCAGTATCTCCTATGGGAGTTATCTGTTTTTAATGAATAACCGAGTAAGTACCAGAGTGTAAATCCTTGTAAATGACCAGAGTGTGAGTTAGAACTCTCCCATGGCAATTATACAGTTCAGGGTTGTTTAAAAATGCTGAAAGATAGCCAGCTGCTAATCCACATGGAAATACAAATATTGAAAAGAACTGTAGCTGATCCAAGTGCAGAGATTGAATTTGTCCATAAAAGGTACCTGATAAATTTTATTGTGCATGCCCTTATGAAGCAACTCCTGTTGGTTTTGTCTTTTGCTCATTCTGAAACTATGGTCCACCTGTAGGAGGAAAAGCCATGTACGTTATCATTTCTGAGTCTCAGCCAGACATCTTTTTTTATGCATTATAGTGTTAGCCGTTTCAGTCACAACAGGGAAACCAGCAAACACTCACCTACCTGAGATTATATTTTCCTCCCTGAAGGTCAATGAGTAAGGCACCGTTCTATGCGTATCCTCTCCCTAACCACAGGCCTGGGTATGGCAGGTCTGGAGAGCGATCTGCTGCAGGTGTGGCATGTCAGGAGAGCAGCCAGCCTCGCTCATATTTAAGGATTCACTAAGGCTGTCCTTGCACAGAAGTCTCTCCTTAAGTAATAAACCTATTAGGCTATACAGATATTATTTGTTTTCACAACATTGATACAGGGGCCACATCCTGACATAATCCTGGTGGAATGAGTTGTGATAAAGATCTGTGATTTGCTGTATGGATGCATAGCTCACGAGTGCTAACCTGGGGGACTCATTCTCTTGTGGGGTTTATTCCTGTCAAATAGTTATCACAAAGGGGCTCACAAAAATTCTGGAAAGAGACCATGCTCAATTTGTAAATGCAGCAGCTTCCAGTACTCTGCTGTAGGCCAGATTTCATTTAATTAACTTGCTCCAGTTGGCTACAGGAGTCAAAGGGGAATGCCGACAGGGGATAGGTGAGGAGCAATCTCCGCAGCTGCTCTCACTTGATCAAGTCGCTGCCAGTGTTAGAACTAGGCTGGAGTCGACTGCACTGATTTTTAAGGATGGGCTGTGGGAATCCTTCATAGAGAGCTACTAGATATGTCTGCATCTTTACCTCTCATGAGCAGCACAGAAGGAGGGGAATGGAGGAAAAGATCTGCTGCTTTTTTTTATTGTTGCTTGTTTTTTCTTGTTTTGGATTTTTTTAGAGCTTTCTGAGATAATTTGAGATAATTTTACCTCAGATTGGAAAGCTTGGACACCACTGATTCCTGAAGTACTTTTTGCTTTGCACCTTAGAGGTGAATGAAAAGAACGTCCTCTTGAACAGTTTGAATTCCAGGTTCCTTCTGAAGAACTATAAACATGACTGCAGGTAATGTTTGGAAAAGGAGTGGGAACACTAGCAGAGAAAAAGAGCAAGAGAAAGCAAGAACTGCTCGTGATGAACAGGGCTTCCCTACTCTGCATTGATTTTACATGGTATTATAGCCTCACATTAAAAATGGGTAGATTTAATTAATTTTCTGGGCACAGTCTTAAGAATGAATTAGCCTCAAATAAGCAGTAACATGTAAAATAGCAATGTAATACCTCAGAGGTAACTCAGTACTGTGCCTGTGTCTGTATAACATTCTGCACCAGATGATCAAGTATAGAAGCAGTATTAATTATGATGGACACAATACTGCATCAATATTTTGGTTCCCAAAGGGGCTCCTTTATGCAACAAGACTTCTCTCTTAATCATATTTATGTTGTGTGTCTAAATTGGCACAGCTTAGATTCTGAAGGGGCCCCAAAATTCTACCATAAAGTGATCTCCACTGAATTAGAATCTTACATCATCTTTGCCAGTTAATGTGAGAGTTTATCAGTTTATGTTTCTTTATACAGCGTGAATCAGGAAGAAGGCTATTGGAGTTCAAATGAAGGCTGAGTTTATACAGCCGTACATATCACCTTCAGGTTTGACACTTTAATCTTATGTCATGCACATCTATTTACTGCGTATAAATATTGCAGACACAGTAGCAAACTGTTAGCTCATCTTTTAATTCTATTCATTTGAGATCTTCTTGTAGAACCTGATTAGCTTGGCTGTTCATATATTTGTCCATTTTAAGCCTTTTTACTCAAATTATAATTTATTGGTTTCCTATGAGCTTTCCTTGGCATTCTTAGCTGATCAGACATGTAAGTCTGATAACTTCTGGGAACCTGGTACCAAGTCAGACTCTGCTGGAGAGCAGAGAAGCATGCAGGTATCTAGTTGCAAAGAGCAGCAGCAGTAGGACACCAGTAAGAGCAGGTGCTTTACAGTATGTCAGATTTATTAAGAACTTTGTTTAAGAAGTTGAAACAAGGGGCATGACTTTCAAGCTCCTATGTTGGAGTTGCACTATCATGTAGCATAAAGATCCAATGACATGAATATCCCATGGTAACACCGTGGCACACATTATGGTGAACTCCTGATGAAAATGACAGCCCGCTCTTAAATTATTCTGCTTCTCTGTGAGATACAAATATGAACATCTTGAATGGGTTGCCAGCTGCACTTACACAGAGTTCAGCACACTAGAAAGAGTACTGTAAAAACTGTCAAACTTTTTTGCTTAATTCATTGCTTTTAAAGTTGCACAATGAAACCTTAGCTGCTGACTAGATGCAAGTGCCAGGGAGCTTTGATCAGATCTAGCATAACTGACTTGAAGCTAGATTACATTTAGCTTTAATACTATAGTATCTTCAAGACTGACAAAAGTGCTACATTTATCTGCTATTTGAGATGACAAATGCCTGAAGGGTTTCTAAAACAAAGCTAGTTAAAAATTACCACAAAGATGGTCAAATTCCAGCTTTGTATTTTTGCTCTGAATTTATGGACCAGATTATTTTGTTACCTCCTGATTTACCATCTGTTCCTTATAACATCTAAACTAGAAGGCACAACTTTTGTAAGACCTAGCAAAGAAAACCCACAATTTGGCCAAATACGGAGAATAAATTTTAAGCATTGCAAAAGATTGTGCAGGAGAGATGCACTAAAAATCAGTTCACAACTCTGCCATATAGCACTAGGAGTGATATACGAGTAGGACTATTGGAGTGTATTTACAACAGAAGAAAAGAGATTGTATTTGATAACTGATGGCTGAAGAAATTTCTGGGCCATAAAAACTGCACAGATAAAAAATATCTACTGAGCAAGTCCTGTGTCAGGCTTCAAATCATTGCTCTGTTTAGACAACTAGAATAACTGGTGGAAGCTTTCTAGCTAAAAGAAAGTAGCGTGGCAGAATACAGGGAGGTAAGCCTTGAAGGAAAAGGAAGTTGGTTTCAAGATCATTACAGACTGTGTCAGTTTTATAATACCAAATACTGATGTTCTGATGTAATGGCAGAATCAATTTTTCATAACCATTGAAGGTGATTAAATATATGAATAGATGCTATCAGCTGTAATTCGCAGCAGTCAGTACACGATTATTCTGCCACCAGACTTTCTTAATCGGCTCTGCAATCCAATGCCAGCTTGAGCGTAGGCTACAGTAATACCCCTTTTGAGAGCAGTGGATCATAAGTCCCAGACATATAAATGGAAAAATCCTGGGAGATAAGGTTCATTTTCTCTTGCAGCTGTGGCAAGGAAAAGGAGAAGAGGGATTTATAATTTCTGCAGAACTCAGTAATAGAGACGGCCCAAAAAACAGCAAAGTGTTTCGTAAGAAGTTTTATAACATGCTGAATATTTCTTTCAACTTGAGTTTTTTTTATTAAATAAGTAACTGTCCTTAAAATTTCAAGCTCTAAAAAAAGTTGATTCATATGTCTTTTCCAGAATAATGTTTTTTGAGTGGAGTATGTTGTGAAAGAATAATATATTACTTTTCTATTACTTTTCTTCCAACCATCTGAATTATTTTTTCAGGGAGATAAAAGAAATTCCATTTGTTTGGAAGGGAACATCATCCCCCACCCCCTTTTATTATGGTGTCATAGGTTTACAGTATCTCAAACTGTGATTTAAGCTTATAAAGTGTTCACATCCTAGTTCTTTGGGTGAGATACTTATAGGTCAATTTGTTCTATAGATGAGTTCCTATTGATCTCTCATAGCATTGATGAGCGTGAGCTTCTTGATGATTATTGCCAAAAGTCAGAAGTTCCATCAAAGCCAGCAAAGTTTCGTTGCTTGATTGGTTTAAATGAGAAGCTAATCTGGCTGTTTTGTAATCATTACTTGTTCCACAAAGTAACAGGATCTCGGAACTTAAAAGTGAACTTAAAATAGGAGCCAGAATATAACTGCAGTCCTCCTCACTTCACTGAGCAATTTTGGAACCTCTCTCCAATTCAGGAAAGGTTGTCCTAGAAGAAATTATTTAAAAAAAAAAAAAATTACATTTTCCCCAACCAGTTGAGTATAGAATAAGAATTTAAATAGCATTTCTGGACTTGGAGTTCTAACTGGCTGCATCAGTGTGTGCACTTCAAAGCTGGGAGCAACATGTTGCAAAAGAACCACTTAAAATTTATTTACTTATTTTTAGATAGTTGTCCAAGTCAGCATCTCCGTATCATCTTTCAGGGCTATTAAAGCAGGGAGTGGATCTATTGATAGGGATGTATTTTATTTTTCTATGTGAACCAGAATTTCATCTAGTTATACAATTAACTGTGTAAACTTTCTAGATCTGTTCAGTATGTGGTAAAGACACCATGTCAGCTCACTAGCAATTGAATTGTTTTGTCTACCTTTTATACCACTTACACTAATTTTTCTAATGGTTTTGTTCTAAGGCAATAATAAACAACAGAACAGGGGAAGGCCTTTTTACTGGGAACAGTGTGATGTGGAAACTTTGGGCTTCTCTCTCACACAAAAATGAATGATTTTGGAAAGACACTTTTTCAGGAAGTGAAACTCTGACACTATCAGCGTGGCGATGCTTCAGCTGCCAGAGGAAAGGTGCAAATGCCCTGAAATCTGTAAGAGTATTCGTCCCCTGTGGACACTTGGAGAAAGCTCAGGTTCCTTCAGCAGAACGCTTTGAACTGTGGACGTTACCGTGCATCACTTGCAGGAATTGTTATAAAAAGGCGTTACCTTATTGCTTCGTAAGACGATTAAATGCAGAGAATAAAGTAGTAATGAGGACATTAATTGGAGTTCCCTGTATTGCTTTCTCGTGTGATTTTTGTCACCAGTTTCCTGATTTCTCAAAGCTCAGCTGCTGGAACCACCACATAATAACAGTTTTCATGTTTCAGCTATTTTTCCAGTCTTTGTAGCTGCAGGCAAAAGTCTGAAAACATGGACAACCTGAATGTTTCAACACCATAAATGAAATAAAAAGCACTGGAAATTAATTACTGCTTTAAAATCTAGTGGTTTAAAATTTTACTTGCGTCTGGCTCATGATTTTTGACTCAATGTGGTTGTCAAACTTATACCAGACATCCATCCCCAAAAGGAACATATTTAAAGGTGCTGGTTTAGAGTTTTTAGTGTTTGCTAAAATGCTGTGTCTCGTTTAGGTATTCATGTGAAAACTCTGATGTATTTCCATACGAAAACATTTGGCATATAATTTGTGAAGAAGAGAATGTTGTCACGTAGGACTATAGATTTGGCGTATTTCCAAAGAGCTTGCTTTCATGGTATTTATGTAAAACGTAGTCAGCAGCAAAAAATCAAGTGTTATTAGTGAAGGACCACTTCAATACAATGATCTAGCATGCTAATTTGAGGAGATTAGAAATTCATATTCTAGTTTAGGCTCTGAAAAATGAGCTAACGCAATGCATTGTGACCAAGCGAAATAATAGCTGGTAATTTACTTCCTTGGTTCTGTCAGCAGTTTCATTTGTATTGAATAGGTATAATTGTGTGTCCTCAAAGAGCTTGCACTAAACCCAGTTATGATATAGTCAGACTTTCCAAATCCTTTATCAAGCACAGCAATTTGCTGCTACAGATAAAAATACTTCAGTCTTTAGTTATATTTACATTCTGCTAGTAAAAAGTAGCTTTCTTTTAAAAATGTGTTACTCTTCAAAGATGAGTTGATTGAAGTTATCGTCTTACATCAGTGTTCATGTGAATATGGCGTTCAGCTGAGCCCAATTTAAAATGAAAAAAGCACATTTTAAAAGGCTGTTGAATGGTAGTGATGCCACCATGCTACCACACGTATTAGATTTTGAAAGCAAGCGCTTTCTGATTGTTTAACAGTCCAGAGTACTCGCAAGGGGAAAGTGTGGGAGGTTTCAAGTCTAAGCCATTTTACAGAAAATGAAGTGATTATAGTTACTGTAACTCGGAGAAAAATTGTTTACGCTTGGCAGAAGTTAATACTAAACAAGCTCCATAATCTCATTTATGCTAGCAAATATATTTTCCCATTAAAAAGGTGCTAAAATGTACTTACGGTGATCTCGCACTTCTTGAAGATAAGTGCAAGAGGTACTTTGTCTAGATGTGGTGGTCGGGGGCCGGCTTGGGCTTAGCGACCATGAAATGGTAGAATTTTCGATACTTGGTGAAGTAAAGAGGGGGGCCAGCAAAACCGCTACCATGGACTTCCGGCGGGCGGACTTTGGCCTGCTCAGGACACTGGTCGAGAGGGTCCCTTGGGAGACAGTCCTGAAGGGCAAAGGGGTCCAGGAAGGCTGGACGTTCTTCAAGAAGGAAGTCTTAAAGGCGCAGGAGCGGGCTGTCCCCATGTGTCGAAAGAAGAACGGGCGGGGAAGGCGACCGGCCTGGCTGAACGGGGAGCTCTGGCTGGGACTCAGGGAAAACAGGAGAGTTTATCACTTGTGGAGGAAGGGTCAGGCAACTCAGGAAGAGTACAGGGATCGCGTTAGGTCGTGCAGAGAGGAAATTAGAAAGGCAAAAGCCCAGCTAGAACTCAACCTGGCCACTGTCGTGAGAGACAACAAAAAATGCTTTTATAAGTATGTTAATGACAAAAGGAGAGCCAAGGAGAATCTCCATCCTCTATTGGATGCGGGGGGGAACGTTGCCACCAAGGACGAGGAAAAGGCTGAGGTACTCAACGCCTTCTTTGCCTCAGTCTTTAGTAGTCAGAGTGGTTATCCTCAGGATACTCAGCCCCCTGAGCTGGAAGACAGGGACGACGAGCAGGATAAACCCCCCATAATTCAAGAGGATGAAGTTAATGACCTGCTATGCCACCTGGACGTTCACAAGTCTATGGGGCCGGATGGGATCCACCCGAGGGTACTGAGGGAGCTGGCGGAGGAGCTAGCCGAGCCGCTCTCCATCATTTACCAGCAGTCCTGGTTAACTGGGGAGGTCCCGGACGACTGGAGGCTCGCCAATGTGACTCCCATCTACAAGAAGGGCCGGAAGGAGGATCCGGGGAACTACAGGCCGGTCAGCCTGACCTCAGTGCCGGGGAAGATCATGGAGCGGTTCGTTTTGAGGGTGCTCACGAGCCATGTCCGGGACAACCAGGGGATCAGGCCCAGCCAGCACGGGTTCATGGAAGGCAGGTCCTGCTTGACCAACCTGATCTCCTTCTATGACCAGGTGACCCGTCTAGTGGATGAGGGAAAGGCTGTGGATGTTGTCTACCTGGACTTCAGTAAGGCCTTTGACACTGTCTCCCACAGCATTCTCCTAGAGAAGCTGGCGGCTCACAGCCTAGACAGGTGCACTCTTCGCTGGGTAAAAAACTGGCTGGACGGCCGAGCCCAGAGAGTTGTGGTGAACGGAGTTAAATCCAGTTGGCGGCCGGTCACGAGCGGTGTTCCCCAGGGCTCAGTACTGGGGCCGGTCCTGTTCAATATCTTTATCAATGATCTGGACGAGGGGATCGAGTGCTCCCTCAGTAAGTTTGCAGACGACACCAAGTTGGGCGGGAGTGTTGATCTGCTGGAGGGTAGGAAGGCTCTGCAGAGGGACCTGGACAGGCTGGATCGATGGGCCGAGGCCAACTATATGAGATTCAACAAGGCCAAGTGCCGGGTCCTGCACTTCAGCCACAACAACCCCAGGCAACGTTACAGGCTTGGGGAAGAGTGGCTGGAAAGCTGCCCGGAGGAAAAGGACCTGGGGGTACTGGTTGACAGCCGGCTGAACATGAGCCGGCAGTGTGCTCAGGTGGCCAAGAAGGCCAACAGCATCCTGGCCTGTATCAGAAATAGTGTGGCCAGCAGGAGCAGGGAGGTGATCGTGCCCCTGTACTCAGCACTGGTGAGGCCGCACCTCGAATACTGTGTTCAGTTTTGGGCCCCTCACTACAAGAAGGACATGGAGGTGCTGGAGCGTGTCCAGAGAAGGGCAATGAAGCTGGTGAAGGGCCTGGAGCACAAGTCTTATGAGGAGCGGCTGAGGGAACTGGGGTTGTTTAGCCTGGAGAAGAGGAGGCTGAGGGGAGACCTCATCGCGCTCTACAACTACCTGAAAGGAGGTTGTAGTGAGGTGGGTGTTGGTCTCTTCTCCCAAGTAACTAGTGATAGGACAAGAGGAAATGGCCTCAAGTTGCGCCAAGGGAGGTCTAGATTGAACATTAGGAAAAATTTCTTTACTGAAAGAGTGGTCAGGCCTTGGAACAGGCTGCCCAGGGAAGTGGTGGAGTCACCATCCCTGGAGGTATTTAAAAGACGTGTAGATGAGGCCCTTAGGGACATGGTGTAGTGGGCATGGTGGTGTTGGGTTGACGGTTGGACACGATGATCTTAGAGGTCTTTTCCAACCTGTATGATTCTATGATTCTAGTTTGGAGGTTTTGGAATGCTTTTCTGTCAAATTTAAAATAATAATAATAATAATCAGATCTAGATCTTCCTTGCTTCATACAGTGTTTATTACAGTCTAGCTTTATTTTGATGGAAAAATAGCAGGAAATTGAGTATTTAATCGTGTATATAATGTTAAAATTTGGAAACATTTTTGTTTGAGTTGCTGTAGCTGAAGAGCCAACATTTATTATTGTGCTTTGATTTTTATAACTCTCAACACATTTGGCTAAGATATGGAAACTTAGATTTTGTGTGTGCTTAAATTTTTTCTAAATAGATTTGACATCTCTCATGTTTTTCATTTATACCTAAAACTTACCACGTTATCCCCAAAAGCTAATGCTCCACGTTAGAGAGATTGGGACAATAGCTTGTTTATATATAATACAAATATTAACATCTATGCCTATATGCATAGAAATAAAAGTATTTGTATGCTTCCAGGCTTGCTAGTATTTCCTAAATCCAAAAGATCCTTGCAGCTGGAATAATTTGAATCTTTTTGGTGCTTCTTTTAATAAACAGCTGTTGTTGTTCAGGCTTTCAAAAATTTGTTCAATAATAATTTTGTTATTAACAGGCCCTACTGAGTGCTGAGCACTTTTGAACATTTGCTGCTGAAGAGTATTCTTTCAGAAGGATGAGTGTGCTTTAAGAGATTCTTCCTGCTTTTTTCAAAATGCCTTATGGACTTGCTGTTCTGAATCCCAGATTGTGGGAGGGGGGTTGTGAAAATGTCCATCTTAAACTTAGTCTTTTTCTGCCCAAAGTAATGGTATTGTAGAGCGTGCTGTGAGATTTTTGAAGTCTTATATTTCTCCGTACTAAAATTCAAGATTGTAAAATGCTAGATTACATATAGTCCCATAGAATCATGTTCTGTTTTTTTTTTTTTGCAGAAGCAGTGACCTAATTTATGAAATATTTCTGACTATGTTGCAGTTACACTTATTAGCCCAAATGGGACAAAATAATCCAGTGGTCACATGTGCTGAGCTCTCCTCAAGGAGCCCTCCATGACTTTGGTTTAGAAATGGGATTTGAAACAGTTTGGCCATAAAACTTTTTTTGCACTATCCTTGGAATTGCCTGGTATCAGTGAAAAATACTCAATTTATTTTCAAGTATTTGAAACCTTATTTTTCAAGAGCTGAATCAAAGGGTGGAATAATAAAAGGAAGAGTGGGGGACAGAGATTTCTTTATTGTAGCTACCTGTGAATTACTTATTAGTTTGGAATAATGATAGCACAGTGTGTCTTTGAATACAGTCAGGATATTAACCCACATCCCTAGAATCCTAACCATGACCTCCAGAATATTTAGCTTTCTATATAATTGCAAAAATTCTTGACCATCATTTAATTTATCTTACCTTTAAAAAGAAGGGATAAACATTTCAGTAGGTAATAGAAACGTAAAATCTCTCCTTGAAGTCATGTCATAAGAACAATCTTTCTTCCAGTCTTTTGGAGCTTCCACTACTGGCTAAAAGTAGGAACTGCAGAAGCATATGAAAATATTCAAATCGTGGTTAACGGATTGTGTTTTGTTTTGCACGATTATATTGTTATTGTACTGTGTATAATTGTGTTACTTGATATACAGCTATTTTTCTAAATGTCAAGATGTGGCTAGTAAATAACCTTAAAACTCCATTTCATGGTTACTACAATAAATGAGTTTCAATGGAACAATGCAGTTTGGAGAGCGGTCGGCTGTTGCACACACTGTGCATTTTTGTTAGGACATTTCTACTTCTGGGTGTTTTTTTTTTTTCTTTTACTTAGCTCTCTAACATAGCCACAAAAAATTTGATATGTTTTTTTAAGTCACTTGAGTGAAAAAAGAAAAAAGTCTGGTAGTATTGCATAATGTTCTGTTCAAATGTTATGCATAATTTCAGTCCTGTATTGAGACAAGATTTGATATTCTTGTTTGATGGAGCGACTCTGCACTCAGGATGCTCATGCAAAGACAGATCCGCTCTTGTACAGGTGCTTGCATAGTGTGTACTGAAAATCAAAACTCCAGGTATACACCAAACTGTAGTAGCTTTACCAAAAATTGAATTTTCGAAGTTGCTGAGCTTAGCAGACATGCATAACGCTATCGGTTTTCTGCCCTCCCATAAAATAATTGCAATACTTTATTTTAAAAATAATATATTAAATAAGTAATTACTTCGTTTTGAGGGTGATTACAAAAAACATCACTTAACATAAATTCACCAAAATGTCTACATGTCATTCCCTCTGCCTTTTTGGTTATGCCTAATGACTACCAGGCTCCTGGCACATTTCAAAACTATTTCCGGACATCTCCAGTTCCCTGTGTGCTTTCTTCTTCCTTCTGTCTTTGACACAGTTCTCCCTGTTTAACTATATTCCTCCCTGCTTCCCTGGTTTCCTTCTGCTTCCTATGCTTGCATTTTATTTTTTTTTTAATAACCGGAGTTTTCAACTCTGTATGCCTCTTTTATTTACTCATTAGTGGTATAATTAATTCTTTCAATTTTGCAAGCGATCTTTCATTCTGTGTGAAATAAATTCTTTGATGTAATTAATCTAGACTGATAATATCCCTTTTATCAGTCTACCAGATAATTTTGATGTTTCGTGATGATACCTTTTTGTATTTAATAGGTAATCTAAGTAAAGGGGATATATTTGTACAACCTTTAAATAAGAAATCTCAATATATAATATATTTATATATTTGAGCCAGCAATGTGCCATTACAGCAAAGAAGGCTAACAGTGTTCCGGGCTGCATTAGGAGGAGCGTTGCCAGCAGGTTGAGGGAGTTCCTTCCCCTCTGCTCAGCACTGGGGAGGCCACACCTGGAGTGCTACGTTCACCTCTGGGCTCCTCAGTACAAGAGAGACATGGACATACTGGAGAGACATACTTCAACAAAGGGCCGTGAAGATGATTAAAGGGACTGGAGCATCTCTTCTGTGAGGAAGAGCTCCTATGAGGAGAGCTGGGACTTGTTCAGCCTGGACAAGAGAAGGCTCAGGGGGATCTTATTAATGGGTGTAAATACCTGAAGAGAGGGTGTAAAGAGGACAGAGCCAGGCTCTTTTCAGTGGTGCCCAATGACAGGACAAGAAGCAATGGACACAAACTGAAACACAGGAGGTTCCCTCTGAACATCAGGAAATGCTTTTTTACCGTGAGGGTGACCAAGCACTGGCACAGGTTGCCCAGAGAGGTTGTGGAGTCTCCCACCCTGGAGACAGTCAAAAGCCACGTGGACATAGTCACGGGCAACCGGCTCTACCTGGTCCTGCTTGAGCAGGAGGGGTGAGACCAGATGACCTCCAGAGGTCCCTTCCGACTTCAACCATTCTCTGATAGGCATAGTTTGATTTCAAAATACAAAACCTGTTTGCAAGCCCTTCCGCAGTAAGTGACTCCATATGGCCATGTACATGCCAGGCCTCATGCTTGGTAGTGAAGTTTCTTGTGAAAGGGAGCATATATTTTTGTCCTACTCTTATACTGTTACTGACATGTTAGTTTTGGGCTACTGTTACAATAGTGGTTTTGATGGATCCTTGGTTGACCCAGAGCAGCTGCTTTCGTGTTTTTTTATTCCGATGCCACCAGCTGACTATCTCAGCCCGTAACATTATGCACATAGGCTTTTAAGGATTTGTGAAATTTGAGGGTCAGCGCATTGTTCAAGACTTATGGCCCGCATGGAATGAACAAAATTCTGCTAGCGATAGTAACTTATATCTGATCTGTTGTTTGAAAGCTCAGTTACGTTCCCAAGCAGTAATTCTTGCACGTAAGAAGAGAATAAATCAGTTCTTCAAAGATGACCATATTTTCATTGCCAGATGAAATTTCAGAACAGAATCACTTATCAAAACAATGTTTTTGAGAAATGATGACATCAGGCCAGTTAAGTTCTTCATTATGTAAATTATGGATTGAAATCAATCCCACCTATTATGATTTAAAAAAGAAAAAAAAACTATCTTCCCACTTTGTAATGTATTGTTCAGTGTTAGTTTTAGCTTCTGTTCTTGGCCTATTCATAGATCTACAGCCATTACAGTGGCGCCTGTTAGAGCAAATACTGTGAAAGTTTTGCCAGGTTTTGTATGATAAACCATGTTTTCCAGGAATTCATACTTAATCATAAAAAATCCCTCGTAGTTGAGACTTGGCATGGAAAGTCTTGATTCACAAGGATTTTGCTTGTATATTTATCCAGATTTTCAAAAATAAATCAGTCCTCTAATTTATTAAGCCAGAGGTATTTCAAAATAATGTATTGTTTAAAGATCACTCAATTGTATTTGTTGGAAACAAATAATATTATGGTCACTTAATCTAAATAGACACATTTCCTGACAATGAATAATTGCTTTGTTGGTCTTACCTCACAAATCACTCTTAAATGTTTCTGCGTGTTTTGTCTATTGGGTAGACCCATGCAGAAACTGATTGGTAGTTTAAAATGGCCAAATTATTTTCGGTATTCTAGAAATACTCAAATGGCTAAGGTATTTTTCTTTGAAAAGCTAACGGTATATCAGTGAAAATTTAACTGTATAACTCTTTAACTTATGGTATGCTGTTGATATTACATCCTAATGTGCATTTTAAAACTTATTTTTTCTATATGGCATGCTCATTTTATAGGTGGCAGGATTTTTCCATTTAGTTAATTACATGTAAATAACTATTAATGCACATTGTGAATGTTGATCATGGAGATAGGAGAGTCAGTCTGCTTTGTGACTCTTACCTAGGATGTTTCCATAGTTCTGATAGAGACAAACTATAACACTGGCAACTTCTAACTAATAATCCATATAATTGTGCAGATTTTAATTGTCTGCATAGACAGGCAAACCAGGGAGAAATGCTTATTCTTTATGACAAACATTTCTTTTCGACTGCTTATTGGTACTTTATGTTTCCTGTTGAAATCAGGTCTGGGAAAAGAGCTGTTATCTGAAGTTTATTTACACAGAAATTAACAACAACAGAAATTACACGTTCCAAGCCTGTGTGTGGGGAAAGAGTTTAAAGAAGAATAACTGGTAGTGTTAAGGAGTAAGTAATTATTCAGCTACACAGAAGGAAACTGAAAGATGTTAAGCGTAACTGGAAGGAGAATAAATTCAAACAGGATTTTGAAAGGAATCTCCTGAAGTCAGCAAATGACAAGAAGAAATGTTACCTTCCAGTCTGTTAGAGAGAAGGAAAGTGGCTATAATAGTAGATTAATTGTCTCAGTAGAGAAAATAAACAGTTGAGTGGGTACTTGTAACTAATTTGATAAGTATGTCACACCCTAAATGATCCAGTTGTCACCCACTATTAATCTTATAGGACAGTTTAAATCAACACATGGAAGAGATTGTGATGAAGGCACTGGCCAAAGAATGAGTATTTGCTAACATGATGAAGTAATTAGCATTCAGTAGAGATCAACTATACTTCAATGTGAGAAGCTGATAATAACTTAGCTGAGCTTGATTCAAATAAATACTTCCTTCCAGTGTTCAAAACAGTATCAGCCCAGCCTGAGTATGTAGCCAAAATTATACAGTTGCACGTCTGTTTTTTAGGTCCATGTATTCCAGTCCAAAGGCTTATCACATATGCATCTAAAATCAGAACTGTAAAAATTGTTCAGCTTGAAAAACAGCTGCTAATTTGAAGTTAGTGAAGTCTAAAAGGTTCAGGTAAATGTTTCTTTCATCATCTCTTGATCTTCTGCAAAGAATGTACAGACAGGAATGTACCATTCTTGGGAGAAGTACTAGTTGGCACAAGTCAGAAACGTGCCAGGAAACCTGCTAGTGTTTCAGGACAGCATTCAAACCTGTACTCTGGCTCTTTTTATTTTATTCATAAGATGTAGCCCTTGCAGCTGGCCACCAGTTTAGCAAGGATTGTGGTTTGTGCCACTGTACCCACTGTGCTGTACTGCAGGATGGACTCTCTATGACTGCCAGCCTCAATATGTACTGGTGGAAATACCTCTGGCCCACAAAGAATTATTAGCATCAGGCACTTCTAAGCAAAAAGTAAATAGATCTTGAACAATTTCAGTTATGCAATGTCTTTAAGCTAATACTGTCACAAAATAATGAAGCCAAGATCTCATAGCCATCACAACTCACCCAAAGTAGCCATAAGAATGGGATGATGAGGAGCAGGAATAGCATATACATTTATATTTTTCATATGGTTAATTAAACCAATGGAATCATTCTGTACATACTAAGGTTTTATTGGTATTCAAATAAAGAATTTCTTTTTTGAAAAAAATAACTGATAATTACTTCTCTCTGTGCTTCTAATCAACAGTCTTTGATGTACATCTGTTTTTTAAGTACATCTGTAACTTCCAGTCAGGAAAAGCCTTTTATGGCAAGTAGCCTTTAAGCTACATGCTGTGTTTATTTTGTATATTCTTTTCCCTTTTCTTCTTAAGAAAGCATCCACACATTTTTCTTCAACTTTATCAGTGAATATATACTTTAAAACGTTCTATGCAGGAAAAAACTTTAGTTTTCAATTTAGTTTAGACTGGCTGTTTAAACTGATGGTGGAGATTATAGTGCTGTCTTTCTTGCAGATGTATATCAGAATAAGAAGAGAGCCTAATTTGTCCACTCTGTATGTATTATTAGACACCACATTATACTGCTTCTTATATCATGTGATGCCAAGGCTGTATCCAGCTGCTGCGTATCTGAGGGGGGAAGACAGCCCGCTGTGGTGCTGAGAGCATCTGCAGCAATAGGCTGGCATAACAGAGATGCTGCAGACCATTCATTCCCCTAGCAAATCCATGTCTCTTACCTCTGGGAAGGGAAAAATTATTTTTGTTGTTGTTCTTCAGGTCAGTGCTAAATATAAAAAGTACATGGTTTTAAATACAATGTGTTTGAACACTGATGCACTTAGGGTTGAAATACGTACTCATTATTAGTCTGTTTAAGCATGTGAAACAGCTCGTAGATAAATTTATTGTCAAGTGCTCAGTTTAGTAAAGTAATTGTCAAAGTAAACCTTTGTTCAGTTCTGCATGTTTGCTATACGTGAAGCCAGCGCTGCCCCACTGTAGGTGTTCCTGGCTACGCAGCTGTGCTGGGGGAAGGAACAGGCGCGTGCTCCTCATCCAGCCCTGCACGCTCTGCCGGGAGGCCTCCAGCACCAAGGAGGCAGTCGGAGCCTTCCTGCAGGCACTATTTTGTACTTTGGTGGATTAGAAATTGTTAATACAGCCCCTTCTGCCTGCAAAGCTGTGAGAGTGGTAATTGCCAGGCGGTGGGCACTGAGGAACACCTGGGGCAAAAATGCCCCAGAAAAGGGTCATTCCCCATAACAGCAGTAATACTGGTTTCATTCTGGAAATATACTACATTCAGGCTTCTCATGGCTCTTCCTAGACATAGTTTTTTTATGATGAAGGTGAATAACAAGTCTAGGCTCTATGGCACTCCCCTCATAGGTCACGTTTTGTTATTTGTTTATTGCAACTTCTGATGTAAAATTTGTTAGAGGCATATGGTTAAGTCCAGCCCAGGTTGGGTTTTTCTTGTTTTTGTCATACCATCAGCAGATAAGTTTATCCAAACGAATTTCCTTTCGAAGTAAAATTTCTTTGTGTGAGGACTAAGCCTGTACATTCATATGTGGAAAGCTTCTGCAAAGTCAGTTGAGTTCCTTCTGGATTAATATTTGCAGCTGTAGAAATGAAGCTAACAGAAACGCCACAAAAGTCACGGGCAGGACTGACCACTATACTTGAAATGAATGTGCTCAAACTTGGGGCTTTTATAGATCTATAAAGTTTTCTTATCTTTACCACAAAATAAAATTAAAGCATGTGCTGGCTGGATAGGTAGGAAAAAGTGATGATGGCCTTAATATGGTTCGGTAAGCATTGTTATTTGTTTCAGTCAATTGTATAAAAATTAAAAAAATAATAAACTGAGGATAATGGTAAACAATAACCTAGAGTAGACCTAAATAAAAATCCAGGTTGCTTTGTAAAGTGGACCCATTCAAAAACAATTAATTTTCATTTAGTTAAATGTAAAGTTATACTGGAGGATCAAGGAATTATTGAACTAGGAACGCATACCTGCAGGATGAGGAATGGCACCTAAAAAACAGTGTTTCTCAGAAGAAATCACACGGGTCCGCTACAATGTAGAGAGAAAAATTTCAAATGTAATTCTTGGCGGTATAACTTTGGTAATAAGGAAAAAGCACAATAATTCAATTTTATCCTATATATGAGCAGACCTCTAACATCCAGTCTGTGGAAGATATTGGAAAACTGAACAGAGTGCAGATAAGAGTCACAAACTTTATTTGAGGGCTACAAAATAAGCTTTAAAGAAAGGTGCACAAAGACTGCCATGTGTTTAACTTCTCAGAAAGATGATGAGCAGAGATTTATCTGCAATGCATAAAGAGAAAAGTCTGATCAAGGAGAGAAAGGCATAATGAGAAATAATAGCTGGATATTAAAATTTAAGTTGCAAATTGGGCAGATATTTCTGGTGGTGGAATGATTAACTGCTGGGACAATTACCAGAGGAAGTGGTGGATCCTCCATCTCCTCTTGTCTTCTGATCTAGACCGGATGCATTTCTCCAACAAGTTATTAGAACTCAACAGCATATGAGAATCATGTTTGATGGCTCATGTTTATGTAAGAGATCTCACTAGATGTTCTCTTGATCCCACTTCTCACCTGCAACCAGTGCATTATCTTAAGTTCTAATGAATAAAACATGTTTTCAATTATATTAATATAAAGTGTAAGCATTCGTAAAGGGACATGCATTATCTAATTTTCGTATCTAGGTATTTATTATTTAACCTACAGACTTTGAAAAGGTATGCAGGTTTGAGACAATCTCGATGCAGTGAACTTCAGATAAGAACTGGTTCAGCTGGCTTCAAGGCAAACAAGGCACTTTAAGTTATTAAGTCTAATAATAAACTTTGAGAAATCACAAGTTATTTGGCTTGTGGTTGTTCTTACTACGCCCCCATGTGCATCTGCAGTAAAATTTTATATAGGATACATTGTATCTAATGCTGCTATTACATGTGGACTTGAATTTATCTGGAAATGTTGCAGAGCATAATTTAAAGAAAGTACAGCATGAATTGTTTGTTTCTGCGTGAATTTCCGTTTTAAATAACCATAACTTTGAAACTACCTCATTTATTTCCTTCAAATGTGACTCTTTCACTGTGAAAATCTCCAAGCATATCAGATGATTGAATTTTCTGCTTTTGGCTGTTTTACACTATATTCGGATTAACAAAAAAAAAAAGGGGGGGGAAAAATGCCTTTCAATAACTCAATATTTGCAATACAAAAAAAAGATACTAAATATTTTACATCCCATTCACTGAAACCCATTAACTATTATGTTTTTAAAGGCCTACAATATCTTGAACAAAATTATTTTTCCAGGGCACAAGAATTTCATGAGTGGTGTACACCAGTTTAGTACCTTGGGGGCAAAAAAAGTTAGGTGGTCCCATGGTCTGTTTATAGATTGCTTTGGAGAAAGCCTACAAGAAATGCTTCTAAGCTCAGTTTATCTTAGGTCCTTGATCCTGATTTACTGATATTTCCTCCTGTCCTCAGCCAGCTCATGTTCAAGCCTCAAGTGCCAGTTGGTCAAAAAAGTGTAGTTAACACTTCACAGCAACGTGGTGACATTTAAAGACATGCTTGGGGGGGGGGTGTTGTGGGAATGGGGGTGCAAAGTTTTTCCTGTGGCAAGAATTACACAGAGAATTGAACCAAGCATAGCTCAAACACTGAGAAAAAAGTCCAGGAGGAAGTTTGAAGAAAATTCGTGCAGTAGTTTTAAATTCATGATGGATTTTTTTACAGTTTCATGGTCCAGAGTTCGAGATGGCCCCCACAGACACTGCCTGTGTGCCAGAAACACGGCCAGGCTGGGAGCAGGGGTACAGCAAAGCTCTAGGTGTGTGGTGCGTGAAAATGAAAACAGGCCTAACAGTACTTCTTTATGAAATAAAATAGACAATAACACAAATAGCTGGTGGTCATACAACTTCTCTTTCTTTCACGTTCCAGACCAAGTCTGTCAGGCAGCATGAAACAGTCAGTGTCTGATATTTTAGTCTGAATAAGTCTTCTTTAAAACCAAAGAGGTTACACCTGTGTATGTGCTGATGAACGTACGGTGGTTGCGTACCTGTTTGAATACCAGTTTTGGGGTAGGGACGGAACCGTGTTTTTCCCTGGAGTGCTGAAACTCACTCTTTAATCCAGCTGTTCCTTTCCACGGCTCTCCCCATGGCATGTTTGCAGTGGAAAAAAATTAGCATCAACATCCTGGGAGAGCTGTGCTGCCACTTCCCACGGAGGCAGTGGTCGGGCTCAGGGGCAGCATGACCGCGTTATGGAGGGACCGTCATCCTGGTGCCTTTTCTCTTCCTTGCAGAACTCCTCATGCACTCCTTTTACAGTTAATAGCAGAGCTTCAAACACTGGTCCAGATCATACTTAACAGAACCCAGTCGGGTGATTTAATGTTCCTAACTTCGTTGTAAAGTAGACTCCATATAAACAACAGACTTCAGAAAAAGTTCCATGGGCCATAAAGCTGTTTCTGAAGTTGTGACAGTGATTTGATGATACTAGTTGTATTGGGTTTGCGTGGCCAGGTTTTGGTAGTGGGGGGGCTACAGGGGTGGCTTCTGTGAGAAGCTGCTAGAAGCTTCCCCTATGTCTGATAGAGCCAATGCCATCCGGCTCCAAGACGGACCCACCGCTGGCCAAGGCCGAGCGCATCACAGACGGTGGTAGCACCTCTGGGTAACACAGTTAAGAAGGGGGAAAAAAAACCTGTGCAACACCAGCAGCAGTCGGAGAGAGGCGTGAGAACATGTGAGAGAAACAACTGTGCAGACACCAAGGTCAGTGAAGAAGGAGGGGTGGAGGTGCTCCAGACGCCGGAGCAGAGATTCCCCTGCAGCCCCTGGTGAAGACCATGGTGAGGCAGGCTGTCCCCCTGCAGCCCATGGAGGTTAGCGGCGGAGCAGACATCCACCTGCAGCCCGTGGAGGACCCCACGCCAGAGCAGATGGATGCCCAAAGGAGGCTGTGATCCTGTGGGAAGCCTCTGTTGGAGCAAGCTCCTGGCAGGACCTGTGGGCCTGTGGAGAGAGGAGCCCATGCTGGAGCAGGTTTGCTGGTAGGACTTGTTACCCTGTGGGGGACTCATGCTGGAGCAGTCTGTTCCTGAAGGACGGTGCCCTGTGGAAGGGACCCATGCTGGAGCAGTTCATGGAGGACTGTCTCCCGTGGGAGGGACCCCACGCTGGAGCAGGGGAAGAGTGTGAGGAGTCCTCCCCCTGAGGAGGAAGGAGTGGCAGAGACAACGTGTGATGAACGGATCACAACCCCCATTCCCCATCCCCCTGTGCCGCTGGTGGGGAGGAGGGAGAGAAAATCGGGAGTGAAGTTGAGCCCGGGAAGAAGGGAGAGGTGGGGGGAAGGTGTTTTAAGATTTGATTTTATTTCTCATTATCCTACTCTGATTTGATTGGTAATAAATTAAACTAATTTCCCCAAGTCGAGTCTGTTTTGCCCGTGATGGTAATTGCTGAGTCCTTATCTCCACCCACGAGCCTTTCGTTGTATTTCCTCTCCCCTGTCCAGCTGAGGAGGGGAGTGACAGAGCGGCTTTGGTGGGCACGTGGACTCCAGCCAGGGTCAACCCACCACGCTAGTACACAAACAAAAGCTTCAGCAAGCTGAAGTGCCATATTGGATACTGTATCTATCCATTTTTTATAAATGGCTGTGCAGTATTAATTTTAATATCCATGAAAAACTGGTGTGTGATTATTGGGAAACAAGATTTAGGGTGAAAAGTGCCCTTTCTCCAGCTTCTGATAAGTGAATAAACTTCCTGTAGCTATATGATGTGGAATTAACTGGTTACAGCATAAATCAGCCTGGCATGCATATGAGTACTAGGTCCTCGTAGGCAGACTTGGGAAAGTGCTTCTCTTTAAGCCAGCAAGAAAGCTACTCTAATACATTTGAGGGTTAAAGCCATGTAACTCAGGACATCTTTTAAATCGTGACTGGCCACAGCTCAAAGATAGTGACTATCTCTATAGTAGTTAACTAAACATGCTGGGGTGTTCTCTGGCACTGCATTGAGCGGCCAGGTCGGTCCACATCCGTATTGCTCTGCTGAGAGCTCCCAAGCCAGGGACATGTCTGCGGGAGCAGCCCTGGCCTATGCTGTCTCCCTGGGAAGGACAGGGGCTGCCCCAGGTCAAAACATGACAGACGACTGAAGTACAGTATTTGGGGATATTCTCTAACCCTGTTTAATTTAGTAATGCAGGTGTAGCATTACTATGGAGAAGTCTGTGGCTGTAGTTGTGTGGGATGTACAGGTAAAGGGAAGTCCTGAAAGCTAAATTTAGATCATTAGGTATAAAGAGTGTGTCGCACTGCTTCAGCAGAGGGGAAATCTCGGAAGAGATGATACCCTGACTAGAATACCAAGGCAGCGTTGCCATCATGACCGTAGTACAGATAGTAAAAGTTATAATGGATGGAGTGAAGTTCTGATTGTGGGTTTGGTGAAGAAAACAAGTGCGTGTGCTTCATCTCACTGCACCAGAAAAACGTCTGAGGAGAAGGGGAAAGTGCACACAGTATACACCAAGGTAGTTACGGGTAAACAGAGACTAACCTGACCAAATTTAGGTAGGCAGGATGAATACTTTCTGTTTCAGCACCTTCTCTAGTATAAACCAAATGAATATCAGCGAGCAACGCAGGTGCAGCAGTTTATCTGGTACACCATTCCTGATGAGCAGGCTGAGGTAATAATTTTACATCATATTATTAGAAATAATACATTCATCTTCACTTTCAGTTGTTATTCACTAGGAGTCTTCCTGCTGGATTGTACTTTATTCCGTCGTCAGGTGTTCAATTTAGCCTCTTTTCTTACTGAACTTCAATAGGATTACCTGTGCATTGCTTGAAGAGAGGCAAAAGTGATAATTAAAACTATTTTTTGAGCTGTTTCAGTTAAAGAAAAAGAAAAAAAGAAAAAAGAAAAAAAGAAAAAAGAAAAAAAGAAAAAGGTCCTGGAACAAACTTGTTCCTCAGTTCTTGACCATAATCTCTAAAGGGAATTAAAAAAGACAAACCCTTCACAACTAAATAGTATTTCATGAGGAAAAAATCTCTTAAAAAATATCAACTTTCCAGTATAATCTCTTTCTCTGTAAGAAACCCTTAATTGAACAAAATGCAATTTTCAGTACGAAATTAAACCTTGCAAGTGCCACAAATAAATGTTGTATCAATAGAATTTATTTTCTATTCTTTATATGATGAGATAAAAATAAAAGTAATTAAATTGGCTAGAAAAAGGAGAAATGGAACTAAAATAAAGAATCTGTTTTGAAATACTGGACAGAGGGAGTTTTAAGTCAGATTAGTGTCCAATCAAACCTAGAGAAGTTCAAAGCCAATCAGTTCTTAGATATGATTGTTGCCTATAGAGTTAAAATATATTTACACATGTATGTGTACTCTTGACTCTGTATAAATATTTTTTTATTATTTTGAAATTTATGCTTTATATTGCACCATGAAAGGAAGGAAAATAAACAAACCCAAACCTTTCACTCGAAATATTTTGCTTGGCTCTGCTTGCAAAGCATCTGATCTCACATGGTGTTGACTAAGGTAAGAATAGTGAGTACCCTGCATACAACTGATATTCATATCATTTGGATTCTGAGCTAAATCTACATTAGATAAACATTTTAGCTGCAATTGAGACCCACCTATTTTCACACAACTGTGGCTGAAAGGACAACAGGACCCAACATTTAAACGCCTATACTATTCAGTTAAACATAGGTCTTCTGTCAGAGTTTTCTGAGAGTTTCCATGTCACTTTGAGTTTGCTAGTTTTTCTCTTCCCCTAGTGTGCTTTCTTTTGCTTTCTTCTCTGAATGTGTGAATTTTTATTTTTTGCACTTTTTATATTCATTAATGAATAGAATGGCTTATGTTTAGGCAGAATAATGAGTACTTCTAGAAAGAAAAATTAATGTTCTTTGAAATGATGGAAGTGGAAGCCAGTTTTCAGTTAATATCTCACTGCCATCTACTGTACACGTTGGAAAACTGCACTGTGGGAAATGCATTGCATTTCAGCAATGTAAGACGATTCTTTTCCCAGTGAATTCGCCCTAAAGTTGAGGAGAAAATCCACTGAACTCTTAATAGGCTGGGACAAGTAAATTCCATTCTTGGTGGAGGAATCAGTATTTCTTAAACAGATGACAATGTCTGGTGGTACTCAATATTGTCCAGAAGGAAAGAACATCAGATTTTAGTAGTGCTTAGTTAGTTTGTATTCAGGCCAGATGAAAAATAGAAGTGTACTTTGGGAGAAAAAGAATACCTCACTTTGCTTATTTTTGCCCTAAATAGTAAAACCTTCAATTTCTTAGTGGATGTGTCAAAACAAAAAAAGCTAGTGGGATTAAGATACAGAAACTTGGGATAATTTGATATTTGTTTTAATTGAGCAATTATTCTTTGATTCTTTTAAATTAGCTTTCATCTCAGTAGCTGATGTCTGGTGTATACAAACACAAAGTATATGCAATGTTAAGTGTTGGCTGAGATAAAATAATTTACCTGAAGCTGTGAAATTATTAAGTTGAAAATAAAATACCAGGATTCTGGCTGCCAGGGACTGAATAAGGTATCATGCAGATTATTTCTGCACTACCAGTGCTTTTGTAATGATTTGTGTAGAAATTACAAGGTTTACTCAAGATAGAAATTCCCCTGATTTTCATCAGGAAAGCTGACATCAAATAGACAAGAATGTGTGAAAAACGTCAAACTGTGCATTTACATAAGGGAACTCATTTTCTTAGTCTATTATTAATTTCAGTAGGCCAGGAATACATATAATTTATACCATTAGCTATTAGTATTGCACCAAAAGGTACAAAAGAAGACGAGTAAGCTTGCAAACTCAAGCACTTCAAAGCTGAAGAAGTGCCTTCATTTGCTCCTTCTTTGTATTAGTTGTGATAAAGTCTATAATTATGGTATGTTTTTTTTCTATTTTTATTGAGTAATTTTTTTAAGACTTCATTTGCTTATTATTATTCAACCCTTACAAATGAAGAAAGAATGATAAAATAATTCATGACTTTTTTATGCTGTCCATTGTTACCATGTTCCAGTGCTTTGCAAATTCTGGTATTTTGGGATTTGAAATGGTGTTGTGGGCAGCTGATGTACTCTGTGATCATACCGTCCCTTCTGTTGTCTTCAGGGGCAAATATGTGTTCGCAGGACTTCTTCCAATGACATCAGAAATTCACCCAGGAAAATGAGGAACTGGTTTCTGACACTTGACCCTTTCTGTCCCATCTCCTCAACTTTCTTACTTCTTTTCCAGTGTCACCATCCAAGTCCCAATGTCTTTCACTCCCTGTCCAAAAAGGCTATTTTACTTTGGCTGATTTTCCCCAAGTCATATTCCTCCTGTAACACACATTGAACATAGCCAATTTCAGCCTAAATTTGATGGTGTTTAAAAAAACAACTGCAAACTAGCTTAGGAAAGCTGTCATGAATTCGGTAGCAGGTGACATTGGTAGAAATGCCCGCAGTGTGTGGTTTGCTAAGTTATTAAAGCTCTTTGCATCCTCTCCCTATGGGCCATTTGTCAGCATTGGTTTGTAAATCATGCTTTAGGAAGAGGTTGACTTTGTAGCAGTGGGGGAAATTTTTCTTTTATTATGTGTTTATAAGATTTCTTAACAATTTGTGCATTTCTCTGGCAGTTTCAGTATCCAAAATTTTTAACCCAACTGAAAGCCCAGGAAATAAATTACCTCTGGGGAATCATTTCTGGACTGAATCCTTTGTTTGTTTGGTTGTTGGATTTTTGCAGTCAGTGTTTACGTGTAGTTTAATGTGCACTGCAAATGGGGAGTAAATGATGAGGCATCTACGGGTCTGTGCAAGACAGAAGTTGTCATGCCAGAGAGGGCTCCTTCAGAAGCTTACATCTGCCATCTTTCTCTTGAGTTGATCTGACTGGTTAATCATCGAGTGTCTCTATCGTTTTTCCACTGCTGTCATTGGTTTCTGGGTGTCTGCCATCCTTCAGTGATACAATTTGAGTGTAATAACTTTTCTAGCTTACTGTGGTGTTGTGGTTTAACCCCAGCCGGCAACTAAGCCCCACACAGCCGCTCGCTCACTCCCCCTTGGTGGGATGGGGGAGAGAATCAGAAGAGTAAAAGTGAGAAAACTCGTGGGCTGAGATAAAGACAGTTTAATAGGGAAAGCAAAAGCCGCGCACGCAAGCAAAGCAAAACAAGGAACTCATTCACTGCTTCCCATCGGCAGGCAGGTGCTCAGCCATCTCCAGGAAAGCAGGGCTCCTTCACGCGTAGCGGTTACTTGGGAAGACAAATGCCATCACTTTGAACATCCCCCCCTCCTTCTTCTTTGCCCAGCCTTATATGCTGAGCATGACATCATATGGTATGGAATAGCCTATTGGCCAGCTGGGCCAGCTGCCCTGGCCACACTCCCTCCCAGCCCCCTGCACACCCAGCAGGGCACGGGAAGATGAAAAGTCCCTGACTAACGTAAACACTACTTAGCAACAACTAAAACATCAGTGTGCCACCAACATTATTCTCATACTACATCCAAAACACAGCACCACACCAGCTAATAGGAAGAAAATCAACTCCATCCTAGCCAAAACCAGGACATGTGGGGAGGAGATGCTGCCACACGTGGTGTCTATGATAGAACTGCAGCCATAGGAGAATGATGTACAAGTGTGCAACATGTAGCTCCTAAAAGGACAAATGAAAGGGAAGAAAAGATTAGAAGGTGTATTTAGCGAGGTCTGCTGTTATCCCAGGACACCATTGTGCCTTTGCTGCTAACAGTGAAAGTTCTGCATATGAAAATACAGGGAAGGGAAGCAGGCGTACACCTGTAAGTCCCATTATTCAGTAGTCACCAATAGAAGAGACAAATGTTTTAAATAAAGAAGGGAGTATTAAACGTTCTGATATCTGTAAAATAATAATTTGTATGTGAGAACGCTGAAAATTTGTGAGGGGATTACACTATGAGATAAAGCTGCAGTTAGTTGTTGCTTTTTTTTCTTTTATTAAATGTTTTAAATTTAAATCCTTGCTGCCCTCATGTGGATGTATGCTGTGTTTTCTCCATCTGCCGAAACTAGCAATGGACGGGTTTCATTAGAAGCGCAGTACATACAACAGTATTTATACAGCAGATGAAGGACAGTTTGGATACTAAACTGATGCTGTCTGTTTGAGCCAAGGATCTCAACATGGCTGGGAGTCCCTGTGAATACATCTGCTGCATTTTAATTCTGGAGAATCAGGAGTGCCTTGAATGTTAGGAATCTGCTGCCTAAACTCTGTCTGGAGAAAGCTGCCTTTGCAGCTGACAGAAGGTGATGAAGGCTCCTTCTGAACCAAGTAACACGTATCCCAAATTGACCAGGTGGGTCCATCCAGAAGGAACATGCAGTATTTCCAAGCACCTTTCAGTTCAGGGTATGAGACAAACCAGAGAACTGAGTACAAGTTTCTAATATACCAGCATGCAGCAGCTGTAGGGACAACACTGACAAAATGGTACAAAAACAACAAAAAAGGAAAAAAAACCAGCAAGAGCCAAGTTAAAGAATTGTTTTCGTAGCTGTTACACTCTGATGTACGGCCAATTGCTGTGTATATTAGCATAAATAATGTTTTTTCAGGAATTCATGTCAGAATTGTGTTATTATCTATATGTTATTGTACTATTACCTATGTGTTATCATACCATTAGAAGTTGTGGTACATTGTTAGCTAACGAGAATGTTTCATTGCATAGCGTATTAGTTGCCCATCTACCTACCACAAGCAAGTGGTCCAAACAAAAGTTTAATGAATAATACCGTAAAGATACCAACCACTGGGATAAGTTACTTAGTAGAAAATGAGGACTTACTCATTGGTAATTTATAAAGCAAACAGCAAAACTGAATTTTATAACATGGCAATAAAGGGTTTGAATGAATGGCTTTGCCAATCTTCCTTCTGTAAAATAACCTGTGCAGAAATATGAGATACAGAATGATAGAGAATCTTTGAAGTCTTTTATTTGCTAGATAATTGAACACCAAATCCAGCTAAGATCTTTCTTAGGCCCTATACATTTCAGTGTATACACATGACTTTACAGAGTATTAAACAAATTCTGTAAATTATGTTCAGAGCTGACTATGATAATAAAAATTGAGGACCCCTTTTTTAGACACAGATAAAAAATGCTTTTCAAGGAAATGTTAGTTTGCTAGTTAGTATGCAAGGGAAAAGGCAATCAAAATAAAAATAGGAATACAGTAACCTGAACAGTGCTCAGAAATCCTGCTCTTTGCATGAATTATTTGTATTTGCTCCCATTGCTGTTAATACCAAGGGTTTTCAAAAATAGATTGCAGTCATAAAATAAAGATTGAAGATCAGACCTGATGTGGAGGCTTGTAACTTGGAAAGGAGAAGCAAGGCGCATGGCTACCTGCCAGATGACAAGCAGGCGAGTTATCCCTAGGAAGGATGTAGTGTCGCTTAAAGAGTGGTGCTGGCTGCGGGTCCCAGGAGGCTGCGCTGGACGAGTTGCTCGCTTGGGTGCTGTTTCTGATCAGGAGGGGTTTATAGGCTGGGTGGATCAGACTTAATATCTCAGATATTTTCACTTTCTGTCCTGTGCAGTTATACTATAACCTGTTATCGATAGTGGTAAAACCCCTCTACAGAGACAGAGTCCTTTTGCTCTCCCTCCTCGTTTGCTTCAGCCAGGAATTGCCTTCTGTGTGCACAGCAAGTTCTGGACTATAATACACCACTGCTAAAATCCAATCCTTTTCAACTGCCCCAGCAAAGCCAAGCGCAGCAGAGCCCGCTGCTTCTTATGGAGAGAGGGGCTTGGGGTCAGGGCTCTTGCTCTCAAGGAGCAGTGAGCATGACGAGGGTGGGCGACACCGTGCAAGGGTCCCTGCAGATGAGGTTCTCCACACCCGACCCACGGCACAGAGCACAGGGAGCCGCTGCCATTCTGGCCCTGGGGGAGCACCTCCTCCATCTACCGTCCTCACCTCAGTGCCCTCCAGTTGGGGGACTGGGAGAGTTTGGCTCCCAGATCCTCTTTGAGGATCTACTTTTGGTATCATAAACACCATGTTCTTCAGAAGACGTCTGTAGCAAGATATTCAGAAGTTACTTCTGTTCACTGTGTTTCTGCTGACAAAATAAGCACTGTAATGGAAATCTGCATTTAATAAAAGTTCTCATGCGTGGGGACTCCAGCAGCATACTTTGTTTGAACTCTATAGTCTTTATAGTCACTTTTTTCTTACTAATCTCTAATCTCTGTTGCATTCTAGTAACAATATGGGAATCAATGGTTAGCCAAGAAATACCTTTTATATTCAGTTTTCTGGTTAAAATGACACTTGGAATTTGGAACTCTCAGCATCGCCAGCCATCTGGATTTTCTCTGCGTGGTTTAATATTGTCCTTAAAATAATGAAACTTACTCTGTACAGCAGGGCACTTGGAAATACAGTGAGCAGCCAAAGAGCTCACTAACAGGAGAAAAAGTTATCAGGTATCAACGGCTCAGTGGTACTGCCCCTGCATGGGTTGTGACTCCATGGCACATGTAAAAGAAGGTAATTTGCCTTTGGTGTGCCTTGGGGCAAAAGCAGGTACAGGGACGATTGCTGCAGAGCAGCAGAAGCACTGCCATGTGTTTGTTGCACAATGACATGTCAAATCACTGAAATCTAGTCCAGTTCATTTCTATTTTAAGGATATTGTATGGGGAGCGTGCTGGCAATTTGATTTGATGCTTGTGTTACAGAAGCTACTTTGTAAGGCTTAGACAAAGATACCAAGTGGGTTGAGTGTCATTTTATCTGCGCATCTCAAAGTTTTCAGAGGAAAAATAATAGGATCCTTCACTACCTTTAACTTACAGTAAGCATTTACTCTAGTTCTCTGGAGGAGGTTGTAGAGAAAACTTGTCCTGGTTTTGGCTGGGATAGAGTTAATTTTCTTTCTGGTAGCTGGTGTAGTGCTGTGTTTTGGGTTTAGGATGAGAATAATGTTGATAACACACTGATGTTTTAGATGTTGCTAAGTAGTGCTCATAGTCAAGGACTTTTCAGCTTCCCATGCTCTGCCAGGTGCACAAGCTGGGAGGGAGCGTAGCCAGGACAGCTGACCCAACTGACCAAAGGGATATGCCATACCATATGATGTCATGCTCAGCATATAAAACTGGGGGAAGAAGTAGGAAGGGGGGGGCTATTTAGAGTGATGGCGTTTGTCTTCCCAATTAACCGCTACGTGTGATGGAACCCTCCTTTCCTGAGATGGCGGAACACCTGCCTGCCAATGGGAAGTAGGAATGTTTTGCTTTGCTTGCATGCGCGGCTTTTGCTTTATCTATTAAACTGTCTTTACCTCAACCCACGAGTTTTCTCACTTTTACCCTTCCGATTCTCTCCCCGTCCCACCAGGGGGGAGTGAGTGAGCGGCTGTGTGGGGCTTAGTTGCTAGCTGGGGTTAAACCACTACAAAACTAGATGAGGCACTGACTGGAGTTTATATTTTTTTTACTAATTGGTCTGTGCAGTGAAAAACCTCAGAAAGTAAGATCACTGAGCAAACAGGATAGCAAAACTCCAATAAAGCTCTAATTAATTCTGCTGGTCTTGTGAGAATCAGTTGACCAGTAGCATTGGTCACTCGTTTCAAATTGTTTCCCCTCATCTACTCCTTCCTTAATAAATATTTCGAAGATTTGGGTTAAAAAAATTAGAATATTTAAAGTGCAAGTTAGAATACTGTATAATAATATATAGTGTTGAACTATACATTCATCCCAGTTCTGAGGCCTTACAATATACCAACTAGTAGAATCACGTAATAAAATTTTCATATGGAAATTTCTATAATTCAAACCATCTTGTTGTAATGCCACTTTGTGTCAAGTATTCCTTCCCTCTGACCTCATTAGGTGTGCCTAGTCATTAGATACAGTGTTACTAAAGAGTTTTAACTTAAAAGCTGCTTTGATTAATGATTGGTTGGACTGAGGTTTTACTGTGTAGGATTAACTGGATTTAAAAATGGCAAAATGCCATAGTAGCATTAATGCCAGACTTTAATGAGAAGCAGAAGAAAACGACAAGGACCCTTATGATTTTAATATGGACTAAACTCATGTGTTCATTACCTTAATGTCCTGTCCTGTTTTATATACAAGTATTCCAATAATTCCTAGAGAATAGTAGCCTAGACAGCATATTACAAATATGTAATCTGAAGTAAATAACCCTATATTTTTAATGAATCATAAATTCTGATAATTTTAGAATCAGATTTATTCAGTGTTATTACCAAATAGAGAAAAATGCTTCATACTGATTTGGGCCTTTTTAATTAAGAAACTATACGGAAGTAAGACAAAGCCAGATTGGCAAACATTTCTCCCAATTAATAATGTACTGACAAGGTAGATGAAAAATGCATTTTCATATTTTTATGTTGTCTGCTACTTGAATTTCCTTTTACTGTATTCTTAAGTTCATATAGTTCTCCTGAAAGTTTATGAAGTTGGCTCTTCTAGAGATTAACAATCTTATTTTTTTACCATTGATCACATATTTCAGTATACGATACTGCCAAGAAAACCCAGACCGTTCTCGCTCCAGACAGCATTCGGTCGTCTCCTTAAATCCTACTAGACTTGATAGGATTTAAACATATACTTAAAAGGTAATGCATTGCTGAATGAGGGCCTTTGTATTTAGCATTTTTTCAGTCCATGGTATCTTTGCTGAGATAATCAGAGGGCACTGATTTATTATTAGAGCTGAACAGGAAAAAACTTTCCCATCCCAGGAGCCTGAGAATTTTTTCTCATGCATTGATCCTGATTTCCTGATTTTGATTATTTTTCAGTGAACTTCCAATAGTAAGAAGCATGTAATGAAATTTTTGTTTCTGCACAGTGATATGCTGTGAGAATGAGGCACAGTGTACTAATAAGCAATAATAGCAGTTCTTCACTGAGGCGGCACTGTTTCTGCCAAAGCATGTAGGACACCATCCAACCAAATACTTGGGCTGTAGTGCCTAATTTCTCATTGAAGTCATGGATATATTGGACTTGACTTAAATAGGATTACTCACTCAAGCAAATTTACGCAAGGGTCTAAGGCACGTATCCAGCTTTCAGTGAGTTAGGAGCCTATGTACTTGTTTGGCTCTGGGCCCCAGCCTCTTGCATAACGTTGCTTGCGTGAATTATCCTGCCGAAAGTGAGACCTACCTCAACATGGTTACTCATACCAGCAAAATTGTGCCTGTGGACAAGTGATGACAGTCGAGGACCCTGCTTCCTCTCGTACCACATTGAAAACTTCTGTTTTCACTGATGATCGAAGCTCATTAGCCAGCATTACCTTTGTGGTCCCCATCAATAATTTCTGTGCCACTGAGTTTTTCGACTACAGTCTAATATCACTTCTGTATTCTTTACTTAATTGACTCATTGATATTGGTTTTCCTATTTTTAGGAAGAAGGCCAACAAAAACAAAGGACAAGAAAAAGAAGAAAAAGAATTTGATGGAAAGGGCTCAGAAGCAGCACAGCATCTTTTTAGCAACAGATAAAACAAGCCAGTAAAGACTTGATTTTCTTTAATATATTTTTTTGCGAAGTGCACAAAAGCTGCTATATGCTCCTGCCCATGGATGCACTACGATTCAGCTGCTTTGACAGTATTGGTGGCAAATAACTTGTGAAAAAAGCCCACAAGCTTGTTTGTTTTATTTATATATTTTTTATTTTATTTTTTTCCTCTCATTTTTGACCTGAAGGCTTCAAGGTCAGGAGTGCACTGAGTTGAATCAGTGGAAGTGGTGCTGAAGTGCGTCAAAGATTTTGTCCTGAGTGCCTGGTCAACGTGTTGACACAGAAGGGAAGCAGGAAAGAAACCTATGTATCACCATTAGGCGGACTTGTGCATATTTAAATAAAAAAAAAAAGGAAGTCTCGGAGGCGTAGGTACTATTGCATTTATGGCATTTGTTTCCTATATTTGTACATTTCAAGAGTAAATGGGCATGACTTACCTACTTAGTGTTAATGTACGTTGTTCTCAGCGCCTGCTACATTGAAACAGTTGTATAATAAAACTGCTTTAAGACAATATACCACAGGAATTACTGCTTAGACTTACAGAAGCACAACAGACCCTATGTGTACATATTATTCTGTCTACATATAAATGAACATATTTACTGTACATCTATGCATTTTTATGTATAATACTTCATACATGTTTAAAGTTATTCCTGTTGGTTCTAGTAATATACTTTAAAATAATCCAGTAAATGTTTACTTTTTACTATGTTTTAAGTATCTTCTCATATTTCTCAATACTTACAAACTGGATTTTTTTCTCATTTGTAAAGCACATTCAGATGGCTAAACTACCTTGTACTGACCCTCGCAATGGAGTGTCAGCTCTGAAGTATACTTGCCAGACTAGTAAACTGCGAGTCTTTTCTGCTATTCTGTACTCCTATCTCAGCCCCGGTGTACTTTGTCTCAGAAAAGGAAATGTAACTTTTTTTAAGGTGAGGCACGATGATGACAGATGTTTTGAGTGTCAGAAGAGAAGTTATATGGAAAGTTCGTGGTATCTAAGATTATATGTGTAGTTTTTTTCAAATATAATGCACAATGTTTTATTTCTGTTAGTCCTGATCCAGTCAGATACAGCAAACAAATACCTGAATGGGGGAGAAACAAAAGAAAAAGCTATGTAAGTTCAATCATTCAGAAGTATAGCAAACCCCAGTCAATGTCCCAGTATTGCCAGTTATTTGTAGAAGTTTGGCAAATTTAATCTGCATCTGGTGTTTGTTTGAGTTTTTTTGGGGGAGAGGTGGAGAGAATTTTCTGTGTGGGAAGCTAAAACAGCTCAGGATGTGTGATTTGATAATCTAGCATTATTGGGCTTGCATTCAAGGAGATTTTTTGAATATCTGCTGGAAAAGTCCACACTAAAATGGCTGTCATTTATGCTGTCACTTAGAGAAGTTATTCCAGTTCTAGGACTAAAACTTGCATATGACCTACACAGAGCAAGGAAAAGGTAAAACAGACCCCAGACCCCTACAAAACTCTTCTTGACATATACTTTAGAAAAATCCCACATTCTCAGTTTCAGTTTTATGGGTTATATGCTTTACAAATAAACTAGGGAAATAAAGCATCTATAAGCACAAATATATCCATATTTAGCTAGGACAAGTGTTGCTACAAAAATGTGCAGTAGTTAGGCACATTTGAATGTTCCATGAAACCGCTTGTGGACTTCCATTTAACCATGAGGTTTTCACCATCTTTCATTTAGAATACGTTCATATTTACCTAGAACATAATAATGCTAAGGACAGTAAGATTGTTCTAATCCTGGGCTGCTATTTTGGACATTAAATGCTCACTTCAAAAAAAAAAAAAAGTCAATAAGAACTGTAGCTGCCTGTTTGCTTACTGGTTAATAAATTTGGCTGTAAGTGCAGTGAATACAATCCTTCTAGTAGTGGTTACAAACATTGTATTAGGCATGTCATGGAAAGAATGCTACAAAATACAATAAAATGATGTCACAAGCTTCTGAGTAAAATATTTTTGGTCCTTTTTAATTCAAAGAGTGTATTCCTTTGGAATAGCATACATAGAGAAGAATTGGAGGTGTGTGGATAAAGATTTTCTCCCACTGGAGTAGAAAATTTGAGGTTTTTCCAAACAGCTATTTTGTTGATACTTACAACATGTTTGAGAAGGCACTGTACATTAGATATACATTAATTTCTCTTGTCCCCGTCACCTTCATATTCAGAGTTTCCTTGAGAGTGCAGATAGAAGAAACTCATCCCTAAGTAGTAAGTGCCCTCGTGTGTAGTTTCTTCTTTGTCCTAGACATCTGTTTTTATCCTGCCTTTGCATGGTGGATCCTATCAATGTATTCATAGCACTGGGGTTTTGGTAGGTTCATACTCCTCTTGAGGTTAGAAAAAACTATTCCTTGGACATTAGGAAAAGGTTGTTCACTGAGAGTGTGGTTGGTCACTGGAACAGACTCCTCAGGGAAGTGGTCACGGCACCAAGCCTGCCAGAGTTCAAGGAGCACCTGGACGATGCTTTTAGTCATATGGTCTAGTTTTAGGTAGTCCTGCAGGGAGTTGGACTTGATGATCCTTATGGGGCCCTTCCAACTTAAGTTATTCTATGTTTCTATGATTCTATGACCTTGAGAGATCATCTAGTCCCAATCTCTGCTTGAAACAGGGCTAACCTCAAAGTTATATCAAATCTGCCTGAGGTGGAGGATTTCACAACCTCTCTAGTCTGTGTTGCCATGTTTGACTGCCTTCACAGGGATTTTTTTTGTTGTTGCCATTTGTGTACATTGCCCCTTGTCCTTTTGCTGTGCGCTTCTGAGAAGAGTTGATCTCAGTCTTCTATATAAGCCCTGATCATGTAGCTGAAGAGTGCTGCTAGATTTCCATTTAGCCTCCTTTTCTCCAGGTGAAACACCCACAGTGTCTTTGCGCTCTCTTTGGATGTTTTGTGCTTCAGCCCTTTAACTATTTTAGTGACCCTCCAGTGGACTTACTCCATTCCTCTCATACTGAGTACCCCAAACCAGGCACAGTACCCCAGTGGTGGCCTCCTGACTGCTGAGCAGAGGAGGTCCAACCTCTCCTGGACTACTCCCTTTCAGGATTCCAGAGAAGATCCTTACAATGGTGGCTTTCATACTTCTGCTGGCATGCTTGGAGAACTGGGGACAGCTCTGGGAGAAGACTGGTTTATGCTACTTCTTCAGGATCTTCAAACAGATACTGTTTCTTGGAAAAGTGAGGAAAATCAGGTTTTCAAAGATGGATATCATGAAAACAGCCTGTGTCCGCTCTACCTCTTATTTCCTTCAAGTTTGATCAGAAGCAGGCTTGTAAAGGTCTTACTTCTTTTCTGGTAAGCGGCTGACCAGGTACAGATGCCACCTTTTTCCCCTTTCAGAGCTGTCATTACTTTTTGAATCTAACTGTTTCTCTCAAACAGTGGAAGGATTCAGAGCAGTGGAGCTTCTGTGTTCACAAAGTTTTTATGCCCCTAGTTTAATGATTAGCTATTGGAAATCTGTTTAAAACTAGAAGAGATTCAAGTTAGTAGGATAAAGAACTTTCATGCTGTAATCATCCGTTAAAAAAAGCGTTACATTGCAATGATGTGCAAAAAGTTATTTTTCAAAAGTGTACATTCTTTTATATCTTATTCACCTGTCCCAGAAGAGACAATTGCATAGCCCCTCTCTGTATTTAGGATCTCTCTATCTTCAGTATGCCTTACCTTATCCTGACCTCCCAGCATCTGCCTCTTCAAATTAAAAAAATCCAAACCCCCCTAAAAAAGCAGGTGCAAGTTTAGAGCAATTATTTTGTGGCTGACTGGTCTTTAATGCATCTCAGCCGTTCTTGCTAGAGAGAAATTATTGTTACATGTCTCTTTTCTATTCCTGAGGAAAAAAAAAAAAGAGGTTGTGTTCCACATTATGGCAATGCAAACCTCCCATATGACACAGTATTAGGAAATTATTCTCCTCTTACGCCTATATGCTTAACATAAAGATGACTACGAAAGAAAAGTGAATACTTGTAGAACTTACATTGTGTGTCTTCCTTTATCGGTATGAGTTTATAGTACAGAAAACTGCAGAGCAGAGAAAAAATATAGATTTTCACTTGAGTTTGCTAAAAATAAAACAAAAATCAATTGAATGCCATGGTAACTTTTTTTTTTTAATTAAAATTAAAAAATTGATAAAATCTTGATTGAGAACTTCTAAATTGAGAAGATTTTCCAGACAGATTAAGATCAGAGTTAGTGCTTCAACTTCGTTATAGAATAGAGATAGAAAAATAGAATAGAAAATAAAATTAACTGGATACTACCAGCACAAGTGCCATGCTTTTTTAAGTGAGTGATGCTACTGATGACTGATGCTACCACTTACCAGGGGGTATGAGAGATTTTTGAATTCAAACTGCACATCTTTTTCCCTTCACCAACAAAATGTACTTGTCTTTTGACACTAGTTCACTTTCACTTCCGATGGTGTAAGCCAGCATAAATTCCAGTAAACTTTAGACTGATGTTATTTTGGACTGACACCCACAAGAACAAAATGTACCCTTCTGAAAGTGTAACCCAAAACCACTGTCAGCTTTTTGTTTAGTTCTTTACCGAAAGCTCTGCGCTGAACCTCATTTCTTTCGTGAGCAGACTCTGTCCAGGAGTGGGGAAAGGACATCAACTTTAGGAAGTATTAGAGCAGCCTGACCTACAGGACACCTGAGGGAAGGCAAGCCAGGGTGTAAAGTGCAGTTCCTCTCAGGAGTCAAAAATGCTATAAGGAAAGTATTACTAGAAAGAGCATCCTAAGTGAGTCCAGCCTTCAGCCCATTGTCTAACTCTTCTAAACTTCAACTGATTTTTTTTTAATGTAAACTAGCTCTGTTTATGTCTAATGAACATATGTCCTCAACTTCAGTGAAGTTGGATCCTTACTTAAACTGTCTGGTAGTGTATCTGTGGTCATGCCAGCTGTGAAGGAGATGCCCAACCTCCTTGTTTTCAAATTGTATCTTCAGTGGCACTCATGTAATCTGGTTGATTTTAATTGGGCAATACCAATGAAACTAACTGATAGTTCACAGACCACAAATGAATAAACATTGAAAATGAGGCTGATTTGTTTTTCCCCAGTCACTTCTCAAAATAGAAATTCAACTCAAGAGAGCGAACAGTGGCAGTTAGAGAATATGTCATGTCTTGGCTTGCAACTATGTCTTAGCTTCCCTGTCAGACTTTGAGAGGACTTTATGGGAAAGATAAGAGCTTTTTTTTTTTTTTCCCCCCTGAAGTCCTCTTTTTATCAGAAACTTCAGTGAGAGGTTATGTTTTATTTCTCTTTCTGAGTGGACTTTGAGGTATTAGTTGCCATGTACAGAAGTTAAGGCCCTCAGCTGCAGGGAGGCTCCTGATCTTTGCTCCAGAATTGTTTCAGTCTTTTATCTAGTTGCTCTCTAGTGTTATGTACACAAAAAATCTCAGGGACATGGAGTGCAGCCACAGGATTTCTCTGTCACAGTTTGCTACTCTCCTTTTGGCCTCATGTTCCTTGTTGCCCTGTGGCCTGGCTTTGGCAGGAACAGTGAACAGCCCTCCTACCTCAAATGTCTCATAGTCTGCTTATTCTCTTGACTAGGGCATGTGGATTCAAATCCTAAGGCTGATCCTAGTAATTTATTTTGTGATCAGGTATTTTATCTCTAGAGAGTTGAAGAGAAATTCATGGACTAAAGGTCTATAAACAGATGATGAGAGGAATAGGTAAGTATGTATCCTCTCACACCCATAATCTGAAACAGGAATAGGTGAGTATATAGGCAAGCATAATCACCATCCCTGATCCAATGATTGCAGATGCTGAGGAAGTATGAGATGAATGGACTGCAGATAGTGGCTCATGTGCTCACCTTACACAGTATTGCCCATTGCCGCTATTGGAGGCAGAATATTGAACTATTGGTTTGACCCATTAGAGCCTCTTTTTAGGTTTTTATATAAAAGTATATAGTGTTTGTTGCTCTACTGAGATAGTTTAGATAACAGTTTTTATGCTTTTTTCTGCTTTTTTTTTTTGCTTCATCATGCATTCATCATGAATTTGTAAATTCAAATCAATTCAATCCCAGTTCAATGAGATTGTTCAAAATCAAAGCCTTTGATCAGTTCTGTTGGGACAGTTGATAAAGACAGTCGGTGGCTTTGGCAGGGAAGGTGCAAGGTTCTTATCATTAAAGGTATATTTGACTTTGAACTAAAACCATGAAGAATTTTCCAGTTTGTGACAAGGTGATAGTTCATAGAAGATTGTCAACAGTAAGAATGAATGTGGAAGAAACATTTTCAGTCTGAATTTTGTATGCAGTTATGATAAGGATTCATGAATGCTGAATGAAAGCATTTTAAAAATCTATACCGAGATGATCAAAATTGTATTTCTTCTGATTATAAATGGGCTGCAACTCTGCAATGCTGATTAGTTGAATGAGGCAATCATTCTTCATTCTTATTCTCATTTTGTTATTATTTTTCTTTCATGCAAACAGTGCAGCACAAGGGTTTGGGGGTTTTGCCTACTCTTTCTTCCCCTTCCCTCCTGCTCCCCAGTGCTCCCTATACCATAATTCAAGGAATTCCCATGAGCACTAAGTTGCAGATGCTTTGCATGTTTTGGCATGTATTTCTGAGTTACACAGCCAGCCACTCTGAAGAAAATCCAGATGTTATTCAAAGGGAGAAAGTAGGTAGCACATGCGTTCTGGAGAAATAGATTAATTCTTATGATTTCTCTGGTCAGCTTCATTTTTTGAGGTGTGATGTAAAAAGAAAGGGCAGATGTATTATCTGGGAAGCCTCCAAATCCTCTTTGTAGAAAAGTGAGATCTTTGACCATACTGGCACTGAAGAATACCTGGGTGTTTTTAAGCAGAAAGCTAGCATTACTCTGCTGAATACACAGAGGAGATGGAGAACTCAGCTGTACAACAGAACTTCCAGCCACAAATAACCTTATCATAAACCCAAATTACCTTTTCCCTGTAAAAATGGCTAATTAACAGATATAAATATAGATGAAGGATTCTTGAGCAAATACAGGTCATTTAAAGCTGATGCACCCTTTGCTAACAATGAAGATGTGGTGTGCATGTCAGCCTGGACTATTGTATCACCAAAGCTGTATTCAAGACCAGTCTTGAAACCCAGCATATATTTCTTAAGATCTGGAGTAGGACTTGAAGCCTAGAAGAGGACAATTTTGATTCCTAAGCAGCATTTCTTCTGTGGAAAAATAGCAGGTTATACAACGTAATTCCTGAAATGTGTGTTTTCCTTCCTCTGAGTTAGTCTTAAAAAGAGTAAGCCATTCATTCTCTCCGCATCAAGCTTTTGCCTTCTTTCACCTGCCAAATTATTCCAGCAGCAAAATTGTCCACTGGCCCATTTTCAATGTTACGTTTGCCAAGCAGAAGTCACTTTCCTTTCCTGTAGACAATTTTATGCCACTGCTGCCTTCTAGAAATAATTTAAAGGTTTCCAGAGTAGATCATGATCCAGAGTGCAGCAGTCCTGAGGTTGATTGACAGCAATGAGGTCTTTTGTGTACACAGTACTATGTGTACTTTCTGCCTTCTTGGGAACTAGACAAGGGTGGGTTGATCAGGCAGATTGAAATGTCTGGAGAAACCTGGAGTGAGTGAGATTCTAAATTTGACTGTGGTGGTGTTAATTTTAATGAATTTCTTTCTCACTTATAAGTTCTATTCAACACTAAGCACACGTGTCCTCTGATCTCTTGGTTATATGCTATTCCAGTTCTCTTCTCTCACAGTAATATGAAAGTCCTCTTATGCTAATTTTTGCTATCTGTTGTTTGTAAAACCACTTTCACAAAGCATTTACTGAAGAAAAGAGTTGCATTGAAAGTTTTGTTGATGAAAGATCTCAAACAGGACCAAACTGTTTTAAACATGTGTCCTGGTTTCGGCTGGGATAGAGTTAATTTTCTTTCTAGTAGCTGCTATAGTGCTGTCTTTGGGATTTAGGATGAGAATAATGTTGATAACACACTGATGTTTTTGTTACTGCTGAGCAGTGCTTACACAGAGTCAAGGCCTTCTCCTGCTTCCCACATGGTCCCACCAGCAAGTAGGCTGGGGGTGCACAAAAAGTTGGGAGGGGACACGGCTGGAGCAGCTGCCCCCAACTGACCAAACGGACATTCCAAACCTTATGACGTCATGCTCAGCATATAAACTAGGGCAAAAGCTGTCCAGGGGTTCACTGCTCCAGGGTCCGCTGCTCGGGAACTGTCTGGGCATTGGTCAGCGGGTGGCGAGTAATTGCATTGTGCATCACTTGTTTTGCATATTTTTTTATCATTATTATTATTTTCCCTTTGTTTTCTGTCCTATTAAATTGCCTTTATCTCAACCCACAAGTTTTACCTTTTCTTTTCCTATTTTTTCCCCCATCCCACTGCGGGGGAGAGAGCAGATGGCCGTGTGGTGTTTAGCTGCCTGCCAGGTTAAACCACAACAACATGGCACCCACACATTTTCCACATGGCATCTGCTGTGCAAAGTGCACCTGGATCAGTGAATCGTAGTTTAAAAACTATCACAATTATACAGTTGCTTCTGTATGAAATGAAGAATACGTGTCCAAGTGAGACTTAATAGCAAATCCACCTCAGTATGTATAAAATCCTAACTTATTAGAGTTTTGCTTAGCCTGGCCTAGCCTATTAACAACACTTTTGCCATTCATTCGACATAGAAACCCAACTAAGCTAAGTGAGCTAAGCTGTTTGCAAGGGAGATTAGTTACCTGAAAGGAATAAATGATACCTCTGCATGTATTTATTGTTCTGAAGAACTACATGTGCATATGTCCAGAGACAAGGGCAGTGCACAGCCAGTAACTAATTTTTAATTTGTGTATAATTGTGTCTGCACAGTTGAGGTGGTACTGCTGAAGACTGACTCACGAGCCTTCTTTAACTGAACTGTGGCAGACAGCCACTTTGGAGTCTCCACCTGTCTTCTCCACAGACTTCCAGAGGTCATCATCACCAGCCTTTCTCTTCAGCTATGCTTGTTGAGAGCCATGCATATTCATCTAAATTGAAATAGATGGAAATGTATCTGTGTTTAGGAGGCTATAAATTACAGCAGCCCAGAAACAAGCATTCTTCCATGTAACATACTGCTGTGTCACATTAATATTCAAAGTGGAGCTGAGACAGACATCTAGGTGCAGAAGCTTTGTTAGATATTGCAGCTGAATCTGTAGATCTTTCTGAGATGAAGCTATCAATACCATTGAGTTCGACTCATTTGTGAGCTCCCAGAAGGCCCATAGAGACTTCAGTGAATCATCATCAGTTTGAGGAGGCTCAAATCTGTAAAAACTCTGTCTTGGCTGGTGTCTAAAACGTCATTCCATTTTTCGGAGAAAATTCATATTGGTATTCAGTCAGATACAGAGAAAAACAAAATCAAACACATATTGCAAAAATTTTCTGCCCAAGCTGAAGAACAGTATAATCTTAAACTGGCAAGAATCCTACCCTTAAACTTTTTGGAAGTTAACATCAGATGTAATGAGAAGCACAGGCTCACAAATGCTATTTGTCAGTGAAGTCTCTTCATGGGTCGGTACTATTCAGCTTCAGACCTTCAAAGCAAAGTACGTCTAAAATGTATGTTGTACTTACATCTTTAATTGTTTAATAGTAGCAGTAATAAAGAAAGACATGATATTGTGAACTAAAAAATGCCAGTTGCACAGGACAGTGAGATCTTAAGAGGAAATGAGATCATCCAGTATATCACAGGCTTTGACCAGCTGTATCTGTAGAGTTGTTCAAAACTATGTGCCATATGGGGTAGCATATGGCACATTTAGATAAGTATTTTCTTTGTAAATGGGAACGTAAAAATACTATTTAATTTTTAAAAGCTAGCCTTGTAGATGAGATCTTCCTTACCTCTTCCCGTTCAGTGTGTGTAGGTAAACCTGTTGCCTTCTGGGGGAATAAATCCTTTTTTCTGGTCTTTATGAAAAAGTATAATTGCAAAGGCAGTTTTTCATCAGTGGGGGACAGCAACAACAGAAAAAATAGTATAAGCTTAATAAGCCCTCAACATTCTGAAAATGCCCTCATTTCTTCCAAGAATATTATTTTAACCAATCCTGGTATCTCTGGATCATGGGAGAGATAGAAAGCATGTGTGCAAATATGAACTTCTCAACAGCATGGGAAGCCATTGGCTTGGACCCAATGTCTTGCATATTCAATGCCAGTTCAATGCCAGTTATGCAAATTGCTATTTAGAAGGCTGTGAGCTTTGTAATTGTTACGTAGTTTTTTAAAGGAAATGCCAGGCCTTTAATTTTTGCTCTTTTGTTTGAAATAAAAGAATAAAATATTATTTCTTCCATGAGTTGTTTATTTCAATAAATGGTTCAAAGGGAGATGACTGCAAATTGCTAACCAGAATTGGGTATGATTGGTATCTGCCAATTGGCAAAACTACCTTTTAAATAAAAAAACCAAACTTAAATGTCTAGTTTATATGAAAGTTACAAGTTCAAAAGATTCTTTTGATGAGAAATTTTTGGTAGTGTGAAGCATAAAAGTTCTGAGGTATTTGAAATTCAGTGCTACTTTTACAATACATTGTCACAGGTGACCATTTTATTTTTCAACACACTTTAATTTTTTCCGAATTTATATTTGGCATAATTGGGCGTAAGTTACAGGTTTTAAGTCACAGGGGAGGCAGTGGTGACCAGTGTGGGGAGGTCAGGAACTACCCTGCCATGATCACAGGTGCTTCCAGCTGGCTCTGATGGGAAAACCCACCCCTGATCAAAACTTTAGCTGAACCCAGAAGCCCCCAGTATTGCCACTCAAAAATATTTTAGGACAACTGCAACTACTGGGGTCTGGAGATGCACTATTGGAGCAAGAGGTCTCCATGTTGAAGGGTGTATGGACACCCTGGCGGGCCTGTGAGCAACCCACGCCAGTGCAGGTGCACCTCTGAGGGACTGCAGCTGTGCGTGACTGATGCCAGGGCAGGGACACCCCTGAGGGACTGTGGCTCACCATCTCACTGAATGGGTTTTAATGGATTCAGTGTAATCCATGGCAGAAAGAAGGAAAATAGAGCCTGAGGATGGAGGAGGATAGGTGTTTATGTAAAGGTTTTTTTTTTTATGTGCGTGTTCTTTTCTCAATACCAGACTTGGGAAGCAGACGTTTGTGTTTGTTGGCACTCCAGCAAAATTCCCCAAGCCCAGACTGCTTTGCCCACCACAGTGCAGGTTGAAGTAGACTGGTAGAGCTGATAGTGCTGAGGTCCCAATTTCATATGCAAAATTCTTCTTTATGTACGTATTTGTTTTGCAATATTCCTGAAAACTATTTTTCAAATCTATTGAGTCCTTGTGGGAAATGCTGAGGGCAGTCTATTTAGAAAAATTGGTGCCCATCAGATGAAAAGTGATTCATAATTTAGATTGGACATTAGGAAAAATTTCTTTACTGAAAGAGTGGTCAAGCCTTGGAACAGGCTGCCCAGGGAAGTGGTTGAGTCGCCATCCCCGGAAGTATTTAAAAGACGTGTAGATGTGGCGCTTCGGGATATGGTTTAGTGGGTATTATGGTGTTGAGTTGATGGTTGGACTTGATGATCTTAGAGGTCTTTTCCAACATTAATGATTCTATGATGCTATAAACCTCTGGCTTGTGGTATTGTGCCAGCCTGGGAGAGCTTTTAGGATTGGTCCTACGGTGCATGGTCTTTTGCTTAGGATCAAAGAAACAGAAATATATATCAAAAAGGCTGTAGCAGGAGAAAAAAGGCAGGTTGAGCTAACACTGTGATGCTATAGAAAGAATCATGGCAGAATGTTTTAGTCAGTCATATTTCAAATGAATTGAGCACAACTGCAGTTTTAATTTAAAAAGTCTCCATACCCTGAGGTGTTTGGCATGAGAAATAGTACTAAGCTGAGGCAACTGCTAACAACATTTGAGTTACAGAAGTAATAAAAAGGTCCTGAACAGATTAGAACATCAGACAAGACAAAACATTTTTTTTTCCGATCTGACAAAAAACCATAAAGCTACCTTTATAAGGAGGCAGTAAAGGAAATAAACTGTGTTGGGTTTGTTGGGAGCTTAACATTTATTTTGGTTCTTTGCTTGAAATTGTATCAGAAGTTGTGTGGAAATATTTCCAGGTAATTTACTGTCTAAAATGATGCATTTGGCAAGAGTGCTACAGAAACAAATGAGTTTCAATCTCTGATTGGAAATGTAACAGCAGTACTTAAAAAAAAAAAAAAGAATTAAAGTGCTTTTAACAAGGAACTAATTTAGTAGTTCCATTTCATTGTCTCATACTTTGTGTCAAGTGGTAGCTAGTAATATTTTTTGCAGACAGTAATGGAGACCTAGAATAGAAACAGATGGTGTTCTCAAATGCCCCTGTGTTACAGGATCTCTGATGTTACCCTTGTCTCTTTGGTAAGAGTCAATTCAAACCCATTTAACCTATAATCCTGGGGTTTTAAGGGGGCCTTGGCCGAACATGCTGTACTTGAGGCATACGCAACAGCAGAGCCATTCCAAATCAGTGCTTCTGCAGTCAGCGAGCAGTCACTTGAACAGATGAACTGATATTGCAGGTTTTGCTGGCTCAACAAGTAGGAATTACTGTAACTTATCGCAGCTGTGGGGTATTGCAATGTTAATCCTCTTCCCAGAAAAAGTCGCTCAGGTGAGCACTGAGGTGACAGCGTTCTGCAAGGTAACCCGTTTGCACAGAGCTGACATTTTATTTAACAGCCTGCATTAGAAAGCAGTTGGAGAGAGGTGTGTCGTTAGAGGGAAACATATGAAGGAAAGCAGTTTTCCTATCAAGAAGATTTTCACCATTGGCTTTCTTCCTCAGCTCTGTGGGTGAGATTTTGCAAAAAACTGGGGCCCTAAAGATTCATGTGTCTGTGTCCAAGCATTGTTCTCTAGCACTCTTCCAATTGCTCGCTTGACCTCTGTGCATGGATCACTTTGACTAGGTGTCATCATTCTGATTAAAAACTAGTGAAAAGACAGGAGTTTCTCTTCTTGATGTTAAGAAACAGTAACATCACACAATTAGTAGTGCAGCCATTCTCGTCTTCTGCTACTTCTGTTGAGAACCCTTCAGAGATCCTGAGCCTAGTGCCTTCGAGGGAGAGACACATGCTCAACTCTAGCTGTGGAACTGTCAGAGAATGCCCATATCTGCAGGACACTTTCTTGTCATGCACTTGTAAAGAGAAAGGGCAGAGACAAAACTATCCCCAATGCTAAAACAAATGAAAGGATTACTGGCAGAAATACCAGGAGAAAAAGCCAAAGCAAGACCTCTCATCGTGCCGCTGTCTGCCCACACAATGATAAAATGGAGTGCATCCTTGCATGTCTGTGAAGAGGAAGTGGATGGTCATCAAAATGTCCTAGACAGTACTTTTCATAACTGAATCCCCACCTCTCTCCTCTACGCTGAGATCTGGACAGGATGAGACTTACCAAAGCAACCAGGTACGTTTGAGCAGTTGGATCTCTTCTGAACCTCGTGAATCAACGGGAGGGTCTCCCTTTTACCTTTTACCTTTTAACCCTTTTTACCCTTTTACCTTTTAACCCTTTTACTCTTAATCTCTGTACAAATCATTCCAACGCAATTTTAATATGATTTTCCCCTGTGTAACTTAATCCATGTAATAATTAAGAGTGAACCTTGCCATCAAATTCTGTTAAGTCACGTTTCTATAAATTTCTATTAAAACCATCCATTCGTTACAAATACTTAGTAAAGCTGGGATCCTTCCTTAGGATTAATGCCACATATTCAAGCAGCTGCCAAGTCTGAAGAATTTAAAATTTTCAAAATCTTCAGTTTCTGCATGAAATCCTCAATCACAGCTCATGTTTGTTGCCTTCAAGCATTTTCCCTGTCTTGCTATCTGCTCATAAAATCCTCCTACCCTATGCTGTCCTTTAATTCAAGCTCTCTGCACAAAACAAGTGGTAATATTCAGGCATTGCACAACAAAAATATTTATAATAGTGGAAGATACCAAGAGTGTAACTAAAACAATAGCAAAGATGTATTAGCTCAAAGATGCATTCATAAATTTAATGTTAAATAAAGCTGAACCTTCAAGAGGTAAATATTTAAATCAAGCCACAGAGATGGCTCAAATTGCATAAAGCTTTGAGGAAGTACGGAGTGTTTTGTTGAACCCAGTTCTGCAATGTGAATGCTAAAATTTGCATCAAATGTTATGCAGATTTCTGTGTATCATAGAACTGAATAGAAGCCAAAGAGGATGTTTTGCTTTGTTGTGTAGATTGGAAGTCAAAGCAGCACTCAGAGGGCCCGACTGACTGTTGTTTGCCCTCCATGCCTATAATAAATGTTGCCAAGTGAATAGCAGCACTTCATTTCTTTCTAGTTTGTGCAGGCCTTTCTGGACAAGACCCTTGAAAGGAAAGCCACCCCAGAGGAGGAGGGCAACAGCATTCCAAAGCTCTGAGCAGAAACAATTTCATCCTTGTTAGCATGAAAACTAAGAGCAGCCCAAGATGTTCTTGGGCTTTTTATCATTTCCCCTAGCAACTGCAGAACTACAGCCCATATGAAGATGGCAACTGTCACCCAGATACAAACTGACAAGTCTTCAAAGATGACTGAAAAAGGAACAGACGCTTCAGCTCTATCCCTGCAGAAGGCCACAGACTGTCCAGGGACTTCAGTGGAGCACGTGACTAGAGAGGGGCATGATGCAGCAGCAAAGAGCTGTGCTGGAGCCCCTTCTGTTACAAACGTCAAGTATTGCCTCCAAGAAACGTGGAAAAAGACTCATTTTTAATAACAGCCGTTGCCGCAACGTTCTCCTCTATTCAGAGAGATGGAGAAGGGCACTGCTTTGAGCATATCATCTCCTAGGACTTTATGCACACCCCTTTGTCTGACTGTGCCTCCGTTCCTCTGATCTTAATTTTTACCATAATTTTGTATAATTACCACGCTTTTATTTCAAGAGTAATATGTTGCCTGCTGGTTTTGTATTAATGCACTGGTATTGCATTGCTGAAAGAGTTTGAAAAGTTTAATATTATTTTCCAGTTTGGGCAAGCAGCTTTCTATACAGTATGTTCCTTACCCATAGCCATCTCTGCTTAGGCAGGAATAAAATCCTCTCAGATTTTTGGTGGCCTGGGATTTCTTCTTCTTTAGTCTCAAGCCCTATGAAAAATACTGCTGTATTCATCTGTTATACAAGGTTCATAATTAGAAACATATTATCTTCTAATAAGATATTATCTTCTACCCATTAATTGCTCCATTGTTTTTACGGCCATTGCAGAAAAGGAGAGAGTGTTCCACCGCCTTGCCTAAATTTCCAGTGGGAAACTTCATAAACTGGATTATTCCAGAGCAGGAACTGTGCTGTGCTAATATTTATGGTCATCATAACAGTAAACTTAGATTTTGCTAACATTATACATTGGGCGAGGGAGCAAAATAATGCCAGGCACATTTTCTGGCCCACATCTAACTTTGAACATCATCAGGATCTAGGACACCACATATGTCAGCGTATGAATAGTCAGTTTGGTTGCTGTTACATCCTAGTGAGGGATCTTTTGGACAGAGCCCCTCCTCTTATCTACCTGCCACATGATTTTATTTAAGCATAGATGGAAGATACAGCGATAAACTGTCTTTGACACACTGTTATTCATGCACTCATGGGTTCTTGCCAATGGACAAAGCTTATCAACCTTTCTTTTCCTGGAATATCATCAGAGTTGCCTAAAGCTTCTGGTCTGTGGCTTGTGTCCATGCCATGTAGACTTTGAGCTCTAGTGTCAACTCTGAGTTGCTCTCAAAATACCATGTTATTAAATATAGTCCTGGCCTGTTCATTTCCAGTTAACTGCCCTGCTTTTCTAAATGCTCTTTCATCATACACTTTTCTGGATCAACTGCCCTCCAGCCTCACATCATTGATTTGCTGTTATCTTCCACAAGAATAAATCAGGACTATCAGCACTGTGGAGAAAGACTACTACTAGTCTTTCAGGCGTAGTCAAGAGGAGTCAATTACTTTATCATCTTCATCCCATCTGTAATCCCTAAACAGTCTGTCATTGTTTAGCAACATTATTATTTAACAAATATTATGTTCATGTATGACTTCTTGCTAACAGCTTAACAGTTTTGCATCAAAAGAAGATTAACAGATTAGATTTCACAAAGAACCCACATCACACAAATCTTCAAAAGATCTTCTCAAAGGAACAAGAACCAAAATAAACACTTTTTGAAAATAAGGCAGCTGATCAAAATTGGCCACTGCTTCCTTTGAAAGTAATCAAATGAAGATTTGTGGGTAAAAGGCATCCTCTAGAGGCAGAAAGATTGTTTGATTTTTTTGTTGATGAAAATCTATCTATTAATAAAGAATCTAAAGTACTTCATTCTGCCTAAATTCAGATCAGAAAAGGCCCTTCATATGCAAGCAATAATGAGCACAGAACACTTTTTTCCTTGTTCTTCACATTATAAAAGATACTGTAAAGACAGTAGCTGCATATGCCAAAGGTGTTTTAGACTTTAGACTTTTTGCTAATTCAGATTCAGTTTATGGACAAAATAGAGGACAGTTTCTACTTCCTGTATTAAACATTATCTGGCTAATCAGGTACTCTTTCATTGAAGAAAAATGGTGTGCAACTTGAATAGAGATGAGAGATTTTGCTGTCATAGCTTTTAGTAACAAAACAGCGTCTCATTTCCAAAACCACACTGATGTAAAACTACGAAGGAAATGTCAGATCCACTAAACCTAAAAAAGTTCTCAAAGAAATCCTTACAGATTTTGGTTAATTGGCCGAATAGCATTTTTATATTAAAAAAATGGCAAAAATATCCAGGAAACCTTGTCTAAGGAACTTTATCCAGGAAACTGTCCAAGAAACCAGCATGAATATTCATGTGTTACACATTTTTTTGCTGTGCATGAGAGTAACAGCATTTTTAATAAAAAGGAGCCTGACCCTTCAGATTTATCTCTGAAAAAAATCAGAACAGTAATACGTGTGTGTGTGTCTAATATTCTAATATTCTTATGCTCAGAATTAGAAATGCTGAGTTACTATGGGAAGCTGTTCTCTTGGCACTTCCAGCTTGGCTAGAGCCGAGCGTAAGAGTTATTGCATAGATACGGCACAGCTCTTTTGTTTTCCTTTAGTTTTCTAGGGATACTTCTAAGAAACACGCAGATTTGAAAACAGGATTAGTTTCTGATGAGAAATGGCCCTGCAGGGTAGGAATAAACGAGCTGCAAATCTGGGGAGCGCCCTTGCTCCCCGCGGCGCGCCCGGCAGCGGAGCGCGAGTGCCGCCCCGAGGCCGCAGAGGAGGGCTGCGGCTGCTGCTGCTGCTGCTGCTGCGGCTGCTGCTGCGGCTGCTGCTGCTGCTGCTGCTGCTGCTGCGGCTGCTGCTGCGGCTGCTGCTGCTGCTGCTGCTGCTGCTGAGGCTGCTGCTGAGGCTGCGGCTGCTGCTGCTGCTGCTGCTGCTGCTGAGGCTGCTGCTGAGGCTGCGGCTGCTGCTGCTGCCGCCTCTGCTGCTGCGCGGCCGCGAGGGCCTCGCTGTGGTACGCCGGGCTGTCCCGCTGTCCGCGGTTCCTGAGGGTATCCCAGATTTATGGAGGCCTTTTCATCCTTTGCGATCCCGGTATTTGCTTTATATGGGTGATGCGAAAGGTCGTGTCTCTTAAACTTTTTCACGTATCTCCATCTTATCAGGTAATTGTCACGAATGAGTGGTTTTAAGGCCGCGTAAAGGATCACTGGCAAAGGTACTGGCAAAGGGTGATTTTAATAGAAATTTATAGAAACGTGACTTAACAGAATTCAATGGCAGGGTTCACTCCATTACTTATTACATGGATTAAGTATACACAGGGGAAAATCGTATCAGAATTGTATCGGAATGATTTGTACAGAGATTGAGGATAAAAGAGTAAGGGGGACCCTCCCGTTGAGTCACGAGGTTCAGAGAAGATCCGTCTGGACCCAATCTTAGTCTCAGACTTGGACAACCGTTTGTGTCTAATATAAAAAGGGATAAGAAAAGCCCTCCTGTTGGGTCACGAGGTTCAGAGTAGACCCCCTTGCTTTCTAAACTCCTTCTCAGAGAGGAGCCTAGGTGTGGCTGGATCTACCCTTAGTCTCAGACCTGGACAACGGTTTATGACTAAAGGGTTAAGAGTGTTTAGCAGAAGCGTGTTCAGCAGTAACTAAACATTAATCAATTTGACAGCTATACAAAGAATTGGTTGAGTTACTACAAAAACTACAAATACTAAAATAACTTAACTACAGATTATACTTGTTAGTAACTGTGCAGATAAGCGCGCAAAAAGATCTAGATCAATCAATACGTATATATATCCATATGAATATGGTACCAAAGCTAAATGAAAGGCCTAAAGCTAGCTAAATTTATAAAGGTATTCCTGTTAAAAATTCCCGTCGAGTCCCATGAAATACTCACGACAAATGCTTTGGCATTTCTCAATGGGCGAAGGGTTGAGCCCCGAGGAGTGTTTCAGCCCAAATCTCGGTGTTCCTCCGAGTATCGCAAATTCGAGTTTGCGGACTCTGAGAGGCGTCCCACTCAGAGGGAGATTCTGGATGCAGCCCGCTGCGGTCCAGGAGAGCTCAAAGGGTCTCACTTGGTACTGCTGTTTATTGTTTGCAAGATGATTGGCTTTAGTCCTCAGTTTAAATTTCCATTTTTGGCTACTATCCAAGGTGGTCCAGGGTAGTAATTATGGTATTGTTTCACGGTAACAATGGTGTTGTGCCACTTGAGCTATTATCCAGGTAGGGAATGCTTCAGAGCTGTCAAAGATGATGAATTATCTCATTTCTGTTCCCTACCTTGATCATGTAGCTAGTGTCCCTGGTACGATCAGTGTCGTTCCCCACCTTAGCCATGCAGGAGTGCTTGGTACGACCAAGGGACACTTAACCGCCCAACTCAACACAATGGCTAAAGCTTAACATAAGGTTCTGAGATTGTATCGTAGCCCAGAGGAAAAGAGGGGGGAGGAATGCACCACCACAGCAATGGAAGAAAACAGTGCTGCAATTCACAGAGCAGCTTTTCTGCAGGGTGCAGGGAAGGCCCGTTTATAGCAACTTAAGACAACATGTGAATCTACATCATTCTTTATGAAATGTGAAATACTTCACATCAGAAGAAGAAAAAAAAATCTTTCATAAACTGTGACTTCCTGATTTTTAAACTGTTGATTTCCAAACTTAGCAGCATAGCGGAAACATCAAGCTAACAAACAAAACATCCACTGCAGGTTCCTCACAATCCACATTTGCAAGTGTACCTCTGCACTTCACCTAAATTAATCAAGTGCTGGGTCCTGCACTTCAGCCACAACAGCCCCATGCAACGCTACAGGCTTGGGGAAGAGTGGCTGGAAAGCTGCCCAGAGGAAAAGGACCTGGGGGTGCTGATTGACAGCCGGCTGAACATGAGCCGGCAGTGTGCCCAGGTGGCCAAGAAGGCCAACGGCATCCTGGCCTGTATCAGAAATAGTGTGGCCAGCAGGAGCAGGGAGGTGATCGTGACCCTGTACTCGGCACTGGTGAGGCCGCACCTCCTAATGTCCAGTCTAAACCTCCCTTGGCACAACTTGAGGCCATTTCCTCTCGTCCTATCGCTAGTTACTTGGCAGAAGAGACCAACCCCCACCTCGCTACAACCTCCTTTCAGGTAGTTGTAGAGCGCGATGAGGTCTCCCCTCAGCCTCCTCTTCTCCAGGCTAAACAGTCCCAGTTCCCTTAGCCGCTCCTCAGAAGACTTGTGCTCCAGGCCCTTCACCAGCTTCGTTGCCCTCCTCTGGACACGCTCCAGTTCCTCCATGTCCTTCTTGTAGCGAGGGGCCCAAAACTGAACACAGGATTCGAGGTGCGGCCTCACCAGTGCCGAGTACAGGGGCACGATCACCTCCCTGCTCCTGCTGGCCACACTATTTCTGATACAGGCCAGGATGCCGTTGGCCTTCTTGGCCACCTGGGCACACTGCCGGCTCATGTTCAGCCGGGTGTCAACCAACACCCCCAGGTCCTTTTCCTCTGGGCAGCTTTCCAGCCACTCTTCCCCACGCCTGTAGCGTTGCCTGGGGTTATTGTGACGCAAGTGCAGGACCTGGCACTTGGCCTTGTTGAACCTTATACAATTGGCCTTGGCAATTGATCCAGCCTGTCCAGGTCCCTCTGCAGAGCCTTCCTACCCTCGAGCAGATCAACACTCCCGCCCAACTTGGTGTCGTCTGCAAACTTACTGAGGGAGCACTCGATCCCCTCGTCCAGATCATTGATAAAGATATTGAACAGGACTGGCCCGAAAAGTGAGCCCTGGAGAACACCGCTTGTGACCAGCCACCAACTGGATTTAACTCCATTCACCACAACTCTTTGGGCCCAGCCATCCAGCCAGTTTTTTACCCAGAGAAGAGTACACCTGTCCAAGCCATAAGCAGCCAGTTTCCCCAGGAGAATGCTGTGGGAAACAGTGTCAAAGGCTTTACTAAAGTCCAGGTAGACCACATCCACAGCCTTTCCCTCATCCACTAAGCGGGTCACCTTGTCGTAGAAGGAGATCAGGTTGGTCAAGCAGGACCTGCCTTTCATAAACCCATGCTGACTGGGTCTGATCACCTGGTTGTCCTGTACGTGCCGTGTGATGGCACTCAAGATGATCTGCTCCATTCCTTCCCTGGCACCGAGGTCAGACTGCCAGGCCTGTAGTTCCCTGGATCCTTCTTCTGGCCCTTCTTGTAGATGGGTGTCACTTTTGCTAACCTCCAGTCAACTGGGACCTCCCTGGTTAGCCAGAGCTGCTGATAAATGATTGAAAGTGGCTTGCTGACCATTTCCGCCAGTTCCCCAGTACCCTTGGGTGGATCCCATCCAGCCCCATAGACTTGTGTGTGTCTAAGTGGTGTAGCAGGTCACTAACCATTTCCCCTTGGATTATGGGGGCTTCATTCTGCTCCCTGTCCCTGTCTTCCAGCTCAGTGGGCTGGGTACCCAGTCTGGTCTTACAATTAAAGACTGAGGCAAAGAAGGCATTAAGTACCTCAGCCTTTTCCTCATCTTTTGTCACTATGTTTCCCCCCACATCCAATAAAGGATGGAGATTCTCCTTAGCCCTCCTTTTGTTGCTAATATACTTATAGAAACATTTTTTATTGTCTTTTACAGCAGTAGCCAGATTAAATTCTAGCTGGGCTTTGACCCTTCTAATTTTCTCCCTGCATAACCTCACAACATCTTTGTAGTTCTCCTGAGATGCCTGTCCCTTCTTCCAAAGGTCGTAAACTCTCCTTTTTTTCCTGAGTTCCAGCGATAGCTGTCTGTTCAGCCAGGCCGGTCTTCCCCACCGACTCATCTTTTGGCACATGAGGACAGTCTGCTCCTGCACCTTTAAGATTTTCTTCTTGAAGAATGTCCAGCCTTCCTGGACTCCTTTGCCCTTCAAGACTGCCTCTCAAAGGACTCTGTCAACCACTCCTAAACAGGTCAAAGTCTGCCCTCCGAAAGTCCAAGGTAGCAGTTCTGCTGAGCCCCCTCCTTACTTAATCATAGAATAGAATCATAGAATGGTTTGGGTTGGAAGGGACCTTAAAGATCATCTAGTTCCAACCTCCCTACCATGGGCAGGGACACTTTCCACTAGACTGGGTTGCTCAAAGCCCCATCCAACCTGGCCTTGAACACTTTCAGAGATGGAGCATCCACAACTTGTCTGGACAACCTGTTCCAGTGCCTCACCACTCTCATAGTGAAGAATTTCTTCCATCGGCAAACTTGCTGAGGGTGCACTCAATCCCACTGTCCATGTCACCAACAAAGATGTTAAGCAGCGCTGGTCCCAATATTGACCCCTGAGGAACACCACTCGTCACTGGTCTCCACTTGGACATCGAGCTGTTGACTGCAACTCTCTGAGTGTGACCATCCAGCCAATCCCTTATCCACTGAGTGGTCCATCCATCAAATCCATGTCTCTCCAATTTAGAGAAAAGGATGTTGTGTGAGACAGTGTCAAATGCTTTGCACAAGTCCATGTTGACTTCTCCCCATTATCTTTATGTCCTTAATATATTTGGCAACAGTTTTCAGGATTATTTGCTCCATCAACTTCCCAGTAATTGAGGTGAGGCTGACCAGCCTGTAATTCCCCAGATACTCTTTCTTGCTGTTCTTAAAGATAGGAGTGACATTTACCTTATTCCAGGAGTGACGTGTACTTTCTTCGGTCCTCAGGAACCTCCCCCGATTTCAGCCATTGGTGCATCCCATCACGTCCCATGGACTTGCATACACTCCATTTGTTTAAATGTTACCTAACCTAATCCTCCTCCATGGGTAAGTCTTCCTTGCTCCAGACTTTTCCATAGGCCTCAGGGGCCTGGGATTCCTGAAGGCTGGGCTTACTAGTGAAGACCAAGGCAAAGAAGGCATTGAACACCTTGACCTTCCCCATGTCCTTTGTCACCAGGACCCTATTCCATTTAGAAGTGAACCTACGTTTCTCCTAGTCATATCTTCGTTTTGCTACTGGTAAATCTGTAGGAGCCTTTCTCGTTGCTCTTCACATACCTCACCAGATTTAACTCCAGATGGATTTGTCTTTCTCATCCCTGCATGCTCAGACTGTTTTTATACTCCTCCTGGGTCACCTGTTCTTGCTTCCACCTCCTGTATGATTTCCTTTTATGTTTGAGTTTTGTCAGGACCTTCTTGTTCATCCATGCAGGACTCCTCCAAACTGCCTTTGCTTGATTTCCTGCAGAGGAGGATTTGTTTTTGAGCTTGGAAGAGATGATCCTTGAAAATCAACCAGCTCTCCTGAACTGCTCTTCTCTCCAGGACAGTATCACATGGGATTTCTCCAAGCAGATCCCTGAAGAGGCCCAAGTCTGCTCTTCTGAAGTCCAGGGTTGTGATCCTACTATATTACATTGTGTGATACTGCTTTGTACCTTGACCTCTCCTCTATGGAAATAAAACAAACTTGGAACAGAGGGTAGGTGGATCTCATGCTGGTTACTGGATAAGTATATGGTGCCAAACTAATAATATTTCCTTTTTTTTGGTCAGATCTGTCTATCTTAAGATCTTTGATTCATCTACAGTCCAACTACCTTAGTTCTAGCTAATGAGACTAGTATACTTTTTTTTTTAATTAAAAAAAAAAGATTACATCCATGGTAAATGATGGATGAAGGAAACAACTTTTATATAATTTTGCATCCTCATTTACTTAAATCTCAATTCCATTTCAAAAGTCAAAACCCCAACACAGAGATAAAAGAAAAGAGATTGCCTTTCTCTTTAAAGTGCTGAGTTTATTCTTGGCAGCCTGACACTGAGAACTATTTACAGAAAGCTGAAGTTGATGCTTTTTCCTCACTTTCTGCCCTCTTGACTTTTGCCAAAACCTGCAGTTTGTTCATACTAGTAACTCAGGGTGAGTCTAGAGGAGACACATATTATATATACTAGATAAACTTGTCCTGTCAACTTAGGCCAAAGCAGAGAGATTTGGCTGCTCTAAGTAGCTGACAATAACTACGGTATGCAATGATGCATCAGTAGGTAACAGGAAAGTTGAAGTTTTCTTTCACATTGGTCAGGTTTGTTTCCCTCTTGCTTGGACAGGCATGTGTAAATGTACTTAAGGAAATAGAAAAGAGCCAGAGGAAAGTTCTTTCCTCTCTCTTTTTCAATGTCAAGGACATAAGAAAGTCAACAGGGAAAAAAAAGTCTGTCTTCAGACAATGAGAAAACCTTTGTTTAAGGACACTTCTTTCATATTTTTCCTTTCAAAATCTTCTGTAAAGCTGACGAAAGAATGTCATTCCTCCCATCCCATGTCAGAGACACATAATCAAAAGCCAGAACCCAAGGAGTCTCAGAGCAGCTGGCCAAGGAGATTGTTAACAACGTCACTGAAAAACAAGAGGTTTTCCAGAGCTATGGAAATTTGCTACGGTGGTGTGGAGGAGCCAAAGAGATGGGGAGCAAGAGGCCAGTAACTATGAGAGAAGAGGCAGACAACCTGGTTCTAAGCAAGCGAGAGCCCTGGCAGCCATCAAGAGAAGGAGGACACACTTAAATGTTAAGATTCAGGATCAAAATCAGTATTTCTTTGAGGTCAGGATAAAACAGATGTTCCAAATACACCATCTACTTCAGAGACAAGCTTAGATATGACCTGGGTGAGAGGATACTGGTCACATTTGGAAATCCTTACAGCCGTACAGTTCATGGGATGTGATGTTTCCAGAGAGAAACAATTGGCTGATGAATAGCACCGAGATGCAAAATCAAAGGACATTTTGAAAGATGGAAGGTGTATTTCCTGCACATTTTGGTCCATGTCTCACACCAAGCAAATAGACATCTGTAAATATACTGGCTAGCTTCATCATCTTAAGGAACTGAACTAAGTCACAACAGAGTCCTTAACGCATCTACCCATTAGAATGTACAGCCATGACCATTCCTTCCCCCTTTTTATTATTATTATAGATGGAAAAGGGAAATGCTTCCTAGCTCTGCTGGGAGGGTGGCTGGGACAAATGAGGCAGGTCGGACTCTGAAGTAATAGCTTCCCATGAGTTACTGGCAGGTGAGAGTCTCAGAGCACTGAACCTGCAGGATGACATGCATTAGAAGAGTCAGACAGGGTTTTTGTCCCTGTGATGCTGTCGGGAATACAGGGGACAAACTTCATAGGGCAGCAACGGGAAACACAACCTGATACTGTAACTGGTGAAGGTGGAGTAGGAGAGGAGGCAGGTGTCCTGCAGACTCTTTGTACTAAAGGCTAAAATCTTGTCCTAGGTCATCAGAGAAAGGAAATAAAGATCCCCAGCTCCTGATACTCACCAGAATTATAGCATGCTCCTACAATTCGGGACGTGACCTGACTGTGTCCTGCAAACTGGCCATAAAATCATTGAGAGGTTTGTAGACCATTGAGTATTGTGTTTGTTTCATCTCTTTTGCATAGATGGTTCTCCGAAATATCCCAGAAACCCTGAAGAGACCACCTCCAGGGAGCACTGCAGACCGGTGGCTTAGGAGCACCCCATTGTATACCCCTTAGTCAGTGGTGGGGAGTCAGGCACTACAGGGCAAGGGAAGCTCTTTTCCTGCGGCAGGCAGTAGCCCGGCTGCCTTACTTCGCCAGAGCTCTTCTATGGCAGCTGCATGCTGTCATATGCCGCTTAGAGAAACAGTCATACCTGCTAAGTACAAAATAATACACTGCTGGAAGTTACCAGGAGAAAAACAAGTTATAAGGTGAAAGCAGGATTATTTGAGGTCATTGTGGTAGGTATGCTTGAAAACTCTTGAGCTTAACTGGCTTGAGAGCCTTTACAAAGCCAAGAAAGGAAGACACTGCTGCAGGCATGGCCTCGTTGGCAGCTTGAAGACAAGTGTTTTGAAAAGATTACCTCATTGCTGGTGTGCAGCTAGTATTGGTGTGAACTCTGCTATTATTACCAGATTTTACTTGCAAATATTTTCTCAATGATGTAGAGACATGCAGAGGAGGCAGCATCCTAGTCAAAGGCAACTGAAACAAACTGCATTTGTTTTGTCTAATTTTGTTTTCATTGACTTCAATGAGCTTTACATTCTACTTTGTTTTCATTTTAAAAGTGCATCTGATGTCACAAAACATTACTAAGCTGGACAAGCAAGAAAATCTCAGAATAATCAGTAAGAATAGTAGAAGTATATTTTAAACACAAGATGAAGAAAAATGTATAATTCCCAATAATAATGAAATATATTTAAATTCTTTTAGATTGTGTTATATTACTGGATTTTATATCAGCTTTAGAGACAAAGCGATAATTAAATACATGTGCTGGTTTGGGGTGGGATAATTAGTATCTGCCAGAATTAGCTGTATGAAAAATAAAACAATATATACTGCATCTTAGCTGTGGTTGCATTAAATGATTTTGGTTTGTGCATTTGCAATAAATCTTCTACAAAGTCTTCAAGGCATAACTTGATGCTTCTTTCTTTCTTTAAAAGTAATCTGGTTTCAATTGTAACATTAAAGTGATATTCATCCTTTTAATTTCAACTAAATTGACAGCTGACTCCAATTTTTGTGTTTATAGGAGCAAATGAAAAGAACAAAAAATGTGCTCTTCAACAGCCCTTCATGATACGAAGTGCTACTCTACTTTCATCGGAACACTTCTTAGAAAAACTAATTCTTACATAAACAATATTGTACTTATAATATAATTGGGGGATCAGTGATGTAGATGAACAAAGGAATAAAGTGACATTTCTAATGTTCCAGCCCCAATGCAAACGCTGTTGACTTAATATGGCTCTCTTACAAGTGATGTAAGACCCATTTCCAACGGTGCGCTCTGACTGCTCTACATGAGGGTTTTTGTGAGTCCTTGTTGACATGTTGACTTTCAGAGCTCAAATCTCTTGCTGGTCTGCTGGGGTCTGGCTCTTCTGACTTGGGACTGTGTTCAGCTCTGGTAATCTGCTTACTCTTTTTTCTTTCTTTTTTTTTTTCTCATTTATAAAAGTCAGCAGAACTTTTCAAGGACATCTCACTTTAATGAGATGTTACTCATAGGAAATATTTTTTTCTTAGGTAATTTGTTTAACAGTGGAAAAAGCTGGAAATGTCACATGTTAAATGAAAAGCATTTGACATTTTTGCACAGTGGTTAAAAGAACAGTTACACAATTTTTCCTCCTTTTTCTTCTTGTTAGTTTTAGGAGAAAATATGAAAATATGCAATTATTTTGCTACAAGGGGTTTCTTTCCTGAGTTCTGTGAATGACTTAATACCCAAATGGGAAAAGTCACATTTTTCAGACTGTCTTTTCAGACTCTGCAAACGTTGGCAGATACAGCATTCAAAACATGAATCTGATGTAAAACATGCAATGATCTTTCCCATTACATGGATAAAAATTTATTTTTTTTAAAGCAAAACCATTGTTCTTCTGGAGCATAATATGGAACACTGGAAAAGAGTGTATCATTCCAAAACTTGTTATCCTACAATTCAAACTCATTGTCAGAATTTCAGATCAGACAACAGAGTAAGTTAAATCAAGCTGCTGTCACTTCTCATCTTGGCTTACCATGGAGTTAGAGCTTAGCTAGCTTTTTGATATTTCTATTATAGATTTCTGTTAAAAAATCTATCTATCCATCCATCCATCCATCCATCCATCCATCCATCCATCCATCCATCCATCCCAGGATGAAGTCTAACAATTTGGGGGAGGAAGCCTGCTGATGAAGGCTGGCTGAAATTTCTGTTGTTTCCCTTTTGTCCTCAGACTGATATTGTGAGAAAAAATGATCAAGTCTCTCTTATGCCCTGGTCTTTCCTTCACATGCAGGTCCCTCTGTCTTTCCTTTTCCTGTTGGGTCTTTTTCCTGGTTAACTGGGGAGGTCCCGGACGACTGGAGGCTCGCCAATGTGACTCCCATCTACAAGAAGGGCCGGAGGGAGGATCCGGGGAACTACAGACCGGTCAGCCTGACCTCGGTGCCGGGGAAGATCATGGAGCGGTTCGTTTTGAGGGTGCTCACGAGCCATGTCCGGGACAACCAGGGGATCAGGCCCAGCCAGCACGGGTTCATGGAAGGCAGGTCCTGCTTGACCAACCTGATCTCCTTCTATGACCAGGTGACCCATCTAGTGGATGAGGGAAAGGCAGTGGATGTGGTCTACTTGGACTTCAGTAAGGCCTTTGACACTGTCTCCCACAGCATTCTCCTAGAGAAGCTGGCGGCTCACGGCCTAGACAGGTACACTCTTTGCTGGCTAAAAAACTGGCTGGACGGCTGAGCCCAGAGAGTTGTGGTGAATGGAGTTAAATCCAGTTGGCGGCCGGTCACAAGCGGTGTTCCCCAGGGCTCAGTACTGGGGCCGGTCCTGTTCAATATCTTCATCAACGATCTGGACGAGGGGATCGAGTGCTCCCTCAGTAAGTTTGCAGACGACACCAAGTTGGGTGGGAGTGTTGATCTGCTCGAGGGTAGGAAGGCTCTGCAGAGGGACCTGGACAGGCTGGATAGATGGGCCGAGGCCAACTATATGAGATTCAACAAGGCCAAGTGCCGGGTCCTGCACTTGGGGCACAACAACCCCATGCGATGCTACAGGCTTGGGGAAGAGTGGCTGGAAAGCTGCCCAGAGGAAAAGGACCTGGGGGCGCTGGTTGACAGCCAGCTGAACATGAGCCGGCAGTGTGCTCAGGTGGCCAAGAAGGCCAACGGCATCCTGGCCTGTATCAGAAATAGTGTGGCCAGCAGGAGTAGGGAGGTGATCGTGCCCCTGTACTCGGCACTGGTGAGGCCGCACCTCGAATACTGTGTTCAGTTTTGGGCCCCTCGCTACAAGAAGGACATGGAGGTGCTGGAGCGTGTCCAGAGGAGGGCAACGAAGCTGGTGAAGGGCCTGGAGCACAAGTCTTATGAGGAGCGGCTGAGGGAACTGGGGTTTTTTAGCCTGGAGAAGAGGAGGCTGAGGGGAGACCTCATCACGCTCTACAACTACCTGAAAGGAGGTTGTAGTGAGGTGGGTGTTGGTCTCTTCTGCCAAGTAACTAGCGATAGGACAAAAGGAAATGGCCTCAAGTTGCACCAAGGGAGGTTTAGATTGAACATGAGGAAAAATTTCTTTACTGAAAGAGTGGTCAGGCCTTGGAACAGGCTGCCCAGGGAAGTGGTGGAGTCACCATCCCTGGAGGTATTTAAAAGACGTGTAGATGAGGCCCTTAGGGACATGGTGTAGTGGGCATGGTGGTGTTGGGTTGACGGTTGGACACGATGATCTTAGAGGTCTTTTCCAACCTGTATGATTCTATGATTCTATGCTATGATTCTATGAAGCAGACTGGTAGCATATGATATTGATGTTCAGGGGTAGGAAATAGCAAAAATTCTTCCAGTCAGACCATATTTTGAAGCAGCAGTTGTTTGAGAGTTCTTTGGGCAGTTTCCTCTCTCTCTATGCACCAGCCAATACTCAGACAAATTGTTCCAGGCTCAGATTTACTATTAAAGTGAATAGAAACTTTTAATAAGGAAATGAAACTCTCTATCTTCTTTTCTTAGATTACAGTTTTAAACTCCATAGGGAAAATATGAAGACAAATTTTTATGCAAATGAAGAATTAAAGGGATTACAATATACAGCACATTTTAAAACTGGTTTAATCATAGATTATTGATTACCAGCTGCATGTCTTACATAATTCTTTGAGCAGTATTACTCTTACAAAAAGTACAAAGAGTTGGGAGACAACGGGGAATATAACACTTACATGCAACATTGACAGCTGTGAATAGCAAGAATTGTTAAACCTCAAGCAATCAGCCCATGCAGTTAACTCCAACATCCCTAGACTCTTTTTATTCCCTTCATGAAGCAAACATATGCATTCTTTTTAATGCAAAGTTGTATGAACAAGACTATCATTTCTCCACATGTTCTAATAAGAAAATGACTGATTAAAGAGATCCCAGATGTACAGACCAACCTGGAACATGCAAATATACTTGACTCATTTAAAACACATAGAGAATTGTTAGAAAAGTGCATTTTAGAGGGTAGCTAGCCCCCAAAAGGGAAAGAATACAATTTAGAATATATTTTAGACTGACATGGGGGAAGATCTCTATTAGTGGTGCTTTCCATCCGTGTATATTCTTTAAATATCCATAAAAGAAAGTAGAATTAAAGAAGTAAAACACGGCAACAGTTTTATGATGACTCATAAAATCACCAAAAACATTTCAGCATTTCAGTTTCCAGGGTTAAGGCTTTCAGCAGTTGGCTTAGGATCCCTCAGTGTACAGTTTTGTCCAATGTACTTTATAGGTCTTGAAAGAGTTAAGTCAACTCTTCTCAAACCTGTATTGGTGCACTCTTAAAACTTACACTAGATGCTGAACAACATAGCATCTAAGTACGTTCTGGTCTTCTTATATTCCTCCATAATGTCAATGAACTTTCACAGAGAGACAGACACACATGAATGTAGCCAGCCATTTGGGTTTCTAGACATTTTGTCCAGATTAGTGTATCCTGAATTCAGAATAGTTGCGTGAGCATGAAATGCACTTAAAGACTTTTTCCCTGTCACAACTTCCCAACTTTTGAATAATTAGCTGGTTTTGTAGGTGCCTGCTTAAATAAGACTAGGTTTGTACAGCTGTGTGAACCTTTCTGCAAATACAGATCTTCAGGCTTTTCTGTATTCCTATTCATTTAATTAGCTACTGACAGGTATTAATATTGTGACCTCAACTGATTTACCAGTAAGTCATTAAATGTTTTGTGCACTTTCTTGGGTTTACAGAGCAGCAGACCAAGGTTTTGATTTATCATTGCTTTTCAGGCCCCAGGACTTCTGCTTGACAAAAAGAATGTAAATGCAAAATAGTCTGGTAATTTTGCAGTGCAAATTGCTGCTCCACACTTCCAGGAGCAATACAGGGACCTGTTCAATACGAAAAACAGTATGATCTTCAGACATTTAGGAAAAATACTGTAAAGAGTGCTCACAAAAAGGTTAAGAAAACACTTAATTCTTTAAAGATATGGCTAAGCTGTTTTACGTTACTGATGAAAGCAAATTTTTGCTCAGTCATCTGTATTTTGCTCTTTTACAAATTAAGGGAACTGGGGATGGAAAAGTCCTTAGATTTACCACATATTTTACTAATTCCGGTAAATGGTGGATTTATTATATAATTCACTGATTCTGTTCAACTCAGACCTTGTTAACTAGAGCTCTGTGAATAAATGTCATATTTGGGGACAAAATATGAACGGTTTGAGAAACAATAAGCCCAACCCTAAGTTGACATAGAAGTTTAATTCTAAGAGTTGGTCAGCATTTTTGAAAAAAAAAATCATGGGGATTTTCAATAGTTAAAGCCATTTTGATTTGAAAAAAAAATTAAAGCCTTTATTTAAAAAATTAAGAATAGATGACCTTTTTGAAGCACTTTTCCTTTATTTCCTGTATGAGACAAATAATTTTTCTTGTTGGCATCAGGAACACTGTACTGCTAAAAACTCATCTAGATCTAGTGCTAACTACAATTGCATATTAGGGTTCACCAACAGGGGAAATGTTCAAGAAGAATGAATTTGTTTCAGGAGCTATAACCACGTCCAGAGTGAATGGTGCAGCATGTTACAGAGATAGCTGTGCTCGTTTCAGAAAACTTACCCTACTGCTTCTGGACTCAGATGTGTCAGGAGGACTGGCTCCCCACACGTACTGAACCACTGAAAATTCCAGTTAATTGTCCAGGAAATACCTCTGGCTAACGGAGGACCGGCTGATGATTTCTAGGACAATTCTTAGTGAAATGTAGATGTAACATGTTCAGTTAGAGATAACTGGAGTAATCATATTGCATTGCTTAGTGTAAGCTTGGTGTAAAGTAGGTGTACGAGCCTTACTTCCAATGAAGTAATAAAATTCTAGTCACCAGGCTTTGCAACAGAAAGCAAGTGTGAAATTGCCTACAGTTTTTTTCTGATATGCATCATGCCAATGTATACTTTGTGAATTACAAGTCCTAAGAGATTTTCATTTGTTTATGGATTTTTTTCAGTTTGTTCTGACTTAAGAGAGGAGTTAAGCTGTCACATTACATGAGCAGAAAAAAACCCATGATTTACAAAAAAATCAAAATAAAACAATATGCCTATAAATCACAGCTCTTAGAAAATGTTATTCTGTACTTCAAAGACTGTTGAAATACCAAAGGAACTTTATAAAATAATTTAAGGTTTTGTTTTTGTGGCAAATTGTTGGGGGACATCTGTTGTAACATCTTCTAATAATAATAGTTTGTATTTCTCCAGTAGTTCCTCCAAAGATTTAAACATGTTTTACAAACAGCTTCTTAAGAAGTTAATCCAGAGAGTGATCAGTGTATATTGCTGATACTTCTATCACTGCACTGAAGTTTATTCATATTATTTTACTATCTAGACACGATATTTTTAAGGATGAGGTGTGTATGGCTCCAGAATTGGAACACAGGTAAGAGTTCAACTAAAGAAGCACAAAGTATAAAAAAAAAAATCTGAAAGAGGATACTTTACTATAATAGTGACTATCACCTGCAATATCTGAGGACCATTTTGTGACTAAATTCAACATTACCTTTCTTTCATTTTTTTGATAGTTTGGCACTCTAGCTTTTTTCTTTCTCTTTTTTTTATCACTGATATGGAAGTATGAAAGAGGGGATGAGTTATTCTGTGATTATGGATAAGTTCAAATGAAAAAAAGAGCAGTGAATTTAGCAGCACTCCTGGAAGCAATTTGCTTATCAGTTGCATATTTTTCTCTAGGAGAGATTGTTATAGTTTTACCTGATTCTTCAAAAGAGTTTTTGTCCTGCTGTTATAAGTTCCTGCTTTCCTTTTCTCAAGGAATATGGGCATAAAGTAGTTTGAGAAGAGATGGTCCATCCAGTATCTAGCATGATCTTCAAAAGTATGAAAGAACCCTCTTTTACAAAATGGGGAAGAGAGTTTGGCACCAAATTTTTCTATCAGTAGTTGACATTTGTTTCTGGTTCCATTTGACATAAGCAAATAATGTTTGAAAACCTGGTTGCAAAGCATATTAATGAAGTTTCACAGTAAGTGAATCTATGTATTCTTCTAAACTCTCTCATTCCACTAAGTGTTTGCTCTTGCAAACAAAAACATTAATGTTGTATTTTATTGGTTTATTCCTGAGTAAATGTAAATAATGCATGTCTGTGTCTCCTATGATTTCATTAAATGCCTAGTTTTTGTTTCTCTCCCTTTAATTTTTAAAAAATTCCATGATTTTTAAAAAATATTCAGCTTCCCTTTGCTCAGCATGGGATGATTTAAGAGCCCCAGCTTTCATTTGTAAAAAATTTTTTTTTTTTTTCATTTTTAAAGTCGTAGAGTACATGAGATTTAAGGTTATAATTTTTAGTAATTTCATTATTGTTTGTGTCTCAATAACTATGCACTTACTGAATACTTTTGAGCTGGATTTTTGCAGGACAATTTAATGTGTATGTTTTTCTCATAGAAAAAGAGAACATTTCTGGTGCTTGTTTTCCATGTACTTCCTATTACACTAGTTTAAAATTTCAAAATAACTTTATTGTCACTCAACACAACAGAATGGGCAACTCTGTTCAACTAATAGCAATGAAAGAGAAAAAAAAAAAAGAAATCAGACTATCAGATTCTTCCATCTCTCTCTTCCGTCTGAGGATTTCATTCTACTTATGCCTTCTCAGTTGATTCCCATCACCTGAACCTCTTCATCTTGCCTATTGCCCTTAACTATCATATTTGCCTGCTACTAATTACAGAAGTACACTTTCATGAAGTGAGCTGCTGCTATAGCTCTTTCAGCTAAATGGGCTTTCTTTTATTATGAAGGGGAAAAAATAATTCTAAACTTAGGCTTGGATTTACTTCTTGTCTACAAAGCACCTTTAATGTATACACTCCTATGCATAATATTCCTTTGCCTGTTGAGTTTGTGACTCTCCCTCTCTGGGGTTAGATTTAGCGGTTAGAGATGTAGTTTAGACAAGTTCCCAGATGGTCCATAAGATAGGTAGATAGACCTACTTTGTTGAGATGGCTGGCTGTGCAATATTGGTTTTTTTCTTTTCGCTGTGTATATATGTGAAGTCTTTCTTATATTCCTCCATAGTATATGAATGAGATGAAGAATACAAAATGAAAAGTACAGATCTGTCATGATATAAGATTTCATAGACTTGGTGAGCATAATATTGCAAGTCTTTCTTCCCTGAAAGGTGATCCATCCCTAGTCTAATTGGTGAAGGACTAGAATATTCTTTGAGCTGACAAGATTTTTTTTTTTTGTAGCCCAGTATTCAAATATGCCAAAAGAATCTAAACTGCTTATGTTTAGATTGCCTTTTTAACCTGGATATCTGTAAACATACATAGTGCAAGTTCTACTATCAAAATCTTTAGTGAATGTCTGTAAATGGGCATCGCTGGGAGACAAGAGTTGAGTGGAAATGATAGGAGAAGTCATGCTCTCTGGAAGTTCTGCATAAAAAGAAAACTATAGCAAACTGGAAGATGCATAAGTAGGTTTTGGGGGTTTTTTTTGTACATTTGGAAATTTTTTAGGAGTTTGTAGCACTAAAGCCTGTCTCCATGAGAAATCAGTTTAATTTAGGGTTAAGAGTGACCTGAACCTAAAGCAAAAGAAACTATTCTTAAAACAAAAATGATAGTGCTAAAGTTGCCTTTTAAGATTCTGTTTCATTAAACCAGTGTAACTTGTCTGTAAGAACTAGGTCTTCATTAAGTCGATTTACTCCCTGGTATTTTTGGTTTACAGAGTTCTTTAATAATTATAATTCCTTATAGCTACTTAAGTGCATTTAAATCTTAAGAACATTTCCAGATATAGCTACATTTTTATCTGCAAATGAAAGCCACAGCTCTTGTTGACAAGTAGAACTCTTTCCTACTTCCTTCATAACATTGATTTTTCATGTCTCCGTGTCCAAATGTCGCATAGGAGGCCCTGGTTTGGAGGGCCAAATAGAATGCTGAGGCCATCCAGCAGTTTATAAATGGACATTTAGTGCATAAAAGTGCCTACTTTTATCTTGAATTTGTGGAATTTCCGATGCTTCCAATTGGAAACACTTCAGTCCCCTAATGAACTTAACTAATACAGTTTGTAAATACAGAAAGATGATCACCACATATATACAGTGAAGGAGACGTTGCTGACTGTTAAGTCATGTTGAAAATAAACCTGTGAAAGGGGAACTTATTGTATCTATCTGTAGCATTCCCCTCTTTCACAGTGAAGGAACTGATAAAATACATAGCAATATCATGCTTGGGGATTCTCAGACGTTTCTCGATATAGACAATTTTATTATCAGCTCTGAAACAGAAAAAGACTTTAAGTATCCCCCTGAAAGAAACAGCTTTTTTATGCCTCTGATCTGTTGTACATAATTTTATTACAGCAGTCATTGTTCTTTCTGTAATAACTTTGTGCTCTGAATGATTCTGTCCTCCTGTAAGAACAGTATCTGCACTCCTCGGATGAAGTGCATAGCCTGTGTCAATTCATCTTTCAGCACTCACCTTATTTTTGTGTAGATGCCTTGAACTTGTCATCATTAGTGAAATAAATCCACATTCTTTGGCTCTCAACTAAAGTTTTGTTGAGGAATTTCTACTCCTGTGCCTTTGACAAGATTCCTAGCTAGCTGCATGCTTCTAGTATCATCACTGTTTTCTTTATTCCTGAATTATATTTCTTGAATTCCCTGTATATATTTAGTTAGTTTGTATCTTCTCTCACTTTTTTTGAACTTAATCCAGTGTCTAGCAATGTCAGTAGGAGTCTTTCTGTTGTCTATAGCAGGCCTTGCACTGGGACCTTTCTAACGTTTGCGTGGTATAACTAGTCTGCCATGGCATTTTGCGTTGGTATAGTATTCTCTGAGTGTTTGACTAGTTTCTTCTGAGTCCTGCTTTCCAGATTAAAGAAGAGGGATGGGTAAACCCATAGGTAGAGTTCAAAAGGTATTCAATCATATTTTACTCCTTTTTGTATGGGTAACTAATCTGGATGACTACAAGCTGTATCCAGGAAAGGAGCTAAGAGCCTAGGGGTTAGAATCCTTGTTTGCATCTGTGCATGTAATTAAAATGGGCCGTTAAGGAATGTGTTGATAGGGAGTAATATCATAAGTCTCACATTGATGTAGTGGATATATTTTGTTAAGGTTTGTTGTTTAAAAGTTAGGTAACTAACAGGTGCTGTGTTTGTAGGTCTGTAGATAAATTGTGTATCATCTTGGAAGTATTGTTAGGCTCCAGTGAGCAGTAACCATGGAAACGGAACAACCTTATAAGGAAGGAAAGGAACAGTGAAGAGACGTGAGAGGCTTTGGTTCGAATGATGTAGATGGGTTAGGAATGCTTCATGAATAGATAGGCCGGACATTCAATAGATAAAAGAGCCTTGAAACTTTGTACTTTACGTTAATTAGATGGAGAAGCTAACCTTGTAGGGTAGATAGGGAAGGTATACTGGAATAAGCTAGCTTGTTACAAGTGAAAAACATGTAAACCAAGCCAAGGGACAAACGGAGCATGCGTGAAGACTGAGTTCAACCAGAGGGCAGTGTGATAAAGACTATCGACGACCACCAGAGGACCCCGAAAGACCACCAAAGAGCACAAGGGCCCATGCGTCGGGGACATTTGCATATGTTAATGAATTCCAGGAAATAACATGAATATTTAGATTATTTCTTGGAAATGTCATGAATATGTATACTCTACTTGCATTTAACCCCTAGGGTTACGTGATTTGGCATGCATACTAGGTGGAGCAATCCCCTGTCCGTCCAGCACTGCAGTAAAGAATACCTGCTTTCTAAAACTCTAAATTGAGTCTTAGAGAGTTTTTCGGAGACTTCTTTGTTTCAGTGTCATGGCATAATTTACATCCATATAACTAAATGTTCTTTCTTCTATACCCTATGCTATCCTGTCCTGGTTTCAGCTGGGGTAGAGTTAATTTTCTTTCTAGAGCTTGTTGTAGTTTAATGCGGCAGGCAGCTAAACACCTCAGAAAAAAACTGTAAGATTCATGGGTTAGTTTAACAGTTAGATAGAGACAGTTTAATAGGACAGAAAAGGAACGTGTGACGGTGTGCTCCTCCTGCCCCTGACCTAACTTTTTCCCTAACCCTGCCCAAGCGATAATCACCTGTGGCGACTGTGATGAATGCATGTGATGGGTGCAGATAACAACACAATGGGTGATGCATTCACCTAACCACAGTACTGATCAAATTTGGAAGAAACTAACTGCAGTCTGTATGTAAATATGACTCTGAGTCAATCATCTTACCCCCATAAACAGTGGGCAGCCCAAGAGCCCTTTGAGCTCTCCTGCACAGCAGCGGGCTGCATGCCAGGATCTCCCCTTGAGCAGGGACGCCTCTCAGGGTTACTCCTCGAGGCTGAGACATTCCTTGCCGCAACAAATCCTCGGTAAGTGACTCATAGCATGCTAAATTTTGAAATCTTAGCTAAGTGATATAAAGGATTGATTGCGCTTATATAATCCTTTAGACATAAACCTTGACCAAGTCTGGGACTAGGATTGGATCCAGCCACACCTAGACTCCTCTCTGAGAAGGAGTTTAGAAAGCAAGGGGGTCCTTTCTGGACCTCATGACTCAACGGGAGGGTCTCCCTGACAGTTTTGTCTGACCCTGTCCTCTATGCAGTAAATAATCAAGCGTACCTTGCCATAGAATCTTGTTGACTTACTGTCACATTTACCATCAAACTTTGTTAAACCGCTGTCTTACATCAATAAACATATTGCTACTTCTCTCTTACGAGTGAAGTGCATCTCTCTCTCACTCCATCCGTGACAGAAGGGAAAATAATAATAATAATAATAATAGTAAAAACAATACACAAAATAAGTCATGCACAATGTAATTGCTCACCATCCACCGACCGATGCCCAGCCAGTTCCCGAGCAGTGATGTCCCACCCTGGCCAACTCCCCCTAGTTTATATACTGAGCATGATGTCATATGATATGGACTATCCCTTTGGCCAGATTGGGTCAGCTATCCTGGCTGTGCCCCCTCCCAGCTTCTCGCTGGCAGGGCATGAGAAGCTGAAAAGTCCTTGACAAGTGTAAGCACTACATAGCAACAACTAAAACATCAGTGTGTTATCAAAATTATTCTCATACTAAATCCAAAACACGGCACTATACCAGCCCCAGCTACTAGAAAGAAAATTAACTCTACCCCAGCCGGAACCAGGACATATCCCCAAATTGTTCTCAGATGTTGTCTGAGAGAGTGCTCTTTGGCATGAAAAAAGAAACGTGCCGGGAGGCTTGCTAGTAATTAAACAGTATGAACTGTCCATAATACCAGCTCTTAGACAAAGAAGGCAAATTGTGGTAAACGAAATCCAGAACGAGCATACATCTTCATGCAAGGCACTGGAGTGTTTAGAACTTCTAAAGGATGGTCAAGAAATTTTGAGTTTTGAGGAACCATTGATTTTTAGAACTTACATAGACATTTGTAAGGGCTATGGACAGGCATTTTGGTCCATTTAGGAGCCAGAATGAGTAGTTCACTCCTGAGATTGTATATCTGTTCTTTGACAGAACAGAGTAGTGTTTAATTTATGGTAGAACAGACAGTAGAGGTTGTGTTTCCTGACTTCTATGTAATACTAAAGGAGTTAGAGCTCTTGCCAGAAAGTGGGAGTCTTACAATCAATATACTTTTCCAGTCTGTTAGGATTCAAATCCACAGGAATATGCCCAAGTTCTCAGACAATGACAACATGAGTGGGTGAATAACAACATCCACTGAATCACAGAATCATACAACAATTTATGTCGGAAGGGACCTCCAGAGGTCACCCGATCTGAGCCCTTGCTCAAAGCAGGTCTACTTAGACCAGGTTGCTCAGGGCTGTATCTGGAACATCTCCAAGGATGAAGATTCTACAACCTCTCTGAGCAACCTGTTCCAAAGTTTAATGGAAAAGCAAGTTTTCTAATATCTAATCAGAATTTTCTATGTTCCCAACTTGTGTCTCTTGCCTCTCTTCCCATGACTGTGCATTTGCAAGAGTCTGGCTCTGTCTTCATTGTATCTATCCTCTAATCAGGTGGTTGTAGACAGCAGTAAGGTCTTCCCTTAATCTTCTCTTCTTAAGGCTGAACAGGCTAGGTTTTCTCAGCCTCTCCTCACATGTCATGTTCTCTGGCCTATTGACTATCTTAGTGGCCCTTACTGGACTTGCTCCAGTGTGTCAGTATCCTTTTTGTACTGAGGAGCCCCAAACCAGACACAGTACTCCAGATGTGGTCTCACAACTGTTGGACAGATGATAAGAACATGCACTTTAGTCCATATTTAGGTATGTAAGTCACATTTCAGAAGTCCCAATATTTAGAACTTCAAAAATCAGTGGGATTTGCTCTCCTATGAAGCTTGAACTTCCACAAACTTATCTCTGAGAATTTCCATTGCCGTGATGTTTGTTTTATTTCCTGAGAATCAGAAGGGTAACATAGTTTGATGAATATAATCATTTTTTTAATATCTCTGAGGCACATTTAGAAGATGGTTTCCTCTGTCCTCATCTTGGAAGATGGAGAAGTACCTGTCTTCCCATTTGTAAAATGATTGAAAATACAGAGCATAAGTTGGAATAATGACTCTAACATTTCAAGGATTCTGGTGTAGCAGAAATAGATGCACTTTTAAGTATTCATGAAATAGTCTCTGAACTGCCTTACACCATAAAAAATATGACCACATCCACTCCGAACTGTTAAAAAGAGATTGTGAAGTGTCAGTCCCTGCATCATACTTTAGTCTTGCTACTGATTTCTACTCTGTCAGTTTTGGGGGAATTGTCTAAATTCGTTGTTATCTACTTGGTAGACTTGAAGACTATTTAGTGTTGTTCAAGAGGTCTGAATCAGTCAGTCTATAAATAATACTAAAGAAGCCACTTATTTACACCTTTTCCTTCAGATTTTCCAAATCAGAGATACTGCCACTTCTAATAAACAAGAACTTCTCTATATTCCAAGACCTGTCTGTATTTCATCTTTTTGCAAGTGACAGGGACACTTTGGACAGGATTTAACCATGTTGGAATTTTGTTGTGTTAGACTACCCTGTAAATGGAAAAAACATTCACTTTTGCACTGTGACTCACTTAAATAATCATTGTGTATGGCTGTAGCTATTTACTCTTCTGAGTTTGCCATGACAGGGAACTGAGCTGTGTGTTGAGGAGTCCTGGATCCCAGTGTTACAAATGTCAGACCTTTTACATTTGCTTTTTAAATAAATCAAACAATAAAATAAAAAGAACTTCCACATGCCCTTCCTGTTCAGTCTGTCAGCAAATAAGGATGGGTGAACTTCTCTTTTCAGAAAGGCAGCCCTTCGAAGATGTTTAGAAAAGAAATGGGGAGGCTAAGATCAAAGGAGCCCAGAACCTGTTCTGTGTAGTCAGTGAGTATTGTTCTTGCACATCTGGGTCAGTTCAGACTGTTTTTTTAGAGGCAGAAAATCTTCTCCCTAAAGGCAATGAGAACTCTCTATACACTACATTCTCTTGAATTTATTATGTGAATTCAATGTTATATTGAAGTTAATTGGTAGTGACCCTAAATATACACAATCCTAGACAAAAACTATGCCAAGCTCAAGTTAAGATCACAAGATGCAGCTATAATTTGGAGTAATAAAGATATCCAAAAGGCATGCCGAAAAAATACAAATGTAGAGCCGTGTAAGAAACTTAAATGAGTCTGATGAAGAAAATGCACAAGAGAGACATTCAAGCCTCCTCCCACCCCTGCCCCTATACCCCATAGTGATGCTATGTTGCAATAATTTGATTTTTTCATAACCGCCCAAATATGATTAAACTCTTTTAAAGAAACTTATTTCCTTTAGTGGTTCCATCCAGCAGACCTGAATCACCCAAAATCACCCAAAGATTTTTCCCACTAGTCCTCCATTGCCAATGAACACTAGACCCTCTCTCTTTACCATCTCTCTAAAAAAAAAAAAAAACTTTGACACTTTTATATTTTCATGAAGCAGAGAAAGAAACAACATAATCAGCAAATCAGCATGTCCATATAAAGCACTTGAAGCAAACAGCACTGAATTTTCCTGTGAGCATTACTTGAACAATAAACCTCCTTTATCTGGGACCTTCTTCACCTGCCCAGAAGGAAGACAATGTAGGACTTTCTGAAGGTCCATAGTCATTATACTGGGCCAACAACTGGGCCAACCCCTGCCTGACAGCCACTGCCAACCAATGAACCTACCCACCCTTCTGCTCCAGTTAACCAAGCACATCCAGCCTCTCTCTTTCATTCTGACCCAAATAAATTTGATTTGCCATTGTTTGCAAAGTTAAAGGTCAGTTGACTGATCAGGCAAGCAGAAAATCTCTGTGAAGCTCTTTTGGTCTCTTATTATCCACCTGCTTTCTCAAAGTCATACTAGAGTCTGGGTATTTAGTGTAATGCCACAGCTGGCTTTTGTACCCACTATTTTGAGACAGGGTAGTGAAGAAAACCCTATGTAAGGGATAAATATGATCACTTTGATAGGAAAGAGGTAATTTTATTTGCTGAGGATGGAGGGCCTCTTCCCAGTGCAGTAAATCTTTCCCTTGATTTCTGGAAATGCTTGTCATTCCAGGGCCACCCTTCAAGAACTTTAGCACTGAACTTTGCTGAGGCTCAAGAAGCACCTGGCTTCAGTTTAGTTCAATTATTTGGGTAGCATAGGCCCTGGGTTTTCCAAATTGATATATATATATGTTACCAAATAATAGTACATCTATAAAGTAGATGTAAAGGAAGAGAAGTCAGTGTTTCTTGCCACATTCTGAGGTCAAATTCTCCAAGCCAGAAATTTCAGCTGAGTGTTCAAACTTCTAAGAATTAGATTTGTGGCATTGACTTGAATGGGAAATTGTGTTACAACTGCAGGATTTGTTCCTATAGCTGGTGGTTCCCCATGAAAAGTAAGAGTTTTGCAATCTCTTAGAAGTCAAGTTACATTTCTGAACTTTCTACATTCGCTCCATCATTAGCTACTCCTCAGAGAGTTTCTACTTCTCTGATGTTACCTTTTAAAATGAATGGATTTTTTATAATGATATGAATCCTCTGTGCAAGCCTTTATTTTCCTGTTCTAGTCCCAGAACCACCCCCCCCCGAAACTCTGCTTTTTACAGCTCTGTAAAACATGCCTTGTCTTTCTAACCTGAAACAGTAGAGGGCAACCTGAGAACGACTATCCATCCTGCAGCCTGAGATGCTGTAAATCCGGTGGTTTAAAAGTTATTACCAGTTATTGGTACATTAAATACACGTTAAATAATTACAGTATTCAATATTGAATGTGGATGTGCTATACTTGTTATATTTCTCAGTGCAAACTGAACTTTTCATTCTAGGTCAATTGACTATGAGACCTCAATAAAAGAGTCACACCATACTCAGCATCCCCATGCTCAGCATAGTCTGTCATTTGCAAAATAAATTTTGCAAAAAGGTGGAAGAAATGTGTAAATATGGATGGGGACTTGGCACCATAGAAAGAATAAACTCTTATGGAAATATCCTAGAATTAAACAAGGAAAAAACTAGTATAATTCATGGAACTATTATAGATTTTTATAGACGTTTCTTGACCATGGCATATAATTCTGTTTACCTCTACAGGCTTGAGTACAAATTCTGTATTACTTTTTATTGTAAAGTTCTTGAAACATCATACCCAATTTAAGGGAGTTGTACAGTCTTTGTCTAAACTTAGTTGACAGTGTTATTATTCTATATTAAATTTGGTGGAAGAAGTAAGAATCTGTTTAAGAGACAGTGAGACACCAGAAGACATGAAATGAGAGCCCGAGAGAATAGAACCCGTATAATATTAAATATCATGAGTGCTTGGCAGTGGTGATTGCCTTTTTGCTCATGGCCTGATCGAAATACTGCAGCAAATTTATTTGTTAAGAGCCATCCTTTAGATCTTTGGAAATAATCTTCTTGTCACTATATAACAGAGCTTATTTATATTCAGCTGTGTTTCACTGCATTTCTTTAAACAAAAGTTTTCAAACACAAGTTACAACAATATGTGCAAAGAACATTTGCTGCTACTGTTTCTCTGGGGAACCTGCATGCCTTCCTCCCAAGTTTCTCTGAGGTTTCACGGGACTCATCCCTTAATCCTACTTCTATTTTCCTCTCCTGTGGATCTTCTTTACAAACACAACTCCAGCTATCATCTGTATGCCAATGACTCACAAGGTTAGTCCTCCACTCCAAGTTAAATTCAGATTCTTTTCCAGTCTTCTCAGTGCTACTTAATACCAGGGCAAGCTCAGAATGCCTGAAACACAATTCTTAATCATCCCTCTTTGGTTTTCCTTGTTATCTTTGCAGGATATCACCACTGTCCTTCCTGGGTCTGATGCCTGTAAGATGGGGATTGTGTTAACCTCAACCTTCTTTCTAGAGCTTCAGGTCCCATCTCTGGGAAGAATCTTTCCTTTTCATCCATGTGGAAAAAAGTCTCAAGTTTTAACTATCGCAGCTTCGAAATATTCAATTTACATCTATTTAAGATGGTGCTGTTATGCAGAACTTGGTCCCTAATACATTTTATACCCTCATATAGCGCAGCCTTCCCTTCTCCTGGTAACAAACACAAACTGCCTGTCTTCTATTGCAGGGCACTTTCTTGCAAGCCTTACTATCTCTTCTGTGATTCTGAGCTTCTAAACTCATGTCTTTTCTGCCAGTGTCTCCCCTCACCAACTCATTGTTACTTTTTTTCAACAAGTATTTTTATGTCATTTGTTATAAATATTAGAAGCAACCTACCCATTGAGAATCATTTGTTGTGGTTAATGGTAATGAAAATTTGGGAGGAAGTATTAAGCCTTAAACTTCACATTTTAATCCTGTCTTTTCCCAGTTTTTTTTCAAAGCATGAGCAATATGACAAAATTAATTTAGATCAAAATTGGCTTCGTCATAAAAATCAAGGCATTATACCCAGGTAATCTGTTCTGAGTGAGGTGTTGATAGAACATGGGCAAGAGTTGGATGAAGCCCTTCTATTCCTTTGCCTTGCTTCAGAGGCTGAGCCTTTAGGATTTCAAGGGATCTGTATCTCCCAAGCATTGCCATTCAGCCTGGCTTACAGCCCAAACTCCATTTTTTTCATGGAGAAATTGAAATTCTGGGATTTGCTCTTCTTCAGAATTATGCCACATTTTTGTTCTTTGCTGATTTGCATTGCCTCTCTCTGTGTATTTTTGAGAACACTATAACTGTTTATGTGTAACTGTCTCCTTTCTCTGGAAAAGCAGTTAACATACTAACTTTCAATCAGTTCTAAATTAGTACACAGTTATGCAGGCTACAAAACAGTAACGGGAAGGAAGAAAAGTGATGAACCCACTAGATGTGTTTACTGACCTGGCTAGTCTCATGAGCTCATCACCTATTTTTTTCTTCCTTTACTTCTACTTTACTTCCTTTTCTGTATGTTCATATATCTTTATTGTTCTCTTGTAGGATCTAGACTGCTAGGCCTTCATGATAAGGACAGCGTGAGATTATGTGAGTATATTTGGGTAACTGAAAGCAAATAATGATAATATATATCCATTATTTCACAGGACAAAGAGTGAGTCTCTTTGTCATATGAAATATGAATGTATTCCAGAGGTCTAGTTCTTAGTTTGTTTTCTTTTTTATCCAGTGGTATGAGATACTGGACAGACATCACTTTTCATAAAAGTCTACTAAATGTTTGCATTTCTTAGATGTCCTTCTTAATATAATATTGGCAAAACCTATCAACATTCTGTAAAAATATTGGCAAGGCTTCCATTGGCACAAGTGTTAAAACAATATTACTTAGACAGAAAGCAAAACTGAGTGAGGGATTAACATGAGAGATTAAAATAACTTTTTGGTTTCATTTGTTGAAGGTGCAGTCATTATGACCACCAAGAATTTTTCCACCCACTTTAAAATTGAGTTAAAAATGAGCTATTCCAGGGCTTTTTGGCATAAAGCTACAAAACATCATGGATTTTGAGTTGCTGTAAACCAGCAAAGCTGGTCTGACCATAGCTAATCTGTTGTGCCACTGTGTTTTCTAGCTGAGGTTCTGGCACTCTAGTCTGTATTGTGTATTACTGTCACCAAACAATTTTCTGATGGGAAATTACTAGCTGGTACCTCCAGTTGACTTTGGTACAAGTTATCTAACTTCAGTCTGTCTTACCTGCTGCCAGTTCCAGATACAAGACTCGGTTTTACACTGAGACTTTTGTGCTCTGTTTCTGAGCCATATGTCTTGGCGGCTACTGCCTTGAACTGCCTTCCACTATGGTGGGAAGAAACACTACGCTGTGTGATAACTGCTTGCAAGATCAGTTTCTGCTCCTTACCACTACCCCAAGAGTGTCAACAGGGATCTGACAGGCTGCTCCTTTCCCCAGGAAACACAGTTGCTCCATCTATCTTGCCATGAATATCCAGGGGTCCTGGGAACCATGACCAACGGTGGCAGTGCCTAGCTAGTCTGTGATCCAACCTAGAGCCTAGGGCTGCTCAAACTGCACAGCTCTGCTCACACTGAAGTTATGCCTTTACCTTCCAAAACTCCTGTCTTCAGGTTTAATATTTGTAACCCTGTGGTTATTAAACAGCTATTTTGAAATTAAGTCTCATTATTCTTTAGGACGTGTTTTGGAACAAACAGCCAAAGTATTTTCAGTACACGTTTTTAGTTTAACAGGCATTTAAGAGTGGAAATTTTCAAAAAGCAATGAATGTGGCCTTATGTCAGAGAGACAAAGGATATTGTTAAAGAGCAACTTGGATAGATGATGGATTGTACTCTTATTCAGAATGACCATGTTTTGGCCAGCTGAAGAAAAGGTTATTTATTTTTATAGGACAGGAGAAACACAAAGATTTTTAATGAAATTCTGTGTGGAGTCTTAATTCACTGGCACCTTCTTATAAATATTTAGTTTTATAAGAATATTACAATATGAAAATTTAATAAAATACAATAATAGAAACAGACTAATGCCAAAACTGAGGTTGAATAATTTCTTTCTGAAATTCTAGTAGTTTAGAATGTATTAAAGGTACTGTTTCCATCTATATTTATACATTCATATAGTAAAATGCTCAAATAATTTTTTTCTTAATATATGAATATGTTCAGGGCCCAGATACAATGTGGGTGGGCATAATGTGATCACTGACTTATTGCTTGCTGCTTGCAAATATGCCTTGCTCACAGCTTGGGAGGCTAGACTCCTATGGGCTTAAAGGGCAATTCAGTTTTTATGCTTATTTAGTCCTGCAGCTTTTATTAGCTACACCTGTTTATCACAGTGTGTTGTGCATCCAGTTGTTCAACAGAAGCTGAGCTAACAGCATTGACTTATGGCCTTGGTTCAAACCTGGCTGCAGAGAGAAGGGTGAGTGGTCAGTGTAGAGCAATCAATACCAACCAGCCAGTTGAACATAAGGCAACAAGAGTGGAAGTGAACCATAAAGTAACCTCTTGTACCACCAGCTTACAATGTCAGAAAAGAAGTTGGCATGTTGGAGCACAGATTTATGGTGATCAAAAGAGTGTAAATGTATTTGTTTGTGCTTACTATGTCTTATGTTTTGTCCGGAATTAAAGATTTCAGTTTGTGTATGGGCTCTGGGCTATGGGTTGTTGAAGTGCTACAGGTACACTAGTTTTATTTTGCCTGATGTTTCACAAGACTTTCTTGTACAGTTAACAAGGGAAAAGATCTTGCAGATGGGAGAGACAATCATATATCACTAGACCTAAGCCTCAAGGTCTTGGAGCACTTCCACACAGGACCCAGGTGTGTGCTGTACTCTTTGTCTGCCCTGTACACCCTTGTTTCCACAGCAGAAAGCTCAGGTTGCTCATTGGAAAGAAGGTGCAATTTGCTCTGACCAGATCCTTGGATGGATGTTTAAGGGTCCACAACCCTTGTGTGCCTGCCACTTAGTCTAGACATACCTTTTATAACTTTAACTAGTCACAGTTCACATGTAGGTAACAGCCTACCTTTTTACTACCTTCTGGAGGATCAGTGGTGAGGTGGGCCACGGTATTCACAAAAAATTTCAGACAGTCCTTCACCAAGAACTCATATTCATGGTATAGCAGTGTGTCAACAAAAAATAGTCCAATGTGGCATATCTAGTCTGCATGCATGAGTGACTATTTATGATATCCACTATCCACTCCTGGGATCTGTAGTTATATTTCATGGGGTGTGTTTGGAACTGAAAAATTTATTAGATCAATGCATTGCTTAACCTTTCTTTTTTCAGGTCCTTGGGGTTCTACAGGCTTCATTACTTCTGAGAGGTTTGCTGTAGACGCCTAGGAATAACTAGTCTGTTGTCAGTAGGATGATTCTCCAGTTAAGTGTACACACCTCTACTGAAAATTTTTCACGTGGTGTCCCAAATGAAATGAAAAACAAAGGTTAAATGCCATCGGACTAGCTAAAAGTGTACGATCTGCACTCTTTTCTTTTACTGCCACATAGCAGAGTGGCATCAACACTTTGCTGTTTATTGTCAAAATCATGTACAAAGTTGGGCAAGTGCTCAATTTGTGCATGTGCATCATCTGCTTCCATGTATGTTATAGCCATTCCTCCAACTTAAGAAACCAGCTTTCTAAATCATCTTCTCTGTTTCATTACGGAGAACAAAACATTGCAGATCTAATGCTCGCCTGCCTTGTGAAGTCTTCACACTGATTGGTATTAATGTACCCACTTGCACGAAAATGTCAGTGTTGAACAAGAGCTAACCTTAACCACATCGATGGAACCATCTTCCGCTTCCCCACTTGCCTGAAGCAGCGAATGGCCTCTCTGATGATTTCAAAGGGTATGGAAAGAGAACTGTAGTAGCTTATAATCTTCAATTTAATAAGATAGGTTTAACTAGAAGCCAGCTCTGAGGTCTCTGTATATGAAACACAGTAAAACCATGAGACACTTAGGTCAGTTAGAGTGTCATCAAACTCTATTAGAAAGAAATTTATGTTGATTTCATTATCTGTAGATAAGGTCTTTCTACTCAATCATTTTCATAGCCTACTTAACATGAAATCTTGGCAGAATAGAAACAATTCTTTTAATTAATTGTGTTCTTACTGATCAAGTCCAGATGATGCTGATGATGATTACTACTATTATTATTATTATTTACATGGATTTTATATTTTTATCTAACTGTATTTGTTGCATTGCATTTTGAGATAAAAGCTGTAAACTTCCCACTGTACATAATAAGGACATAATTTCAGGTCGAAGTGGCACAGTGGGCTTCTGCACTGGTCTTTGATGTCTGAAGATTTGAACTCACATTCTGGCTTTGATCTCAAGTGAAAACAAGTTTGGTGGGTCTTGTTTTAGCCTCTGTTCTCCACAGTATAAGTGCTCCCACAGTTCAGTACAATTGGCATTCTCTGTGTAAGAGAGGCCCTAAGCATGGGGTGTTGTGGGGTCAGTGCTGACATTTGCTGGCAAAGCTGAATGGGGATGCTTGCATAACAGCTTGTGTGATGCCTGGTTTATATTTAGCGCTGCAGTACAAAATACACTTACATTATTAATATAAAATATAGTTCCAAAGTAGCTGACAGATAGACATGTCTTGGTTCATCCATATAAAATATCTTATCATATTATCCAATTTTAAAGACTTTTTTCTCTTCACCCATCATACAGGTTTTTAAATGCACATTTCAAATCTCTCCATCATATGTTCCATCTAACAGTAACCCTCTGGTAAACCCATCAAAGCCTGCCAAGACCACACACACTGCATGGTTCTACCTAAAGACAAACGCAGTGAGTCATGATTGATTCTGAATGTTCAGTGATTTTTTAGCTTTGCATTTACCTCATTTTTTTCAATCAATTCTTCACAAGTCCTGCTCTGCCATAGCCCAATTTCTGAAACTAGTTATTCTTCAGTTGATCACTGAAGATGTTGTACATGGCCAAGCATCAACTCCCCAGGTTTAGGAACAGAGAATCTTGTTTTATTGTGCATCTGTATAACAGCATCTAGTATAATTTGACCCTCTTGTTAGGTGCTATTGTGATACATAATATTAAAAAAAAATTGACAAATGAAATATGTAAGTGCAATACACTAAAGTTAAAAACTAGAGATATGTACAAGAGGCTTAATCACATGGGAAATGCCTGGGTTATCAAGATAAATCCTTGTAGGCTGGAGAGCTGGAAGGGAGTTGTGTGGATGGATTTGGCTAGGTGGGAATGGGAGCGAATCTCTGTACAGATGTGTTGGGTGATTGTATCATTGCAAGTGTGTAGACCGAGAAGCTGCTAAACAGAAAAGTGGGCAAGAGGTGGAAATGCTGGCTGGGGACAGCAAGGGGCTTGCAGCTTCAAAGGTACCAGCAAGTCACAGTGTGCTTCTGACCTCTGCGACAGCGAACCGTCTCCCATGCAATAGCTGGCCATTGCTGTGGGAAAGTTGGAGCCTGATTTATCTTCTAATTCTGTGTCAGTGCAAGCCTTGTGTAGCTCTTGGGTGGTTTAGAGACTGAATGCCCAGGGCAGCATTTCTGAAGTTTGCGTGAGTGATCCAGATGAAAGGACAGAAATGTGTAGATGTGGTGCTTAGGGACATGGTTTAGTGGTGGACTTGGCAGCATTAGGTTTACATTTGGACTTGATGATCTTAAGGGTCTTTTCCAACCTAAATGACTCTATGATTCTATGATTCTATGATTCTATATCTTGAAACTCTCATTATAGAGTTTACTCGGCAATACAGAGACTTAAATACAGGGAGGAGTTTTGTGTGTGCATATTTCACAGTTCATTTTGATATTTGCTCATTCAAGGGAATTTAACAAAATGAAAGTAAAGAAACAATAATGAAGACTTACATGTCCTTATTTATTGTTTAATAGGCCAAAACCAATCTTGATGCCAAACTGTGGTTGATCTGTATGACTTCCCTCTCATAAAAGAGAGTCTGCATGTCACTGTTACCCTTATAATAATTTTTATTGTTCAAAAATGTGGAATACTTCATCATGTGATATGAAATTAAGGCATTAACCCCAACTCCAAACTGCGCCTCTTCCAATGTACTGCAGAGATTCTTGTGATGCCATTTCCCTTTTTTTTTAAACTGAGTAAGCAGATAAAACTGAGGAACTTCCAGAATAAATCTAAAGTCCATCTTCCTCAGTTTCCTATTTTTAATAGTTACCTGGTAGTGGATGCTTACACAGGATAAGAAATAGAGGGTAAGGTATAGGGTGAATATGTTCAGGCAATCAGTAGCTGGAGATCTCTTGAGCTAGAGGTTGCATAGGAATGGTCACGTTAATGGCTGCTTAAAGACCTATCTTGAGTTCTGCCTGAACTCATGCCCCACAGCATCATGCTGTTGACCGAGCCACTCTGGAGGAGAAAATACTGAGGGCTTTTTGTAACTTCGATGACATTGTTTCCATTATGGACTCAGCAGGATTCCAAGAACAGGGAGTAGGTGTTTTGCTAACCTCACAAAGTCAGGAAGCAGCTCCCAGCTAGCTTTTCTCAGGACCATGATACCAGTACATCGGTGTCTGATATCTTTTTCTCCCACCCTCACTGGGGACTTCTTGCCTTACTTTTGTAGACACATAAATCTTCAAAAAAGAACATCCAATGATGCTTCAAACTCACCCATCCCTCCTGTTACTTGTGCATTGTGCCATGAGCTTTTCTTTTGATGGGGTGTCACCTATTTTTTTCAGCTCTCTAGTTCCAGGTGGCACCACAGCTTCTTATCCCATGGACAGATGAAATGCAAATGAAAACCAGTGATTTTATTAATGATATTCAATGAATTTTAACCCAAACCCGTAGTATTGTGAACAGCCACTTGTTAGGGTTAAAAAATTATTTGCTTGCATGTAGTGAAGCAGTGACCTGTCAGAAAGCAGGAAAATAAACAGCCATGCCTCATCCCTTCATCTTTAACAAACAAGCAGCAGGTTAAATGGAGATAGAAATCTGAGGGATTAATTCTGTCAGTAAGAGTTTCTGTAAAACTCTTGCCAGGCAGGAACTTCTCCATTCACTGTAAACATCTGCTAAGGAAACCACGCTCATTTCCTAAGGAATAAGATGTGCAAACATTCACCTTTTACACTTGCTCATGAATATATAGCTTTCAACCAAAAGGCTATTTATATTCATAAAAGGTTTTTTTTTAAATTAATCATAAAACCAGGTATCGTGCTTATTTCCTAACACTTGATTAGAGCAATGTAAATGTTTAAGTAGTTTAATTAAATCTATTAAACCTTTTCAAATCATGTAACTACCTACTAGCAGCTAATTATAAAACACTGTGTGCTTTTATAATGTCATTATAACTAATTTCAAAGAGTTATTCTTGTAGAACAGGGAAAGCATCCATCCACGTTTAAAGAGTAATCAGCTGTTTGGCATATTTTGTGACAGAATGGATAATTCTTTGAGAAAAACAAGAAGTGTCTTTCCCTGAATATCTGGGATCAGGAAATGTATAAACAAATAGGCACTAAACCAACACTTGGACTCCAAATAACTGTTTAAGCTTCAAAATGCTTCGAGTTCAAACATTTCTCACCTTTGCTGTGTAGACATGCCTGAGGTCTCTGTACACATTATTGCTGACACAGAGTCCCTGCATCTTGGTATTTGTTTATTTCTGTGCAACTAAATCTTCACTTGGCCACATAGAGGAGTGAGGGACAGTTTGATAGATTCTTTGTCTCTCACACAGGCTACTGGCTTCACGAATCCCCATGTGAGCAGCAGGAAAAGTGTCTGAGCCTTTTCTTCCTCTCAGCTTTTGGGAAGTGCAACAGGTCTGTCGGACCTGAACCCTCACATCCCTGCAGTTCTGCAGGGCACCAGCCAGTTGGACTGGCACGAAGAAAAGGTGTTTGTTGGGGGGTGCGGGTAAATGCAGGAAAGTTCTGCCCACATGCCAAGTCAGACACAAGCCAGTTGTTTCAGGAGGCATGTAGCTGTGCTAGCATCACACCACATTTTGGAGCTAACAAGCTCCAATCAGAAGATGGACATACTTGTTTGTTGCACTGTCACATCTATTCAGCTTCTAAACCAGAGCTGTCTCATCTGATGGACCATTTCTATCAATCTTGGAACACAGAGAGAGCTGAGGGCTACTGTATGACTTAGTCCTTAATTCCCTGCTCTTTCCTCGGAGCAGATAACAGGCTATAACAAGATATGAGTGTGAGGTTTGGGAATGGTCAGTTCATTTATCAGTTGCAACCTTTTTTAAAACTGAACCAGCTATTTCTTTTTTTAAAATTTGTGAGTCTGGCCCACTTTGAAATTTACCTGAATGCCTCCTGACTCAGGGTTTTTAGCTGCGGAGTTGACATGCCATCATGTTGATGAGGGTTGATACTTCTAGAGTATCTGAATTCAGCAAGGAGGATTATGGTGCCAGGGAATAAAAGACTAGGAAACAAAGGAGAACCTGTCAGCCTGCTGGAAGGAGGCTGTGCTAATCCTCTTCGGGGATATCTATACTGCTTTTCAAATAACTTGTTTGCAGTAGGAGTGATTTTGTTAAGGGTAATATATAAGGCAATTTCTCAAAAGCACTGAGTCCAGTGAGACATGGAGACATAGGAACTAGCCAAATAAATATTAAGGAAGGAGCACCAGCTAGACAAAGCTGAGAAATAATGTAGAGGACAGATGACCTGGTAGCTTTATTGCTGGTCTAAACTTGCAAAAGTCATGTCGCTTCCCCGCTCTGCCAAAAATTTCCTGTGTGACCACATGCAAACTGCCAAAGCCAGGCATTACAAAGTGATTATAATTTACATCTTCACATTAGGCAAACATTCATGTGTCTATGAATTTCAGAAGAAATTAGGTACCTAATTAGGAGCAGTTGTCTAAATACCTTTGTGAACATTGCCTCCAGCATCTTTATGCCCTGTTGCTGAATGCACTTCCATACTTCTCAGAGGTATTGTAGGAATGAAGACCTTAAACTGTAGGCTGATGGGGAAACATGTTTTGGGCACACCTATCTCAAGATGAAATGATGTGCTAGAAGTGCTTATTTTCCTCCATGGACTATAATGGGAGACTGTAGATGTCACACTTCGATGTCTATAATACACGTGCCCAAGTTAGGGCAGATAAATCCTGTTTTATATGGTTAAATAATTCCTAGAGGTTAGTATGAAGTCTCCATGACATTACTGTCAGAAGATGAGTAGTGAATAAAACCTAGTGGTATATAGCCACTGAAATGATCTCTGTGGAGTTCATGGACATAGCTTACAGAAGTCACACAGAAGCCTGTAGGACATCTATATTTTAATAGGATTTCACGCCCCTTTTTTCTTGCTTGAGCATTAACCCTGAGCAAATGCAATCGTTTGAGCAGAATCCTACCTGGCTTTTTCTGTCATCATAAGCTGGATTCTTTTTATTGCCTGTCCTTGCAAGCAGTGGGTGGGGAAAAGTGCGGGCTGCAGTCTCAATTCAAGTGAGGATGTGACTGAGCTGTTGCTTTACCCCATTCTTTTGTTAGCTTCCCACATGGAATTGGTCCTGTTTTCTATATGCTATACACTAAATTAAAATAAAATGCACCCAGTTCGCTTCATGATGAGCCTGACAAGTTAAATTAAGATGGGAGCGTGTGGCTGTGCCAAGGCTATTATTAGAACATTTGCAACACTGTGTTGTCAGAGTATAATCTTGTTCAAATTTAATACCCAGCAGACCTATGTCTGACAGACCCAATTTTACTAGTGTTTTAGGTTGGTTTGTACAGTTGTCCTCATCATCAGGCCTGGTCATAGTTCATTGAGACAAATGTACACAAAGATTTTTGGAAAAAATCACTCATTATCTATGAAGGGGATGTGAAAAGCCAGAACAATGGAACAAGTGTTATTTTAAATACAACAATATTTCAAAATCTTTTTTGTGGTTCTACATGTTTTTAAGTTACCTAGTGGACATTACACTTGTCCATTAGTCATGGGTAGTTATACCCTGACAGGCACATGTGTAGGTTGTGTGTGTGTGTCTGTATGAAAAATGGTACTTTAAACCTGCATACTTACTGTTTCCCACTTTAATGGTCACTCACAACCTAGGAGAACAGTGAGCTCCTACTTAGCTGACTGCCAGGCTTGTAAATTCAGCCCAGGCTTTGGTAATGAAAGTAAGCTCTGCCTAATCCACATTAATGGGTTCTGTATTTCAGATTGCCAATACTTCCTTGGAGATGCATCAAATACAGAAGATCTGCTAAGGGCTCTGGCACTATAATTACCCACACCTCCAGGGCTTATAGACTCATATCTGTCAAAAATAAGCAGATGGAAAGGCCTAATTCAGAAAGGGAAAAGATTTGATAAACAATTAGATGCTCTTTTACCATTAAGTCCAAACCACAATGGCACTTCTAAATGAACAGGTTATTCTGAAATTAGGACTCAAACTCCTAGAGCCTTGAGGTGTTTTGACTATCCCAAGAATGGTTTATCTTTCTATATTCTGTTCTGAGCATTACAGTATAATAAGTATTTAGATTTAGATACCAAAGACATTGTTAAAGTATATTTGTGGTAATAGTTGCAGTGTATCAGATTTGTCTCCTTCAAATAATAAAAAATGTAATTTGGGACAGACATTTGACCATTCTCTGCTTGTTTTAAGAAATAAGCAGCTACTGTAACACCTTGAATTTTTTGCATTCTCATGTGTAAAACTAAACATAGAGTCAGTCACCTGCTAAAAGTTTTTGGAGAGTAGCAAAACTGAAGAAAAAAAAGTATAGAAAGGCAAGGATAAAGACTGAACTTGCTTAAGTAGATGGTACAAAGATATTTACATTAGGAAAGCAATATCACTGCTTTAAAATCTCTACCCAAAATAAGTAAAAACCAAAGTTATCAACCAGTTTTTCAACAATTTTATAACCACAGAGCAGCATAAATTTCAGATAAACATAGTAACATTCAGATACTCTACAAATAAACTTGGACACTGCATCTGGGGGAAAAGTAGAACATCTGAGTCCTAACTATTTCTACTTATTTTTAGCCAAATTTGTGTTTTACTTTTTAAGAAGTAAGTCCTGCTGCTGCTAGACAAAAAAGAAAAAAAGTGTACCTTATACTAAAAATCAGGACATATTTACAAAAAATTCAGGTCTATTAGGCATGAGCAGTTATGAGAGAATTCATTATACTTTCTTTTCCTTGTAAACCTTTGTGGTCAGAGAGGATCTCTGTAGAAACCAGAGGAATTTTACAAAAAACAGACATTTCTATTTCCCTAATGTCCCACTCTTCATCATGCCAAGAGGTTTTAAAAATATGTATATATTCTTTGCTTAAAATAACACTCTGTTTATTTCAGCCTGACAAAAATGTGCCAACTGTTTTCTCCTCTAACAAGACTAGTGAAATCTGTAAGTTGGAATCAGTAGAGAGATTTGTAGCAATTTGCTTGGATGAAATACTGTGCAGTTTTCTTTTACTTTCTTCTCTCTGTCCTCTCCCCACTCTTTCTCTCTTCCTCTCTCTTTCAGAAAGGTAGCCCTGCACATAAGCTTTACTAAGAAATCTCTCTATATTAGAAGAGGTAAGAGGCAGTTACTGTAAAGTGTGTTTCTACCAATTGTGCTATTGATATATATGGTATCAGTGTATTTTGGCTAATGATCTAAACCACACCACAGCTGGAAACCTTCAGATCCTGGACACTTGCCACATTGTAGTAACATCATATACAGATATATACAAAATACATGTACACACACATGCACATACATGCATATATTCTCATATATATGCACACTGAAATGAAGGCCAGTGCTCATACGTTCTATAAGGTCTTTTTACAGATCATAAATCAATTTATTTTGAGACTTTCTGCTTCAATGTTATGAAATGGAGCCAAAAGTTTTTTAACATAATATGATGTGACTTAAGCCAAACATGAAAAAGCATAAAAAGAATGTTCAGCTAGGGGAGAATTCATGAGGACCAAACAAGAAGAGCTTTCATAAATCTACTTGCATGTGTTAGGATGAAGGCAACAAATTAAAGCTCTGTTCGTGTGTAACAAGGCAATATTTTGCACATGTAAACATGGCATAGCTTCATTCTTTAATGATGATATTAAGGGGAAGAAGTAAACAGTACCAAAAATAAACATATCCCAGAGATGATGAATGTAACCACAGTGAGCTAGAAACAATCATGGGATAATGCTTGTGTGCCAGCCTCTATCATGAAATGCACAGCACTTGCTTCAGTCTATTGAAGGAAGCTGGAAAGGGAAGGGTTAGTGAAGGCTCTGCAATAAGCAGAGAGAGATGAAGAGCAGTAGCAGTGAGGTGCCAAGTGTGAGCATAACAAGCCACCCTTTCTTGCAATACCAAACCCATTCGTCTCGGAACAGGGACAATGATAGATAAGCACATGAAACGTTCAATGGAAAAAAATGAAGTTTAAAGAACTGAAGTGGTTTCCTCAAGTCTGCCAATAAATCAGGTGGTAGAATCTGGAGCTCCTTACTGCTAGATTTACTTTTAAACTCCTCAAAAATAATATGGAAAAAAACTGGAAATGTTGAGTTTATGCTCAAAATGACCCAAAACTCAGGTTATTCAATGTCAAATCCAAAAGGTTTGATTTTTTCAGATGAACTGATCACTGCTCTTTTTACTTACATGGTATGTCTGAAGTTGGACATGCAAAAATAACAAACACAAAAATATTGATTCTTCTCTCTTAGCATTTACTCAACTTTTAATAGAGATAATATTTATCAACTTTCAGAGAAAATTTTCTAATATGTGGAAAGAGGATTAAAGTACATTTTCAGTGAAGGCAGTACATATAAAATGGAAAATACTGGGTGAGACCTTGAAACCTTTTTAAGGAACAATCTGAACAAAGCAAGGGCAAATGGTTGCAGAACATTTTCCAGAGATTCTTTCTCATGGTGTGAAATGCAGAAAGTTGCTGAAATCTGTTTATTAATCAGTTTATTTCACTGACAGTTTATGACCTGGAGGAACATATTAAGAGTAATAAAAAATAGTAAGTTTGTTTAGAGACAACAGTGAGTGGGAGATCATGATGCTTAAGGAGGAATGACTGTCTTTAGATCAGTGCCTTCTCTTGTCTTTTGAATATCAACATCCACTCTGTAACTCTCAGTAAGACACAGAAAGATCTTTCTGCATTTTATTTACCTCTTGCAATAAGTGCAGCCTGCTTGTGTGCCTGCTGTCACAATGCAGAGGGACAAGAAAAGTAGCTGGAATGGGGACTATACCTGTGTGCTGAAATATGTTAGAGTCACAATTGCTTTAGGCCATCCTAGCTACAAGACTGCTGTTTCAAGACATAATGGAGAATTTTGGAAATGCTCGTAGGGGAAGACATCTTACTGACAAAGTAAAGATAATGAAGAAAAGGGGCAGCAACTCACACGAAATTTTTTAAAAGTACATTGAAAGATTAGGTCCAGAAAATGGGTTGTTATAACAACTAGAAGTTTGAGAATGTTTGACTGACTTGGATTGTGTAGATTATATTTTGCCTATATGACTTTTAATGTTTACTTTAAGTTAAAAAAAGAGTTAAATAAATTGCCATTGTTTAGTGATTGAGAGTCTACTGATTGCAATAAATTAAAAACACTGGTTTTAAGATAAACATGTATAGCATGCATTATTTATGGGCAGAAGACTAAGACCCAACTTTTTTAAATGGCTTAACTCACACTTAAGGAATAGTTGCAGAATGATTTCTAAGCAGCACTTTCAGGTTTAGAAGGCAGATAGTCTCTTTTTATATGTGTGCTTATGTCAAAGCCTTCTCAGCTTACTTGATCAGTTCTCAAGGTAGATCTGGCTACAGAGAAAATGAAAGGATAGTTCTGTAAAAAGGCAGAAGAGTATTCATGAGCTTTTACGTTTCAAAGTAATATCCTTAATGGATGTTGACAGATTTTTTGTGGTTGGGTGCAATAGGAACAAGATTCATTTACCAAATAGGAAGGCCTTGTGATGAATTCTGGTAGCATTCTGGAGATAAATCCAGTTGGTGGCCAGTCACAAATGGTGTTCCGCAGGGCTCAGTATTGGGGCCAGTTCTGTTTAATATCTTTGTCAACGATCTGGATGAGGGGATCAAGTGCACCCTCAGTAAGTTTGCAGATGACACCAAGTTGGGCGGGAGTGTTGATCTGCTTGAGGGTAGGAAGGCTCTGCAGAGGGATCTGGACAGGCTGGATCGATGGGCCGAGGCCAACTGTATGAGGTTCAACAAGGCTAAGTGCCGGGTCCTGCACTTGCGTCACAAGAACCCCAGGCAACGCTACAGGCTTGGGGAAGAGTGGCTGGAAAGCTGCCCAGAGGAAAAGGACCTAGGGGTGTTGGTTGACACCCGGCTGAACATGAGCTGGCAGTGTGCCCAGGTGGCCAAGAAGGCCAATGGCATCCTGGCCTGTATTAGGAATAGTGTAGCCAGCAGGAGCAGGTAGGTGATCGTGCCCCTGTACTCGGCACTGGTGAGGCCGCACCTCGAATACTGTGTTCAGTTTTGGGCCCCTCACTACAGGAAGAACATGGAGGTGCTGGAGCGTGTCCAGAGAAGGGCAATGAAGCTGGTGAAGGGCCTGGAGCACAAGTCCTATAAGGAGCGGCTGAGGGAACTGGGGTTGTTTAGCCTGGAGAAGAGGAGGCTGAGGGGAGACCTCATCGCTCTCTACAACTACCTGAAAGGAGGTTGTAGTGAGGTGGGTGTTGGTCTCTTCTCCCAAGAACAAGTGACAGGACAAAAGGAAATGGCCTCAAGTTGCACCAGGGGAGGTTTAGATTGGAGATTAGGAAAAATTTCTTCTTGAAATGTTGTCAAGCATTGGAAGAGGCTGCCCAGGGAAGTGGTTGAGTGACCATCCCTGGAAGTATTTAAAAGACGTGTAGATGTGGTGCTTAGGGACATAGTTTAGTGATGGACTTGGCAGTGCTAGGTTTGCGGTCAGACTCGATGATCTTAGAGGTCTTTTCCAACCTAAACGATTCCATGATTTCTTCAAGTCATAGTCTTTCCAGTCTTCTAGGTTTAGTTTTGGATCCATAGATTTTTAAAAAATCATATTTACCACAGCAAAGTGAAGGAGAGTACAAATAATCTGCACTTTGTCTCTTCTGGCTCTAGAAAAGAAGTTTTAGAAATGAGTAAAAATACACTCCCTGTCTCCTCTGCTTCCGTGTTCAAGACTCCTATCTACATTCTCACACATGTTATCAATCACTCCACATCCATCTTAATAGAGTCAAACTTCACTCTCTTGCCTTTCAGCACCATGCATACTCTACATATTCCTGTAGGTCATCAACTTTCCTAACTATCTTGGAGCTTAAAACCTTCAGCTGAAATACACTTAATCGAACAATGGCCCTAAGCACCAAAGCCAGGCACAATCTTTTAATGTATTTCTCTTTTATTAGAAAACAATAAATGGTGTCAGGGTTGGACATATTTTTTGAAACAATCAGATGATACCTTTCAAGGTGCAGAGGAGCTTTCTAACAGTAGTTTTCTTGCCCTCTTCTTCAATATGTCTGAAATGATTTAAATATAACATTGTGCCTGAAACATTTCAGAAACCTAAGGCCTCTTGTGTAAACAGGTATTCTTTTAATTGCATTGTTCACATCATACCATTATAAGCAACAGTGACCGATGCCATGCTTGAAAGGCAAACCTTTTTAAAAAGAGGTTTGAGAGAGGCCAAACATGAAATTACATCTGAAAATGTAATTTTTTTTAAATTGTGAGGTGCTGTCAGAATATCCCCATGATCCTGCAAATGTTCTGCTGTTTAGGCTACAAGAGGAAGCACATCTTCTAGTGTATCTTTTTTGGTATTATTCCTTGGATGAGCTAGTCCCAGCCAGACTTGGTTTTGGATGAGTGAATCCCCCTTTAAACAAATAGTATCAGATGTGCAGGCACCAGCTTGATCCCAAGATCTTACTTGCTGTAATCCCAAGATTCTACTTGCCTCAAAAATAAAACCTAAGATCCAGAACAAACTCTTTGCTTTATAAAAGGAGCAGCTGTCTGTTTGTTCACACCTTCCATGGGTTGTTTGGGCCACCCAGATGAAACAGTCACAAATCAAAATGTAACTCCCATCATGCTGCTAAACACTCCCCAAAGATAAGAGCAACAGGCCTGTAGCATTAATTATCTCACCAGTAAGGGACAGCAATGGGGTTTCACAGTATCTTGTTCTTCTGACAGTTCGTGTTAAAATAAAACAGGTTACAGGACAAAGAAATTCAAATGTTAAAAAATAGTCAAATCTGTGTGGCTCTTGTGCATAAAAACAGTGTAGATGTGACTACAGAAAGCTCAAACTGAACTGATTCTAAGACTGGTTAATGACATGGCAAATGCATTTAGCTTTGGTGATGGGCTTCTACTTCAATAGTAGGGAAAATCACTGAACTGTTGTTAGGGAGATCTAGGCTACACATGAATTTGTTTTGTGTTCCCAGGACTGCCTTTAGAAAAAGGAAAATACCGTTACTCTTTCCCCATGAATTAGAAATACCTCCCCCAGTCCTTTTCTTTGGAATGTTGTAAGTTAAATCAATCAATTTAATTCAGTTGAGAGCCAAGCAGGAATGTCAAGAAAAGAGCTTAAATGGGTGGGCTAATTAGCACAACTTGCCCATCCTTTCATTAGACCAAGGATGCGATTCATGAGTCTCTAATACACCTATAAAATCCTTCCTGCATCACCTCTGAGAAAGGATCCATTTAGCCCTTCTCCCTGCCATCTACTTGCTGCTTCTCTTGCTATGCACCCCGGCCAGTATTGCAGAACTCAGTATGAGTTTCAGCTGGGGGTCTAAATTGCCGTCATCTTAACTTGTGTTTCTCGGATCGATGGGCTGGATATTGGTAAAGCTTTCATAAGGCTGCTGTGAACAACGTACGCTATCCTTCTGCTTTATTTAAAAGCATTTAGAGACAGAAAGTATACCAAAGTGAGGGAATACTCTATGGGTCTACCTTTTCTTGCTTTTTTCCATCATGTATAATGCATGCATTGTCATATGTGCTGAGAACTGACATATTCACTGTGTTGGTAGTAACAGTCCACATTATTGTGGTAGAACATGATAAGCAAATTTCAGATTATTTGGACAGTAATATATCTAAACTAATTGATTTGTGTATGCATTTATACATACAGTGGTGTTAATTGTATTTCTTATTTCCTGTAAGAATCAGCCAAGAAAACTGTGGGTATTGTTACTTTTTTACTATGTTTTATAGTCTTTCTTTCAGTAGCAACATCGCTATCCAGTAGTAATAGAAGTATCCGACAGTATATCCCACATACAACAGGAGTAGCAATAGCTAATACTGGGTATGCAAGAAGTAATAAATTCACCAGTGTTGCAAGAAAAATAGTTAAGAGACTAATCCTTTCCTTTCTGCTTTTTCCAGATGAACATAAACTCATGACAAAGAAAGGTTAGAAAATTAGCATTGCATGTTATATTTTAACTTTTCTTTAACAAAAAAAAGAGTCCAAACAAATGAAGCAAAAGTAATTTCTAGTAATTTTTTCTCATCCTCTGGAAAAACTAGAAAATAGTATTTTTTATGTGCCTAAGGTTCAGAAAACAGAAAGCAAATAAAAAGAAACCAAACATTTTCAGTAGAGGAAGAATTCCTGAAATTCCTGGGAATTTTTTGAATTCTCAACATTACTAATGATGCTTCAAATTAGTAATTGATACCAAAACACTCCTTCTAACTGCAATTTGAAGAATTTATTGTACATGACCTAATGTCTAAATTGCAAGGTTCTGTCATACCTGGAATAGTTTGCTTATATCTATCTTCAGTTTAGCAGGGTAAAAGGTCCTTTGCATGATAATTTCACATAATGAGTTAACTTAATCTATTAATAAGAGAATAATAATGATGCCAAATGGAATGTTACATTTCTTAGAAACACTGTTCAGTCTTTACATTTTCTTCTTTAACATCTGAAGGATTTTCATGTCAAATAATTACTTGTTGCCAGTTGTGACTGTGGCTGTAAGTGACAACTTTGGTTGGTCTCTGGCTTCATTCACAGTCTTTTCTAACTGGTAAGCTTTCCCTTTCCACTCTTGTGTAGCACTCGTAACATTTCTTTTAAAAGAAGACAACTTGACACTGCAGATCTGGCTAGAGGCCTGCTGCACAGGCTTTCTACGCATTTGTTCTCACTTGTCAGAGTGATTCTTACCATCCACATTCAAAGTCTCAGCAAACTACATGGCCTCCTATGTCACAGGTCGGTGTTCCCAGGCATGGTTATAAGACTCATACATAAAGAATAACCTTCCCTAGTTTTTATTAAATAATATGAGAGCAGCACAATCTTTTTTTTTTTTCCCCCCTGGGGAGGATTTCATAAACTTCCTATCAGTGTTTCTAAGTCTGCATAACACTAGACAGCCGTGTGGCTCTCCACTTTCAATGTGATTTTGAAGGCAGGCTCTGGAAAGTTGATAACATATTTCACGACCTTCGTGTCTGGAAGCAGTTTCCCCTGATTGAAGTCATATAAGTTCAGCTAAGTTGGAGTGTGTTGTAAATATTTATCTGGCAGTCTGACATATAAAGTTGTTCTGAAATTACAAAGTACATTCCTGTCTTTCATGTATTATTACCACTTTTTTCAATACACTTGTGAGCGATATTATTTAGAGAACCTTCTATAAGTGACTTATCATTGCTTGTTAAAGTTCTCACACTCTGTTGTACGGTCTTTTTTTCAGGATGGTAGCTCTTGAGTTGTATCACTTCCCTATCTTTTAAACATAAATGTGAGATTATTTCAGAAGTGCAACAAGAATTTATGCAATGAGGTAAGCATGGTTGGCACATTTCATTTTAAAATCTGGTTTTGTGGCACTTATTTCCATGCAGGGCTCCAGGTGCTTTCTATTGCTGGCAAATCTACAGTGTTGACAAGTTCTCTAATCATTAGGTCGTTTGTCATTACCTATCAAATAATTATATATAAAGTAATGCTTCTGGGTAGAAATTCTTTCCCAGAGACAGAATTAATTCAGCTCCAACTTCTCCTGTATTTCCTTGGTTTTTTCACTTATAATCTAAAATTAATTTTGTGCTATACAAGGTTCTGCATCTGAAATGTACCCTTTTTTCTTTACAGAGATGTAAGACAAGTTCAGTAAAGTCAGTGTTAGGATGAATTGTGCACTGCTGCTGAGTTCTCAGTTGGAGTCCTTTCAAGTCCAAACATAGTTCTGTTTCGAAGTGTATTTTGCAAGGCTTCTCAGTGTGCTTCAGTGTGAGCTGTTTCTTTGAGTTTGTGAATAGCTTTCATGGGAAGAGGTAGGAAGGGAATTGAAGTGACAAATCAGCTAATTTCAGCAAACATTTCTAATTTGTACCTGTTTCAGTTGAAACAACCAGTGATGGGTTGAAATAGCTGCAGAACAGCTTCCCTGACACCCTGTTTTCCAAGGCCAGAAGCCATTACAGTTCCTCAAACTCCACATTACGAAGGCCTTGTCACTGAGAGCTATTAGGAAGGAGTTATTGACTGTGATGTGCAGTTCCTTTGAATGTTGTAACTGGGGATAATTTACCCTTGTAATAATTAATGCCAGGAGCAAACCCCTGGCTTACACATATATGAAAAATGTCAACTCATAATAATAGGTTAAGGTTTTGTTCTAGTTTTGGTGGTTTTTTTTTATTGTTGATTTTTAAAAATAATTATTTAAATGACATAATAAATGAATAAATAATTATTCTTAGAAGCCTACCTCAGGCTGAATTGAAAACATTGCTTCTCCTTCAATCCTGACTAGCAGCAAAAGATAAACTACTCTGGAAATATTCAGAAAGGGTATTAACATGTAAAATACTTGTCGTTTACTCCAAAGCATTAAATTTAGACATTAATGCAAATGCCCACTAAAGAAACATGATGCACAAGGAAAAATTTCATGATTAATTTGCAAAAAAACCCAACCCAACAATAATTCCATGTAACTAGAGCATAAATTCTCACATTACAAGTTAAAAACTAATTAAAATGTGGTCAAATAGCTCTAAGACAATTTAAGGTTTATGTTTCTGGAGAAAACAAACTCATTGATTGTTTTATGGTAACACTGTGTGCAGAAAAATGAGGACTTTCCTTTCGTCCTTTGCTTTTTGGCTGAGAGGGAACTGAATAGCTGAAGAAATAAAATAGTTTGCCAACAACTATTTGAACAACCAAATAGAAAATTGCTTTCTGCAGCTCGTGATTGTTGGGCAGACTGGTGACTGATCCCAAAACCTACAGAGACTATGAAAACAAGAGTGGGGAAAAAAAAATTAAATTCTTTCCCTGTTCTATTTAACAGTAGCAAAGCAAGCACTTCTGAGATAGTATCATGATATTCAATATTCTAGACTGATGTATAATAGTGTCATTTGATGGTTTACACTCTATATTGCAGGGCTTTGTTATTCTGGATTCTTAGGCATGAAAAAAAACCCTTAAGAAAACCACCTGCTGATACATTTATAAATAGATAATCTTTGACCATTTAAGAGAGTTTGCCTTTGAGAGGATGCAAGATTCAATAACAAATCTGGCTGTCTCCCTAGTCAACTGCAGTCTTTTGGGAAATTTACAAGAAAATCATGTTTTGATTAAAAAAATATATTCTTCTAACTATGCATTTAATTTCTAAAACTTAAATGAAAATTGCTGCTTTTCCAACATTAGTTCAAATTATATCTTTTTTTGAATTTTGGATCCAAGTTCAGTAAAGCACTTGAATCTTTACGGAAACATGTCTTCAGGAATATCACTGCTGAAAACCTTAAACAGAAAACAATATGTGTAATGATCTGTTGCTATGGCTTTATAAATAGTTATGCATTGTCAGGGTGGTAGCTCACCCATGTCTGATTCTGCAAAGAGAATCCAGTAGTGACATGGTTCTCCATCCAGGTTTTTTGTGAGGTAAAGCATACTTGATCAACTTATTTGCATTGGAAGAAAGTGTGTGTGTGTGTGTGGAACAGACTGCCATTTGATCCAACCAAGGACAAACCGCCAGTATGACCCAGCTAAACATGTGGTCTCATATGAATAAGAGTTGAAAATTTACCCTCTAACATATATCTTAAAGGAATTCAACACTATATTGATTCAGTATGTTGTGGTAGTTTCACTTTTCGTTAAGGTATCATTCAATGACATGAATATAATCGCATTAGCATGACCACAAGCTGCTTAAATCGGAATGATTTGTATTGACTTTATACCCAACAGAGATGTGATATAATTAAAGGTATGTGTAAGGAAGACTTCTCAGGAAGTAGTTACATGTTAAAACTAGGAGCTTGGCGTTCTGTTCTTGGCACTGTCACAGTGTTGATATGGGATGTTTGGCCAGTTGCTAAACCTCCCTATGCTTTTCCTGCACCTTTAGTTACCAAGTTACACTGAGGTTTTCTCTCTTACAGGGTTTATAAAGTGTTTTGCAACTCTCAAGAGGGAAAATGAGCAATACAAGTGTAAAGTTATAAGGTTATTACTGTATTTATGTAATTCTATCCATTTATTTCAATCAATGGAAAGCCTTACAGCATAGCATTATATATTTTTAGCTGAGCTAGTAGATACCATATGACCTGCTGTTCACAAACAGAGAAGGACTGGTGGGAGATGTGGTGGTCGGAGGCTGGCTTGGGCTTAGCGACCATGAAATGATAGAATACTCAATACTTAGTGAAGTAAGGAGGGGGGCCAGCAAAACCGCTACCATGGACTTCCGGAGGGCGGACTTTGGCCTGCTCAGGACACTGGTCGAGAGGGTCCCTTGGGAGACAGTCCTGAAGGGCAAAGGGGTCCAGGAAGGCTGGACGTCCTTCAGGAAGGAAGTCTTAAAGGCGCAGGAGCGGGCTGTTCCCATGTGCCGCAAGAAGAACGGGCGGGGAAGGCGACCGGCCTGGCTGAACGGGGAGCTCTGGCTGGGACTCAGGAAAAAAAGGAGAGTTTATCACTTGTGGAAGAAGGGGCAGGCAACTCAAGAAGAGTACAGGGGATCTCGTTCGGTCATGCAGAGTAGAAATTAGAAAGGCAAAAGCCCAGCTAGAACTCAACCTGGCCACTGTCGTGAGAGACAACAAAAAATGCCTTTACAAGTATATTAATGACAAAAGGAGAGCCAAGGAGAATCTCCATCCTTTATTGGATGTGGGAGCGAACATTGCCACCAAGGACGAGGATAAGGCTGAGGTACTCAACGCCTTCTTTGCCTCAGTCTTTAACAGTCAGACCAGTTATCCTCAGGCCACTCAGCCCCCTGAGCTGGAAGACAGGGTCAGGGAGCAGAATAAACATCCCATAATCCAAGAGGAAGAAGTTAATGACCTGCTACGCCACCTGGACGTTCACAAGTCTATGGGGCCGGATGGGATCCACCCGAGAGTACTGAGGGAGCTGGTGGAGGAGCTTGCCAAGCTGCTCTCCATCATTTACCAGCAGTCCTGGTTAACTGGGGAGGTCCCAGATGACTGAAGGCTTGCCAGTGTGACGGCCATCTACAAGAAGGGCCAGAAGGAGGATCCAGAGAACTACAGGCCGGTCAGCCTGACCTCAGTGCTGGGGAAGATCATGGAGCGGTTCGTTTTGAGGGCGCTCACGAGCCATGTCCGGGACAACCAGGGGATCAGGCCCAGCCAGCACGGGTTCATGGAAGGCTGGTCCTGCTTGACCAACCTGATCTCCTTCTATGACCAGGTGACCTGCCTAGTGGATGAGGGAAAGGCTGTGGATGTGGTCTATCTGGACTTCAGTAAAGCCTTTGACACTGTCTCCCACAGCATTCTCCTGGAGAAGCTGGCGGCTCACGGCCTAGACAGGTGCACTCTTTGCTGGGTAAAAAACTGGCTGGACGGCCTAGCCCAGAGAGTTGTGGTGAATGGAGTTAAATCCAGTTGGCGGCCGGTCACGAGCGGTGTTCCCCAGGGCTCAGTACTGGGGCCGGTCCTGTTCAATATCTTTATCAATGATCTGGATGAGGGGATCGAGTGCTCCCTCAGTAAGTTTGCAGATGACACCAAGTTGGGCGGGAGTGTTGATCTGCTGGAGGGTAGGAAGGCTCTGCAGAGGGATCTGGACAGGCTGGATTGATGGGCCGAGGCCAACTGTATGAGGTTTAACAAGACCAAGGTCCTGCACTTCAGCCACAACAACCCCATCCAACGCTACAGGCTTGGGGAAGAGTGGCTGGAAAGCTGCCCAGAGGAAAAGGACCTGGGGGTGCTGGTTGACAGCCGGCTGAACATGAGCCCAGGTGGCCAAGAAGGCCAATGGCATCCTGGTCTGTATCAGAAATAGTGTGGCCAGCAGGACCAGGGAAGTGATCATGCCCCTGTACTCGTCACTGGTGAGGCCACACCTCGAATACTGTGTTCAGTTTTGGGTCCCTCACTACAAGAAAGACATGGAGGTACTGGAGTGTGTCCAGAGAAGGGCAACGAAGCTGGTGAAGGGCCTGGAGCACAAGTCTTATGAGGAGTGGCTGAGAGAGCTGGGGTTGTTTAGCCTGGAGAACAGGAGGCTGAGGGGAGACCTCATCGCACTCTACAACTACCTGAAAGGAGGTTGTAGCAAGGTGGGTGTTGGTCTCTTCTCCCAAGTATCTAACGATAGGACCAGAGGAAATGGTCTAAAGTTGTGCCAAGGGAGGTTTAGACTGGACGTTAGGAGAAATTTCTTTACTGAAAGAGTGGTCAAGCCTTGGAAGAGGCTGCCCAGGGCAGTGGTGGAGTCACCATCCCTGGAAGTATTTAAAAGACGTGTAGATGAGGCGCTTAGGGACATGGTTTAGTGGGCATGGTGGTGTTGGGTTGATGGTTGGACTCGATGATCTTAGAGGTCTTTTCCAACCTTAATGATTCTATGATTCTGTGATTCTATGACAGGCAGAATATGCTTGTTGCTGTGGTTCATATCTATTTCACTGAAAATATCTGATGCTGTTTTTTGTCAAAAACAGATTATGGACAAGATAGAGCCAGTTGGATCCAAATGGTTGATTTCTGTGTTCCAAAACCTAAGATTTTCATACAGTGGTGAGAAAGACTAATGCAATAGATGGTTTTCTTGACTGCTGTTATGCCACCAGTACAGTATTAACAGTATTTCAGTTTAATCACTTTGCAGAAGTGTAACACAGAAGGTACATCCAATAAATACACACTTCATTTGCAGTGGGATGGATTGGCACTACTATGAAATTATTTTATTTACTTCAATTAGTCACTGAAGTACAAATATTTTTCCTATGCAGAGTAAGATTTGTGTGTGATTCATTACAGGAAGAGTGTTTAACAGTAAAACATCTTTGTTTCTGTCACTTAGGTTTCTGCACTTTGTCTGGTGCTAAGATTTCAAGACTTTGGGATCCTCTTTGATGTAAGTGTAATCCTTGCTGGATCACTCTCTTTAAAATTAGGTAATTCACTGGTTTATACGGGTATTCTACTGTTTAAAGCAAAATTTTATCATTCTTACTCCTACTAGTCTTTTAGTTAAATAATTATACTGTTAAAGCTGAGGTTACAGACAACACTTAAACAAATGTATCAGGTTGAGTGCTCAAGAAAGCAATCAAATTAATGTTTTATCTACATTTCACATGTGATAAATATTTGAATATCCATCTCTCTATTCCAAGACAGCTTGAGTTCTTGTAATGTTACAGACATACAGAAATACATCTTTTCTTACTGTGTGCTTCTCCTATATTGTCATTTGCTATGCCTGCTTTTACTCCTGTAGTTATTGCATTAAGACGTCCTGGTTAAACGCTCTTGTCACACATCAGTGATGGTGTGCATGCAGCACAAAATTACCTTATACTTAAAGGAGAAAAGAAAGAAAAAAAGAGAAAAAACCAGACTCAAACATTTATTAAGTTTAAATGTTGAAACATCTTTATATTAGTAACAGGAGAGGGCAAAACTTACCTCAGAGATTATGCTGCTGTTTTTAAATGTGTGATCTAGTGGTTCCTTATGTCAGTAGCACTGCTGTAAACTACCTGTAAACTCCACTGCCCTCAGCAAACTTCTTTTACCTTTCATAACAAATGCAGCCAGCATTAAATACAGCAATATGTTTGATCTGCCTATTTTAGAATCCTTGATTTAAACATTTCCACTTCATCACCGCGTTAGTCTCCACACATGGAGTCACATAGGTACTCCCAGAGATGCACTTTGTAATCTGATTAGTGCTCCAAGTTGGCGGAGGTGGACGTGGCTCTGTGCCTCTCCGCGAGCATCTCAGGAGGGTTGGCCTGAGCAGGGTTTGCCAGATACAAGGAATGTTGCCGTGAACCTCACAATTATTATTCCAAAAAATTACAGACTCTGGCTGTCACCCAAAATATAGCAATTTACTTCTGATGACTGATGTTCTGGTAGCAAACTGTGCATACTCTATTTTGCTTTACTGTGATTATGGTATTTCCCCTTCAATGGCTTTTTCCTTGTTTTCAAGGAGCTTACAGGTATGCTTCTCCCTAGACCCCAGAAGTGCAGCTGTGAGCTGGAGAGACGTATGCATGTGATTAATCAGTGGATGATGAGAAATCCGTGCCCTGTTTTCATTATTTTGCGGTGATTAAAATTTCCTAGTTATTCATGCAAAGAATGGTTTTGAGGTGTGTAGAAAATTCAACATCTGGATAGCAATGGGGATAGCTGAGTGGGGATGAGGTTTTTAGGGGAAGTTTTTTTTAAATCTGCTTTTCACAGAAAATGAAAACTGGGGCTATCCTTTACAGTAGAGGGCTGTGGGATCAGACTTTGTCACAATGGCTGGTTCTATCAGTTCCGCCAAAAATAACTTTGAGGATAAAAGAATTAAAATGTAACTTACCCAGAGAAAGAAAAATAATCTGCTGTTTCTACAAACAGCCTTTCACTGTCTCTCTGCAGCTGCCTCAGCAATACTCAGTAGGATAAGAAATAGGTTTTAGTTGCTATTAAAAAGCATATGAAAATATATGGGGGAGTCTCTTCTGAAATAGGAGGCTGATTCATTTTATTTTGTTTTACAAACAGAGATGAATTATGCATTACTGCACAGCTTCTGAAGGATTTAATGGTACTCCTTACAGATATTTAGATTTATCTGACAAACATATGAGATGCATAAAGAATTTTTTTCTTTTGAAATGTTTAAAGCTGTAGATGAAGATTTAAGTGCTAAATGCTGAGGTGCTCCTTATCTATTAGAACATAATGGTTTTTAGTGCTACTGTGTTAGTGATGTTTGAACAAGAATAAAAATACGGGTTTCTTCTTTGTGTGAAATGCATGTTATTTATTTTCAGCTTGTATTTGTACATATACTCTTAGAGGTATGAATGAATGGGACTTGGAACCTGGCATGAAGTGAGGAAGATATATAGCACAAGCTAAACCTGCAATTAGCAGTGTTTATTGTTTCTGTCTACTGCTTCTCTCCTATAATAGAGATAGGTAATGGTTGGATGAAATGCATGGACATGATTAACCTGCTTTCAGATAGAGAGCAATGGGATTGCTGGAATTTGCCAAATGTTACTTCAAATGGTTGTTGTGTCTTATTTCTTAAAGTTTAACTGTCTTACTGAAATAAATATATGATACACTGTGACACTCCATCTGTGAATCTGTCTGTGTCTGGAGTCTTTCCCAGGACCTCCTTGAAAGAAGATTTTTTTATGTCAAGGGATTCTTTCTCATTACATAGCTCTAAATATTGGAAATATATTCACCAAATGGCCATATGTCATGATATCTCATCGTTACTATCTAACAGATGGTTTAGTGAAAATCTGGCTCATTGCTTTCCATCAAATCAAGTTATAAGCAACAGCTAATGAAAATTATGTCTTGAGAGGTCTAAGGAGTGTTTGTTTTTCTAATTAGATTGATGTTTAGATAAATTTAATACTGAGGTGGCCGAGTATTTGGACAGGGGGGCCTATACAACTGCTGCACTGAAGTTAGGAGCTTGCTTTGCCTTCTTGCTCTCTGACTGGAGCAGTGGAACCCCTTTATCCTGCACTGGAGACAGAGAGATTTGTATGACTATAGTTTTGTGGCTTGGGAAGTATGGGAGACTAAAAACCTCCCAAGAATGCTACAATATAGAAACAGTGTTGAACCCTGCTACTGGAGAGAAACTCAAAGGGATGGGCAAGACCTGTGGGGCAGGAAGTTCAGGAGGAAAAAGGGGAGCACTGACAGCAATGGCCAAAAACAAGTGATGCTTTTTGCCTGGTACTGAGTAGAAGAAAAATAAGGTGTAGGCATAGAAGATGACATAGTACAGGGTGCCATCTCCATAAGGCCTGTTCCTACTATGGCAGTGGAGTCTCTGCGTTGCTGTGAATAATAACCTAGAGCTGGTATGACAGTCTTCTACAAACATAGAAAAAGAAGCAGCAAGGATATTTTTTACAATTCTGCACTCCCTGATTTGTGAGGAGGTCTGCACTGCTCTTTCTGCCTGCGGATCAGGATTTGCTGCAGTCCGATAGCCATACTTTTACTGTTTTTTTTCAAACTATTCCACAATCTGTATTTTTTTCCCATGAAGATCTGTTGTAATATCTATTCCATTGTTGCATGCACACAAATCACCAGTGTCTGGTATCTATATAGGCAGCTTCTATGCCATGGTGAATCTGGAGATTAAGGAGGCACAGGAACATTTCTCCACTGCTGTTAAGCACTATTTTTAGATATCTCTAGTGTTTTAAACTCTGCATTTGGACTCACATCATACTTGAGCTATTCCTCTCTTTAAAAAATCCTGCAGACTGGACAATCTTCAAAGGTTTTAACCTGTTAGATGCGGCTGGTGTCCGGGAAATTATGGCAAGGTGTACTTTAGAGCATGAAAAATGTCACCTGAGGTGGAAATAAGTACTCCAGGGGAAAAAGAGTGTCACTACCCTGTAAAGGAGTCATCACTCTTTCCCGGGCTTTCTAAGGGACTCTGGAAAACAGGATATTGTTTCTAGACTGCTGCACTCAGAATCAGCACAATTTGCAGCAGGGTTTATGGCACCAGAGAGGCAGACGTGGCATGGAAGGCTTCATTCAAAGAGTAGCTCAAGACACCAGGTTTAAATGATTCTTCTCAGGACTGTGGCTGGATAAATAAATGATACATGTGCATCTTTATGAGTACAGGAACGAAAGGATGAACTTACAGTACTCCAACTTTATTGGCAGAAAGGGAAAAAAAGTGTTGGGAGGTGGTGCAGCTCATCAGTCTTACCTTTAAAGCCATCATCCTCACTGTGGTGGCCATAGTCTTAGAACAAGCAGAGTTCAGTGTTTCTGCTACAGCTGAGCATGCAGTCTTCTCATATTGGGGTCTGACAGTATGTTTCCCAAAAATTCTCACCTTAAGGCAAATTATGTATTCCAGCATTTCAGTTACAGTTAAAAAAAAAATAGAGCAGGCTACTTTAAGCCAAAATTATTTTTCAAATGCAACACCTGTACTGTATTTTAACTTTAGTTCGTGAGTTCTGAAAGTGGACACTAGGTGCACTATTTTCCCAAATATATGTAGAAAACAAAACCTGGTTAAGTGTTTCAAATGAAAGACCATTTTAATTTAAAAAACCCCATCACTTTCATACTTGTGTCCATTGAAGTTTTTGCACTGTTATTACAGTTTTTATTAAAATATTGGAATAATTATATAAATGTTACTAAACTTCAAATTTCTATAAATTCCATTTCCCAATAATACAAGGCTTTGCTTTTAAAAATTTACAGTTCAAAATGAAATATAGGTATTTTTTATTCTTAAAATAAAAACAACAGTAGTCTGAAATTTTTCTCCATTTCATTTCCACTTTTTAACGAGGAAGTTCAGTAATCCAAGAAAACAGTCAGATCATAAAACTATTGGATTAATAACCGCATCTCCTGCTATCTAAATTTTAAAGAAACAAAGTTAAATTTCCACTTATGCTGAAGAACAGGGCTTGTATTTTTCTAATCAGGGTAGGAAACATTCTTGAGGACAGGTGGGATGTCAGACCTTGACAGTTTGCACTTTCTGGGTACAGCTACACCTGTACAGCTGTACATAAATTTCATGACAGATGCTTAATGCTCATACAGAAAAAATATCTTCACAATGAACTACATGAGAAGTTTCCAAAAGATTTAATTAACATGCATAATGCTCCTGCAATGGCCTTTAATTTGTAAGGCATTCTTGTATTTTACAGTTAGTTCTCCACGTTTCAGTTAATATATCCACTTTTCCAGAGTTGGTTCATTTCACTCATTCAATCTACTTCTCATGTGCTTCTTCTAAAGGTACTTTGCAAATAATAGCCATAAATCCCAAAAGAATGATATATATTGAACTGGCAACTCTGTAGCTGACATATGTTTGAAATACACTGTAGACTGAAATAGTAGGCATCTAAATTGATATCTAAAAAGACAATATCTCCTTCGTTATGGTTCACACACTGCCAAAGAAAATACTACATTCTCACAGTGCAGCCTAAAAAATCTCTTGGTGCTTGCAAACAAAATTGGACAAAGACAGGAAAATCCATTGCTAGAGGGTTTGACATTTGCTTCTATTTGAATTTGAAATTAAAACTTAAAATTACAAAGGTCTCCATGGAAAAAAGAATCCATTATGAATTCAATTTCAAACTAACTAGTTTAAAAAATAATACATTAAATTTAGAATAACTATAAGAATGCAAATTTTTATAATTTTGAAAGATCTTTAATGTTAAAATGATTTTATTCTGTTTTTTTAATTATTATTATGTATGCAAATCATGATTTTGTACTACTTTTATTTTAATTTACTTATTTACATTCATTTTTTTAACTTTTTTGAATCTTATTGTAAAGAACAACTGCTGCTGACATAGAACTTTAATTTTTCTCTTCAGAGTGCCTTTTGTTTAAAGTTTTCATAGAAGAGTCTGAAAGTTTGAACTAGAAAATAAGATGAGCCCTCAGCACAATTTAGATAGACGCCTGTTTTTAATATCTGGATGGCAGCTTGGTTACATTTTGCAGCAGTAATAAAACAGCTGCTACTCTAACTTGTATTGAGTGAGGCACCTTACTTCCTTGTTCCAAGTATTTCTTCCCGTATTTGATGTTATAATGCAGCAGTTTTACACATGGATTCAAGGTGTCCGATTGCTTTATTGCAATGGAGGAGGCACTTTGAAGAAAAAATTAAAATGAAGCACTTAAAATGTTGTTCAGATCTTCTATTTAGAAAGTTTAAGATACATTTTAAAATGTAAAAAAAAAACCACTTGGGAGCTGTGATTTAGAAACTGCTGAAACTCAGAGGAACTCATTCCTGGAGCAGTGTGAAGCATATTAAGGGCTATGAACTGTGAAGGTCCAGCTGTGTTGGGGAACTGGGATTTCTGTGGCACCCAGTTTCCCAAGGAGGTGGCTCATGACTCCTGCAAGTCAGGCAGGCCAGCTGGTTCAGGAGCTAGGGCAATTGCAGAGAGGGCCTATAAACTGTCAGAAAACAGGGTTTTTCTCTCTCATTTCCAATGGGAAGATATTGAAATAGATGCATTCCTACAGTACATGTCATTCTTCTAACGAGTCAGTATTTTTTCATGGGAAAACATTGCATTCCCTAACCAGCTCTCCTAGGGAGGTAGCTGCCTAATCTCCCCATAACGCACAACAAACTTGCTTCTCCACTCACTTCAGTGTAAAGATGACTCACAACTTCTGTATGCTCATGCTATGATTTAATGTGCTTCTCTGTTTACAGCTCATTACTGTGGACCATTGCTAAGACTGAAGTCAACACCGTTGGCAAGCATATCACAGCAAGATTGATTTAAAAAAAACCAGCATTCCTCTTTAAACCTGGTTTCCAACTTGTTTTCCCCAAAGTGAACCTATACTGTCATTCCTCTGTAAAAAATTAGAAGATCCTCTGTGAGGCTTAGTCTAAATAGCTTGCACAAACTGTAATAGCTCCATGGTGCTCACTGAACAAAGATTTCTGATATGCAATGTAAAATATCTACTTTTCAACTGAAATTTAATGATAAGCTCCAATACATTGCTCTCAAGCTCCAGTGAGTTCAAGGGAATTTTGCTGTACTGTTTCCTTTCAGACATAGATCAGTTACAGCTCTGACTTTTGGAATTCAGCTCTTTAGGTCAGGAGTACATTATTATAAATCTGGAGATCACTTTGGGCTCTTGGTGTCAACTGACATTGCAATTGTCACATAAATATTACCAAAAACTTCAGTTTCAGTTCACTTACTGTTAGGACTTAGCATTAACCATGCCTAAATATAGCTATTGTGGTTTCCAGCTCTTAGAAAACTTGGTGTTTTAATAAAGACAGTATTAATACATAGCCAAAAGATTAGTCATTGTAGGCAAAATTCACTACTAGTTTTATCACTACATTAGCAAATAACAGACTACCAATTATCAATGTGGCAACAAAAATAATAAATAATTTGACTAAAAGCCTCATATTCCTAATTTCTTGGTGCCCTGATTCTTCAAACCAGGACAGTTCTCTAAGATGTGACTAGGATGATAGCCTCCCGAAACAAACATTTTTAGGAGAAAATAAATATTGGTCTCTAAAAATTTGGAGGAGAGGGACAGAGTAACTTAATTGAAGAGAATGATTGCCTATAAAAAGAAGTTTTACTCCTAAATTACTTTTAATGAGAGGTTGAGAGAGCAATGCAATCACAAAAGAATATCTGCATTAAAATCTTAAGTGTTGTGACACTTCAGGGAAATGTATAACATACTTTCTTCTCAACAGTCAGCCAGTTCTCCAGGCAGTCATATATAATGCAGCAGAACTCAGCTGTGACAAGAGGAAAGTAATATGATTTCATTAAAAATTAGTGAATGAGACAGGTTAGGTCCCTATAAATAAAGATGCTCTTTAAAATGTCATATATATATAGTACTAGAAAAAACACTGTACTTATTATTTATAATGTGTTACACTAGTACTGTGAAGCTGACCTCAACTAGGCTGGGGACTGCCTTGTACTGGACACTGGGCCAACATATTGAGACATCCTGTGACCTATCTAAATAATGTTTTAAACCTTCTGTGTTTGAAGATCTGCCTCTCTTCAGCCTGAGATGGCTAGCAGACACTGCTTGTTTACTTCCAATGCAAATCTTGTAGCTATCATCCACATCTTTTCATGCCAATGTTGAACTACTACCCTATGCTCTACTTCCATTTAGTACTCAACAGTCTGCTAAACAAACAAACTTTAACTTGCTAAGTTGAGATTCTTTTTCTATAAGTGAACTCAACCATTACTATGTGATCTTTGTTAGTTTATCTTGTTTTCAAGACTGATATTAAGGTGGCAGTCCTGGACTATAAATGCAGGACCCAATCTAGAATCACAGAACGGTTGAGGTTGGAAGGGTCCCCTGGAGGACATCTGGTCCAACACCCCCGCTCAAGCAGGGACACCTAGACACAATTGCTCAAGACCACGTCCAGATGGCTTTTGGTATCTCCAAGCAGGGAGACTCCACAACTTCCCTGGGCAATCTGTGTCAGTGCTCAGTCATCCTCACAGTAAAAAAGCGTTTCCTGATGTTCACAGGGAACCTCCTGTGCTTCAGTTTGTGCCCATTGCCTTTTGTCCTTTCACTGGACACCACTGAAGAGAGCCTGGCTCTGTCCTCTTTACACCCTCCCTTCAGAATCATTGATGAGATCCCCCTTGAGCCTTCTCCAGGCTGAACATTCCCAGCTCTCTCTGCCTTTCCTCACAGGAGAGATGCTTCAGTCCCTTAATCATCTTTGTGGCCTTTGTTGAACTTCATGACATTCTTGTCAGCCCATGTCTCCAGCCTGTTGGGGTCACTCTGGATAGCAGCAGGACCATCTGGCATATCAGCCACTCCTCCCAGTTTTGTGACATCAGCAAACTTGCTGAGGTTACACTCTGTCCCATCATCCTGATCATTAATGAAGGTATTAAACAGGACTGGACCCAGTATTGACCCCTGAGGTACACCACTAGTTACTGGCCTCCAACTAGACTTTGTGCCACTGATCACCATCTTCTGCACCTGGCTATTCAGATAGTTTTCAGTCCACCTCACTCTCCGCCCTTCCAGCCCATTCTTCTCTATGAGCCTGTAGTTCCCTGGGTCCTCCTTCTTCCCCTTCTTGATGATAGGAGTAGCGTTTGCTTTCCTCCAGTCCTCAGGCACTTCTAATCATGATTGTTTGAAGATTATTGAGAGTGGCCTTGCAATGCCATATGCCAGCTCCCTTATTACTTGTGGGTGCATCCCATCAGGGCCAATGGACTTATGTACGTCCAATTTGCTTAAGTATTCCCTGTCCTGATCCTCTTCCACTGTGGGTACATCTTCCTTGCTCCAGGCTTTCCCCCATGTTTTTTGGACCTGGGATTCCTAAAGACCCATCTTACTAGCAATCACTGAGGTGAAGAAGGCATTCAGTACCGCAGCCTTTTCCATGTCCTGTGTCACCAGGTCCCGCGTCTTCTTCAGTAGCAGGCCTACATTTTCCCTAGTCTTCCTTTTGCCACCTACATATTTATAGAAGACCTTTTGGCTGCCTTTGACATCCCTTGCCAGATTCAATTCCACTGAGGCTTTGGTTTTCCTGATCTCATACCTACATGCTCAGACAGTGCCTCTCTATTCCTCCGAAGCCCTATATTCTTCACAAAACCTGTGTTTATGTTGCTAAATACATAATGGTGAGACAGATAGATGAACTGCCAGCCATCTATATCCCTTAATTGTTGTCATGCTTCTAGGTACTGTCTAGTCACTAATGGTGACTAATTTTCTCTGAGACAATGCCTAAGCATGGTTTTGTGGATAGCATGCACCCAGGACCATCCCCAATAGGCAGCATGGTCAGACTTTAACATTGCTTGAAGACACTTTGAATAAAAAACAACACATAAAACATAACATCACATGCTACTCAGAAACAGCACAGGATTGAGAGGAGACATAGGGCCAAGTGCTAGGAGGTGTGTATGTGGGTGGTCTGTGCTACTTGGCCTCAAATCTGGAAAGAAATTTTGTAGACTGGAGGTATGTAACTATGTAAGTGTAGCTTAAGAGACCTCAAGTCCCCTCGTGACATATTTTGGTCAGCAGAGATGACTGAATTGAAATTCCTTCTGTAACAAGACATAGATTGCCTGACATTCTCATGACAGGTCATTCTCCATTTGGTCTTCACACCTTTCTCCCTCAACGGATCTGTAAACCCCTCAGTTTTTCTACTGTCAGAATATTTTACAAGATCATCTCTTCTATTTAGTTTGTCAGAAAACAGTTTTATGCTAATGTTAGGCTGTGTAGGGTATTACTCTGATGAAGACCATATGGACAGGTAGGTTATTTTTCATTAAATTTATTCTGACTTAATCTGGAATTGTGGCAGACCTATTTACCATTAACATTACATAAAAATATCTTTGTTCTATTTTAATCAACCACTCAAGAGATGCCTAACACAGGTGACCTCTTCCAAAGACTGGAATGGAATTATCTTTAATAATCTTATATTTGGAGATATTTTGGCATATTTTCCTAAAAGAGAGAGGCTGCCAATAAAAAAGTTGTATCAGCTGGAGTTTTCATTATACTGATTTCATTTCTTATCACAAATTTCTTCTTTGAAGGTTGGCATTGTAAAAATGATGTTGTGAATTTCTCCTTTTTTGTCTTTCAGTGTTTCACATAAAAGATGTTTCCTCTTCTGTAAAGAAAAGCTGCCAGCCCTGCACATACTAGATTATAGAGTAGATCTCAATTCTACCCATCTCATCTTCCTATTTTAACAGCTAGTATCAAAGGCTGAAATCTCCGTGTCCTCCATTTGCTACATATAAGCCTTTGATTCTGATAGTGGCATGTGTCAAAAGCTCCGTGAAGAAGACTGGGCACCAGTCGGCCAGTTTACATTATTGCACGTAACTGAAAAGTACATTATGACTGACATTGCTGACTGCCTTTAACAGCAATCAGTAGAGGGAAGGAAATTACGAGGTAATGTCAGCTGATGGACTGTCAAAATTCCAAGAGGCACTCCCAACTGGTCAAACTGAACCCAGGGAAGAGTGAAGTAATACTGACCAGAAAAGGGAAATCCTTTGAATATCTGGTCAAAAAAATTGCTTCCACCTTCCATTGAAGAAATACAGCTGTCATTCATCAAAACGATGCAAGGCCTCAGGGCTCTGTTTGACTCCTTGCCGACACTGGATGAGCAGGTAGCATCAGTTTCCAGAAATGCCTTTTTTCCTCTCCAGCTGGCTGGGAAAATTAATTCCCTTCTCTCTGATGAGAATTTTACTGCAGTAGTCTGCAGTTTTTCCTGACTCCCATAAAGACCACTTTAAATGTGTGTTTAGAAACTGAATGTGACTGTCATGAGCAGGTTCCAGCCAGTACAAAATGTACCTTTCTACCTTCCTTCTGGCTCTGGCCACTGAAAAAAAAGTTTGTGCAGAAGTCCATCATGGTAAGTGACTTTCTCTTCCAGTTTAAGGACTTCTTTCTGATCTTGACAATCTTGAAGGCAATTACCAAACAGAATAGGATTTGGCTTGGCAAATTCTACAACCACCCAGAAAAAAACAAGTTAAAGTTAAAGTTCGGGACAAGAGTTATTTACCAAAGAAGCCAATGCTAAAATGAGCCTCTGAAGACATGAAGTCGGTGTCAAGTCTGTCTGTCTGTAGGAAAAGGTTAACAGCTTTCCTTTTCTAGACATCTTCTCCAATATAGGTAACCTCTCAAAATAATTTTGTTTCCAGGCTTCTTAACATCATTTTCTCTTTCCTCCTATTCCCCAAAACAAATCTTATTTCAAGAAGCATTTTCTTCCCAAAGAAGGAAGTATTAAAGTCTTTTAGAAATTCACTAATTTCTGCATTACTGTCATTGATTTTATAAGGAAGATAAGCAGATGTTGGGATAAATGAAAGTAGAAAATATTTGTTAGATAGAAATACAACTGTAGATGAGAAGGACTTTGGTAAGTTACCCAGAGGACTGTGAAAAATTTCAGAGATACATAACGAGGTAGAGTAAATGAAGTCAGTGCTATTGCGGTTGGATTTCAATGCTGATAAATATAAAACAATACTATAGGGAAGAACTGAAGTACTTTAGAAGAGTCTAAAATTAACAGCAAGCAGCAGCTCATTTTAGGGATCTGGCTATCACTGCAGATATGCTAGTGAGGACTTATGTTGAAGAGAGCTAGATAGGAATCAGATGAAGGATAACCTTAGTCACTAGGGTTTGCAAGAACTGGGAAATTTTATTTTAAAATGTTATTACCATTACACAATTCATTGATATGTTTGTCTGGAATACTTTATGTGAAATTGGCCACCCTGTCTTAAAAGCACAAAAAAATAACGCAGAACACAGAGTGGACCAAAATTGTGTGATGAAGTTACCAAACCTATGGCTATAAAAAATGTTTATTTCAAGAGAAATTCAAAGGCTATTTTGCTTATCATAGAAGACAACCTGTCATGGCACTAGATAAAAGAATCTAAAGAAAGAAACAGACTACATGTTTGTAGTTTCTGTTCTCCTAAATGTGAGACATTTAAAGAAACTTGAGTGTAAGAAATGTAAAATGCATGAAAGGTAATACTTTTCTACGTAGCGTATTGCAAAGCTTTTTGACATAGGATGCTCCTAGCACCCTCACAGGAAAAGGAAAGGGAAAGACCAAAGAAAGGGAATAAGACTTTCGTATTAGAAGAATTTAATGGATTTGAAACAACAGTTTCAGAATAAGTAATAAACATCAAGCCTCAGTGATTATGGCTGTTTCTACTACTAGATTCACTTCTGTTTACTCATATGTTTTTTTTAATATTAATGTGAAGCACCTGACAAGTTCACTGTTGGAAATACATCTGATATAATTTTGAAATGCCTATGTTGTATAACACTGATTAGAAATCAGTAAATAATTATTGCTACAGATGGCAAACAGAAATAAAAATAAGAGCTTGCTTTGACACTGATGCTGGGTCAAATGTTTGTGAATACAAATCCATCCACTAGATGCATCTTAATGATGGACATGCAGTTGATAGCCAAAAGAAAGGGGACAAAATTGACACAGTAAGTTATCTGGATTATTTGGTACAATATTCATAATTTTACCACCTCTTTTGTATTTTACACATCAATTTTATCTTGCCCTAAATTAGATTGCAGACACACTGGGATGTCTTCATACATCACCTAGCACAATAATTGATCCCGATTGCCAAAATATAAACAAGCATAGTGAATTACTTTAGTTCTATTTGGAGAACTGAAGCATATCTGAATAACAATATTGACTTTGTCTCATGTTATTGTATGTTATAAGCAAACCTGAACTTTATCTATTACTAATACCATGATCAGATAAGGAATTTCCCCAGGTCTCTTAGCCATATCTGCAGATCCCATGAGAGGGCAAGAAGAAAAATACCTCTAAACTATTTCTCACTGTTTAATAAAACTGTGAGCCAAATCTACTCATATAGGTTTCCAGGGGATACAAGGCTGCCAAATCTTTTTACTTAAGTAAATTGTTCTGAAATGGTGGGTCTGTAAATAATCAAAGTGATGCTATACTCCTGTCAGTCACAGTCAGTGAAAAAAGCGGGGTATTTTAATTACTATACATAACATTTTTATAACAACAAATCCCCTCATCCCTGCCTACTCTGGGTTCTTTTCAGACTAGTTCAAACGAAAGATGAGATTTCCTACAGTACTTTATTTTAAAGAAATAAGGGATATCAATCCAATAAACCCTTTATGCTGCATTCCAGATGTGTAGCATTTAAGGCACAATGGGATTGTGTAATGCAATTAAGGGAATTTGATCAAGAGACCAGACAAACAAAACATTCAGCGGTAATGACTTGACAATGTCATCCTCCCTCCAAGTCATGCGAAATTCCCTCCCTTTAAAGCAGCCAGCTAAATAAGCGGGTACCCTAGGATAGCTATCTCAGGAATGCTATTCAAGTTCAAACCGTTTCTTGACCAAGGAAAAAAAAACTATTCTAGAGTTTTGGGTGATTTTGGGGGTGTTTGCTCTAGAATAACAAAAAAAAAAGAAAAAAAGCCACCTATGTCATGAAACAGTCTTTTGAAAAAATCAAAGAGGCATCACTTAGTGTTTACATACAAGAAGTTGTTTCAACATTCATCCTGTTACCACAAGAAAAGAGCCTGAATCCAATCTATGAAAATACTTATCTTGTTTCTCAGTTCAGTGTTTAAATTTTTAATTTCTTAGTCTCTTGAACTTCTCCTAGAATAGGACAGATGATGGTAGCATACAGAACAGAGTTTCCTCAGGTTCCTCTATATTTTGGTTGTAAGTGAACTGACAAATTAAGTTCAATCTTCACACAAAAACATATTTCTACCTAATGGTTATAAAAATGACCAGTATGCCATCGGGGCCAAATTCCATTCAAATTCCTCAGACCATTAACTTTTTTTGAAGTCATTTGAGCTAACAGTGTAGGTAAGGTGGTTAGGATTTGGTAACTTTATTACCTCAATGATGTTGTCAATTATTACTTTGAAGAAGAGAGAGAACATAGCTTTTTTAAACTCCCCTGGGTGGAAATAAAAGGCATTATTTATTGTAGGAGACACTAATGGCTTTTCATGGGCCAATTAATCTTTTTTATGGAAGGATAACACTAAAGTCAAACTAATGACAAGACCTAAACATAACGTAATTCCTTATGGCCATTTAAAATGGTTGTTGAGAGTTGAAGAGACAGTCTGAAATCAACAAAGTAAAATACAGTAAAAAAAGTGTGAAGTGTTTGTGAAGAAAAAGCATGATAGATAACAAGTTATTTCTTATGGCAGAAACTGGCCTATTAAAATAGATGACAAACTAAACATAACATCAGTTTATGAGGCTGCAAAAAGAACTGAACAAGTCTCATTCCAAGAGGAAGGCTGTGTCTTTCATCCAGGAAGTAAATTTTTTTCAGGAAATGTAAGGTTTCACCTGGATGGCTGTGCCTGACTGCATGCCATACTTCTAGGAAGATATAGATCAACAGGAATTAATTGAGAGGAGAGAAACAAGAACAAAAAGAGGTTTTGAAATCACGAACTGCTAGAAAAGGTTAAAAGAGCTGAGTTTGTTTAATATAGGAAACAGAAGATTGAAGGAGGGTGACATAAGAGTCTTCCAGTACACAAAAGGTTGTAAAAAGAACAGTGATTGATTTGTTCTCCTTGGTCACAAGAACTGGACAAATAGAAATAGATATTCAATTCTAGCAAAAAAGATTTAGGATGAAAAACTGTGGAATCTTTTATTGGAGGTTTGCAAGATCAGCTCATGCAAACACCTATAGTGTTTATGGTATAGGTATCTGTGAGTTTGTCCAAGTCATGGGACAGATAATTTTTAATGTCTCCTCTTTTTAACAGTAATTTACAATATAACTATGTAATAAAAAGGATTATTGATGCTGTCTCATGCAAAAACATGCTGAAAAGCATGAAATTGAAATTTTAAAAACTCAAACCAGTCCACATTTCTGTGGATACCACTCTCTGAAATACAAGAAAGTGTTTGGTTTTTTTCATTTCTCTCTGGTTTAAAAGTTTAAGTGCAAAAATTTAACCGCTTGCCTACTGATTGGCATTACATTCATGAAAATGAATTTTGCTTTCAACTGGTATTTTAAATAGGTATGCTCTTTCTAGGTTCATCTTTTTCATAATTTCTTCATTTGTATTTTTGAATATGATTCTGGTTTTCAATTTTCCTTAGAACAATGAAAGTCACATGATATGATAAATTTATCTGTTTCTCTTTAAAGCTTAATATTCATAGCTGTATAGCAAAGGCAAGCCCACAGATCTTTCAGTTTTCTTAAGAAAAGATGTAACTTTCTCCAAAACAGAAGACATTCAAAAGTTGTAAAGCAAACTGTTTGATTGAGTATATAATCTTCCAAATGAAGTTTCCAGCTCCATATAAAATGAAGTCATTAGTCATCTCACTTCAAATATTGCTGACCTCATGCTTGTTGAGTTCACTCACTGTTAATATTTTCTAAATATTTATCATCATCCATAATTCTTATAGGCTGTTATGTCACAAACATCTTAAATGTCTGTCCAGTTGTGTGAAGCTCATGACATATTCTATATTAATCTTCTTGTCTTTTTAGAATCTTCTGCTTTATTCTGTTTTGAATCTTTTTTTTTTTTAATTTTTTCTGACTGGAAATTTAAAGATTTACTATTCTGCTGGAAATGGATGTTTACTGTCTATATAGGAAGACTTAGAATACTGGGAACTGCAAGCTGCTCTACTGTAATACCTTTGAAAAAATCTCAGTCTCTGTGTATGAAATTTCTTATCTTAATTTCAGTGTTACAATATTTTCTTTTAAGGAATATTTTTTAAAAGACATCATTTTACGAGTTTTTCCATTCATAGTAAGGATTTTGTTATATTTTTTACAATTTCTGTTTCTTGAGAATAATTATGCACAGGTAACTTAGTGGGATTAAATTTTATTTATGACAAAATTCTGAACACATAGGGATTTGTATTTGGGTATGTTTGAAAGTTAGTAACGAAAGACAATTTTGACTTTGGCTCACAGATAAGTTTGTTATATTGTGATAAAACTGATTCTTAATACTTTGAAATAATCAGTCTGTTTATTATTGTTTATCTGATAGCTGGCCTCAGTATATTTTTGCATTTGAGAAAGGCTAATGGGTCTCTACTGTAGGAGAGAGGAATTACTGTCAGAGGAATAATACTGCATTGTCAGAGAAAACTGAGCTTTGCAGCTGAAAGTTCCTCCTGTGACTGGGGTGGGAATGTGGAAGAAAACAAGGTCTCATAAATCACTGCACTCAGGTGGTGAGCATGGAAGCAGTTCAGAAACTTGTCTATGCCAAACTGAACGGTCTCTCTTCTCAGCAGAGTCTCTTCACTGACTCCACATCCAGTATTGCAGTGAGTTTTGGTGGCTTTAATTTTTCAAAACTAGCAGCAGACTAAGACCCTATTAAAGCAGGGATTGAAAATTCATATGCAACTTAACAATACATTTGTACTCTGCTTGTATAATTCAAAATGCAAAGGACTGTATGTGAAAGCTGCAGTATATTTGGATAAAGGAGCAAGGCTGTGTAATGAGCTCCCAAAGGAAAACCAGACTGATTCATGCAGCAAGGGCCTAGTGAGAGAATATTTGCATTAGGAAAATGTTTTCATATCTATCAGTGATGAGGAAGAGGGAAAAAATGCTAAAAACATGAAGCTAAATCTCAGCTCCTAGAACTGATGCTGTTCCACCATGTATAACATCACATTTAATACCAGTGAAGGTCTGCCTCTATAGTATGAAAAATCTCTTTCTGTCTCTACATATCCCTGTATTTCTGCACCATAGAAGGCAGAGTAACAATGAAGTTCTGTGTAAAGCACCAAAAACCAAGATCTATTTTCATTTGTGACAATGAAAGCTAACATAATTTTTATTGTTTTGTCTTTATTTGCTAATTTATTTTCACTTTGTTTTCACGTGGCAATTTTCAAGTTAACACACCTTCTCTGAGTAATTTCAGTGTTAAAATTAAGGGTTTTACAGGGAAGTTGTCTGCTGAACTGTGGAGATTTTAGTAGAAACAGAAAAATATTAATATTAGCGCAGGCAATTAGTAATTAGCTAGCAGTGATCCCTGGATAGACCAGCACTGGGAAAAGAAATAATATTTCTTTAGTTAATTCTTCTGCTCCATTTCTGGTATGAATTTAAAATTCCATCATGGATTTGAGATCGGGAGGACTTTAAACTATTATGGAAAATGATTTAGATAAACTTCCAATGTTTGTTGAAAGCTTGTTTGGCCTGCTCCATTTTGAGAAATCACACTGGTAATCTTGCAACTACAGTTAATCTCCTGGGACTTTTGATTAAGCCAGAAACAGTCTGTCTTTGCTTCTCTGGCTCTTCAGCTTCTAATCCAACTTAGATTCAACTAGAATCAGAGAGAGGAGATAGTCTGAAAAGCAGCATAAGTCTTTTTCAGTTCAGCTGGGTGAGGACACTAGAGTCAGATCTGTTCTTACTTTATCTTCAGTCATCTGCTCATCTGTTTTGACCTTTCTGAGAAACAAAAAGGACTTTCTTTTGTGGTAAGTTTATGACCACTGAAGTGAGTAAAAGAAAACTCTTTAGAAAGCAACGGACTGTTGCTTTCAGACAGGTCCCTACAAGGATCCCTTTCTCTCTCACTTTTGACAGTGCTTGCATTGTCTGTCGTATCAATACAGGCTGTTTGAATCGATCTGAACTGTTGCCGAGGAAAGTTGTTGCAAAATAACGTGAAGTCTCTGTGTGGACAAGCCTAAACAAGCTCCTTCCCAAAGTGGACTAAGCTGAACTGCACAAAGGAGCTCTTGTGAGGAATAAGATTTTCCGTATTCTTTAATTCCCAGCTATTTCCCTGTGGTCTGCCTGGATGACTTGCTCTTGCTACTTTCACTTCCACAGGGCTGAATCATCCCTGGATAAATCTGTCTGTCCCTCATAGCTGCCCTGTACAATCTTTGTGGATTTATGAAAAGCTATGTTTCTTTTCCATCCAAATATACAAACATTAATGACTTCTGCCCACCGTTATTGGGTTGCCCTGAGGACTTTAAGGTGGATTGCTAAAATAACTCCTTGAGATAGCCTTCAAATGTATATGTACATTGAGCAAACAGTTAATTAGGCATCTTCTTTCAATGGCTGTCATTTGCCCATAGAGCTCCAAACTATCGTGGTGTAAAACTGGAGTCTCTGGAGAACTGGAAAACTGGAGAACACTTGTTCTTTTCAGATTTTCCAATAATTCATGGAAAGACAACAATTTTTTTGTGACAACTGACAAACTTGTTTGCATTTCTGGATTCTTCAAGTGGGAAAGAAAAATAATTTTTAGCAACTATGTGTTTGGGGGCCAACTGGTTGGAAAGCAACTTGGCAGAAAAGGGCCTGAGAGGCCTGGTGGATACCAAATTGAACATGAGCCAGCAATGTGCCATTACAGCAAAGAAGGCTAAAGGTATCCTGGACTACATAAGGAGAAGTGTTGCCAGCAGGTTGAGGGAGGCGATCCTTCCCTTCAGCACTGCTGAGGCCACATCTAGAGCAATGTGTCCGTTCAGGGCTCCCCAGTACAAGAGAGACATGGAGCCACTGAAGAGAGCCCAGCGAAGGGCCACAAGGATGATTAAGGGATGGGAGCCTCTCTCCTATGAGGAAAGGCAGAGAGAGCTGGGACCGTTCAGCCTGGAGAAGAGAAGGCTCAGGGGAGATCCCATCAATGTGTGTAAATACCTGAAGGGAGGCTGTAAAGAGGACAGAGCCAGGCTCTCCTCAGTGGTGCCCAGTGAAAGGACAAGAGGCAATGGGCACAAACTGAAACACAGGAGGTTCCCTCTGAACATCAGGAAGTGCTTTTTTACTGTGAGGGTGACCAAGCGCTGGCACAGGTTGCCCAGAGAGGTTGTGGAGTCTCCCTGCTTGGAGATACCAAAAGCCATCTGGACGTGGTCCTGGGCAACTGCATCTAGGTGTCCCTGTTTAAGCAGGTGTGTTGGACCAGATGACCTCCAGAGGTCCCTTCTAATCTCACCCATTCTGTGATTCTGTTATACATCTGAGAAGCATCACTTGGAATGGAGCTGTGTAGGATTATACAGGTCATGATGCAAAGCTTAAACTTGATTTAGAGAAGTATAAGTTAGTGTTTTGAGTATCTTTAGTATTGCCAATGTAACGTTTTTTTGTATATGGGACTAGATACCTTGTAAAATTTTATTTGAACCAATAATGTGATAAGAACCTTCTCTTCACAGCTTGTTACAATTCTTGTCTGAAAAATATAAGCTATATACCTGAAAAGAGAATAAAATGAAATTTATAATAGTTGGCTCAACTTTTAATGACTGACATGATTTGGGCCCAGCTTAGTTTTAGAGGGTTCAGGTTTGCTCTGGAACTCACTCATTGCCTGTCCATACTTCACAACATATGAAAACGATAACATACCATATGGTAGAACTTTATTTTATAACTATTGTTGACCTTTCTTTCAACTCCCAGCGTTTGCTGCAGGACAATCCCACCACTCTTCACCAAGATAACAAGTACTGCAAGTTGGACCTGCATACTGCACTATGGTCATTTCACCTTAGCGTGTATAAACTATTTACAGTGTGTTTATATAGACATTATGGAAGCTCTGTGATATAGACCATTCACACATTATGAGCAGATTCCAATGTGTTTCAACCCTAGCAGTTCCTCAGTAGAAACAATCCCACCGAAATCAGTGGGGTTCCTCTTGGAGTGGTTAAGTATGATTCAACATGAGGAAAGGCATTGGAAGCTGGCCGTGTGTTTTCTACACTGAAGCTAAACATTATCTTTACAGATTCTTTTGTTCATTTTTTTGGGAATTGATAGTGATCTCAGTACAACCACAACTGCAGTATATTACACAAGTACTACAAGTACAGCAATGGTCTTTTTCTTCCTGACACTGCCCTTCTACCACCCCCAGCACAGAGCGAGTGGCTCCTATTTATTCCGGTGGAAAAATTTCCATCATTTAACAGAAACAGATAATGCCTTTGGGGATCAAAATCTTAATTCCATTCACAGTCATATATGTTGTACTTTGGTGAAAGTTTTACCAATAAAAAAAATTGATTAATCAATCACATAATTTCAATTCCCCTCTATATCAGTGTCTTAGAAAATTATTTTCCTTCCTTTCAAATTCAATTCTGAACAGATCGGTTAATGCTTTAACTATGTCAGAACTATTTGATGTTGTGTCTTTCCTTCTGAATGTTTATTTCATTAACGTTTTTGTCAAAAATTGATGATTATTGATACCTACAACTACAGTAATGTCTATGATGTGCTCACAGTCTTCGGGGGGGGTTGAAGAGAAATATAACCTGGAGGGCTTCCCACTCTAAAGCATGCTCATTTATCATTCTGCTGTCTCACACACACAGAGATTTTGCACATTATCCAATTTAAACAACCATTTAGAACGAATCTAATTTTTATGCCTTGCTAACCTCAGTACAGAAATTGTGGTTAACTCCAGCAAGACAGCTGAAACCTAGAAAGGGTAGTCAACAGGAGAGAGCCAAAAACTTAACTAGATACCATTGTAGAAATGACCGTAGCAAATTTCAAACACAAAACAAATGTACTGCTTTTTGTTGCCATGACACAAAGTTTTGTTGTAATGTGTTAAGGATGTCAATATTGCCTTTTAATGGAGCTTGGGGAATTCAAACAAAATGAAAGGCTAAGGGCTATTTTGTGTTTTAATTTGCCAATAGGAATAATGATTTGGCAAACAAATGTCCTATAAAATGAAAAATAGTCATATTAGGACAAATACCACATTGCAGTGTCAGACCAATGTTGTTTTGCCTTCAAATTAAGATAAATGCTGTGCTTCAATGTCAAACTAACATTTTGTCATTTGCTGTAAGTTGAAAAGGCAACTAAACTTTGATGTGAAAGCAACACACCGTTCTCATCGAGGAAAAGCACAATACTGTCACTGGCATCCTGAAATTGTTATGGGAATAGAGCTAGACTATTAAATCTGTTATGTCTTTCAAACATATAACACTCTTGAAAGGATGCGCTTTACTCTGAAGTAACTTTATGGTAACTACTATGGAGTCATTGAGTATAAAAGCGCCTTTTGTATCAGTTAGGGACTTCTCGTTTCTCTGGGTTTTTTTGCGGGGGGGTTGGACCTTAGTGGTTAATTTTTTCCCATTTTACATGTTGAATCACATCAGCAGGAAAGTGATTTGCAAAAAGACCAAAGACGTTTTTAGGAGTCATTTAGGAATCTTGGCATTCTGACCTCAGCAGGTCTAGACAAAACAATTTTAACTTTCATTCAATATCTGAAATTCTCCATGTATCTGAAACCAGACTTCATAGAACTTTCTGTGATTATTTTTTTAATGAAAAAGCATTTCTGAGAATTTTTTTAACTAATCCCTTTTTTTCCATTGAAAAAGCATTCAAAAGCAGAACCCCCAAAATTACTGGAAAAGTGTTTCAGACTTATTTTACTTCCTCAATGTTAGGTCTGTTTTCAGTTTCTGAAGTTATCTCTATAGAAACCTGAAACTTTCAGAAAGTTTCCCTTTCATTGAGACAAGCCTGCAATAACTTATATCCATGCTCAAACACACGTGTTGTGAGGCATCGCATTTATTAATCACACTGATTTTGAAGGCACTAATCCTAGCGCACAAAGCTCAGAACAAGTGCAAGTCTCTGCAGGATTGTGACCACAGTGATCTTCCGAACTGACTTCCTATTCATCATCTGTCAGTACTATTATACCTTCCTTTTGACAAATGCATCACTCTTGCTAACTCTCCTTAAGGTTGAATAAATTGAGCCTGCTAACAGAGATATCTAAAAGAAGCTTATATTATTTACGAGAAATTTATAACGGTGTCGATTATTGAGACAATGTAAACTGTTATATGCCATCCCTGCTTGCACAAGTATTTCTAGTTTAAGGCAAAGAAATAAAAAATAGAAATAGATGTGTCCATACAACAAATGATTGTGCCATAAACATGAATTCAAAATATTAGTGGAGCAGCTCTTAATTCCTCCTGCTCTTTTCTGAAAAGTCCATGGAAGAAGCTAGTAGAGTGATCATCTCATCTCTCACTTTGAAAGATACTTATAATGTTTACACATCAAACAATAGTATTTGTTGTGAAGATTTATGTTTTACTTGTTCTTTAGTGTTAAGCAAGATGATACAAACTGAGTACTGAAAATGAAGCAAGTTAGACCCTTTATTAGGACTTTATGTTCCTGATTTCAGGCAGTCAGATGCAAAAATATTTTTAATGGGTGCCTCATTTACCTATTCTATGAGTATGTATAGACACAGATGGCTTTAAATTTGAAAAGTCAACAAAAATTTGTTTGAAACATGAAAAATACCCAAAAGTATGACATAACTGGTAGAACCACAGTTATTAGTCTCTAAGGACAGTAAAACAATACAACACATAAAAATATATATAATTATAGACAATTTTTAATTTTGTGTTCTTAAAGAACACATTATGTTAAGGAAAATAAAATAATTTGCAAAATTTTGATATTTGACAGAACTTGTACTTTCTAATTGTCATGAGTTTTAACACACTGAAGTTTTTGTTTTGTTTTGTTTTGTTTTTTAAATAAGCACTCATAAACAAGGAAATAAATGACACATAGCAAGACTAGAGCAGCTTCACCTTAAGGGGATACTAGAGTTTCCACAATTGTATGAGTTGTATATGTTAATGACATTTTTTAGACAGGGTTATACATTAAGTAATAGTGAACTCTAACTTTTCAGAGTTAAGTGGAATTTAATCACCCAACCTCTGGATTTTTGGGGAGTTGAGCAATTAAATTCTATGAACCTCTGAAAATTTGGGGTTAAAAGGGTCTAGAAAACATAAAAATAAGGAAATTCATAATGATGGGTGACCCCAAAAGACTTGGAATTTGGGTAAGCTATGGACAAGTGTCTGAAAGTTCAGATGTTTATCTGATCCTCTGGAGCCTACAGAGTTGGGCTGGAAGTCTTGCAGGAGGGTGGTTGCTGTTAAGATTTCTAGCACTTCTGCTTCTGGTCATAGTTGAATATAACCCTAAATAGTCTTTATTTCCTGGTATATTCCTCCTATTTTTTTCTGGGAAAGTGATTTGAAGGGAATGTATTTTACAGTAATAGTAATATTTTCTAATTTAATCAGTCATTTCTCATGTAAAACTGCAGAAAATGGACTTTAATAAGTAATTTAAAATCATTAACTAAGACAAAGAAAATGAGAAATAGTATAAAATTAGTACATTGTGTCCTGACTTGCCAAAGAGCAAACTTCAAAGTATCATGTTGGAAGGGGACTTTGGTTGAGCTCTTGAAGGACTAGCTTGGGATTAATCATGTTAAATGTTTCAGTTATTGACCTGAACACAGTGGGTGGAAGTTTCCTAGTGAAAATTGTTCATGTCACAAAACTGGCATTACTGGTATGATGAAGAATGAAGTATCATTCAGGGAGAAAATGTCACTGTGATCTGAAGTGATAGGTTGAGAGGGAATATATTTTATATCCACAAATCCAATGTGCTATTTAAACTAAAGGACAATGCTGGAACACGTGAAAATTAGTATATGGGAAAATTTTGGGATGGAAATTAGAAAAATGTTCTTAAACAACGGCAATGAAGTCTTGTAACAACTCTCCCACAGGAACAGTGGAGGCAAGAAATATAACTGCTTTCAAGACAGAGCTAGAATAAATATTTTAGGGGATTACAAATTGTGATTGCCTGTGATTACAGAAAACAGGAATCAATGACCCAGAAAATGGAGTTTCTTCCAACTTTTAAAAAATATTCCTGTGAATCCATGAGACATACGCATATGTTTTAAAATTTGAAAACTGCTGCTAGAGTTCAGATGTAGTGGACAGATGGAAGTGGACAATCAAACAAATAATTTAAACACACTGACTTTTTCTCCCTGATGTTTGACATAACAAGGAAAGAAAATGTTGCTGGCATTAACTGTAATATAAGTTATTGTATAGAAAATTCATTAATAATTAAATAAAATGTAGATATAATCTGCCTCAGCTTAACTGTCTTCTGCTTTTCTTACTTGAAGATTGTTAAAATTTTTCAAATGTCCTGTGTGGGACTTGATTTTCCTCCTCAGAGATCCAGCCCTCAGATATGCAAAACACAACAGACATAATCTAGGAGAGCATTCAAACTCAATTTTCAAAACACAAATTAATCTCCAGAAATCACACTGAACCTGACATGAAGCCTGTGTGTTAGGCCTACATGTTAATCAGGTCGATACATTTCTATGGCATGGGGCAAGAGAACATTATGATTTTTTTTCTCTTTCTGTTTTTGTTCTACATATCCTTTTTGTTTTTCCCCAGGTAGTTATGTTTTATAGCATTTACATCTCAGCATAGGATCTGAGTATTGGCATGACAGTCAGTTTAAAGCATTGTCAAACAGTTTCAGGTAGGATAACTATCCTTCTGTGAATATTTGCATCTGTTATTTAAAGATAAATTTTCTCTCTTTGCTATCTGAATAAACTATAAATAAAGACATAAGAATCAAACATGGTTTTATTTATAGTATTATTGCCTGATTGAAGAAAAACATAAGCAGGCAAAAGTTTCAAAAAGTACTGAAATTCTGCTTTTATTAATTAATACTATCCCCTAAAGAGAAGATACACTAGAGAAAACAGATTTTAAATTTTCAGGTTTTGGTGCTTTGAATCAACCACATCCATACAGAAAACACTGATTTGTGACAAGAAGTGGAAGAGTGTCCGTTTTCCCTGCATGTTTTGCTTGTTCTTATCCTTCGGGATAAAAATGCACTATCAGCTTTGGAGCACTCTCTGACTTTGATGGACTAGAGCTCCTTAAAAGGCAACAACCATATGTACTGTCTCTTGATGTCACAAATTCAAGATATAAAATAGTACTTTAATTCTAATGGCAGATCCAGCCAATTATACCTATCTTTATTTGTTTACACTGTGCTTGTTAGGAATTTATCACCCTTTAGGGGCTCTGGGTGCCTACAGTAGAAACAGAATATCTTTCTGTTGGGACTATAGCATACCTGTATAGATGTCGAGTTCTTGAAAATGCCACTTCTTTAAAAATTGCATAGTGGGAGACTGATGTCTTTCACTCATTTCTTTTGTGCATTGCTTCTACAGAGTATTAAATGGTCTCAAATCTGAAGGTCTCATTAGATTTTGACCTTTTATGCCTGTATCACTATAGAGACACTTTTGGCCAGGAGAATGTTAGTGTCTTTTAGAGCTGGTGAACTAAATCCTGAGGTAAAGCAAATTAATTTATTTAAACATTGTTGGTTTATATTTGCCCCATTTTATTTCATTCAATTATTTTTCAGTGAGCTGAACTAGTGTCATGGTTTAACCCCAGCCAGCAACTAAGCACCACATAGCTGCTCGTTCACTCCCCCCACAATAGGATGGGGGAGAGAATTGGAAAGGTAAAAGTGAGAAAACTCATGGGTTGAGATAAAGACAGTTTAATAAGTAAAGCAAAAGCCGCGCATGCAAGCAAAGCAAAACAAGGAATTAATTCACTACTTCCCACCGGCAGGCAGGTGTTCAAAGGAAAGCAGGGCTCCATCACCCATAATGGTTACTTGGGAAGACAAACGGCATCACTCCGAACGTCCCCCCAGCTTTATATGCTGAGCATGATGTCATATGGTATGGAATACCCCATTGGTCATTTGGGGTCAGCTGTCCCAGCTGTGTCCCCTCCCAGCTTCTTGTGCACCCCCAGCCTATTCGCTGGTGGGGTGGGGTGGGAGGCAGGAAAGGCCTTGACTCTGTGTCAGCACTGCTCAGCATTAACAAAAACATCCCTGTGTTATAAAGCGTTTTCAGCACAAATCTGAAACATAGCCCCATCAGGCTACTATGAAGAAAATTAACTCTATCCCAGCCAAAACCAGCACAACTAGTATGCACAATGGAAAATAAGATGGAAAGAGAAGTGTTATTGAAGTAGAAATTTGACATTACAAAAGACAAATTGGAATATTTTCCTGATTATTTGCAGAATATAGTTTTTTGACATAGTTCAAGCATATTATTTAATAAGTTTTATTTTAAAGTATAAAGGAGCATTATGCAACAGTTACATTGACACGTGTAACATTACCTAGGGTTTGACTGCATCCCTCCACACAACAAGAAGTATACATAGACAAAGCTGTCTGAAATAGTGTTCAAAACCTTGAAACATTTTATTTTGATAAGCATTTTAGCGTAATATTTATTCAACATTTTTAATTGATTCATAAACATAGGCATTCAAAAACAAACAAATATTTGAAAATGGTAGTAACTTTTGTTAGAGGTAAAATAATGTATGACTTCTAATGCATAATTTCTGATAGAAAGCAAATGTCATTTTATTCCAAATGAATGATAAATATAAAACTTTCAAAAATAATGTAGTTGTATAATTCACAGTTGCTAAGAGCAAGAATTGGCAATCTTAATTAAGAATATCAGTTATAAGCTAGATACATCAAGACAAAAATACTGTTCAGAGAAAGATTTTGGTTCCAGAAATTTTTTTTTTGTGATGATCCTTTAGTATTGCTGTTGTTGTAATTGTTGTTATTCACTCTGTCAGTTTTTAACAACTATGGAAGAAATACCATTATTTTTCATCTGAGTTAGGAATGGGTGAACCAGCTTGTAGATTTGAATATTTGCTTAAAATTAGAATTTATTTATTTATTTATTTATTTATTTATTTATTTATTTATTTATTTTTCAGCAATAAATAGCACAATCTTCAAAAAAATGTATATGGGTCTCCTTTTTCTCCCTGTATATATCCTTATCTATGTGACTTACTATTAATACGAAGATTGAATATTGTGAGGAAAACTGAGCAAGTATTAGAAAACTCAAAAGAAAAACCATCTTGCTCTCATCAGAGTTTTAAGCACATTTCTGGTTCACCAACATCCAGATGAGCCTTACAAACGCAAACTCTTTGCCTGCATGAACCTTTTTTGCATTTCATTTCTGAATAACCTGTACAAGAGACTATGGAATATAGTTTTTGGTAGTTGACAGAACCCAAGCGAATAGTCCATTTTTGAGGCTGTCAGAAATCTGCCTTATCCATATGGGCTTTACATTTGGGAAGACGAGAAAATAGAATCTCTTGGCAACCTTTTGTTGCATTTCTGCCAGACATATGATATTTACATTAAGTTGATGTTTATATGTTTTTGTACAGGAAGATTCAGTCTTTTGTATTAAAGCACTCTTTCTCAGAAACCAATCTGGAAAGGTTTAAACACATGACTAAGTTTATGCATTTTTGCATAGTCACATTGAATCAATGGGATAACTTGCTGGGTGCCAAATTACATCTTGACCTAAGTCTTTACAGCTTTGTGGCCTTAAGTGTTTTATACAGCTTCAGTGGTTCTATATATAAAAAAAATTAATTTTACAAGAAAAAACAAGCAACAAAAGCAGAATTCCACTCAGAAATACCAAAAAAACACACAAAATTTACCATTTTTTTGTGTTAAGGAATTTCTCATGTATCAGCAAGTTGCATAAAATTAATCTCAAGATGATGAAATACAATGTCCTATTCAGGATTTTCCCTTATAAACTGTAATTTTGTCCTCAGATACAAGAATTTGATTTACTTTTGCACCAGCAAAAATTACACAATTTAAGGTGATTGTAGGCCACAAACACTCAGTTGCCTGATGCTACTGAAAATTTGCTCATGATTTTCTTAGAACCTACCACTTGAACAAAGAAGTCATTTAAAGAAATATCGAAGTGACTTTTTTTCTGATGTCTTTAATATTTTGGCACATTAAAACCAGAACTGAATGAGGCAAAATTTGCCTAACATATGCCCATATGTTCCCATATTCATGTGGAATCGAACTTTATCCCTCTTCACTTCTCTAGTGTTTATTATGGTGACATGTTCCTCAGCTGGATGTAGACATTACAAAACTATTCTATTCTCAGAATAATGGCAGTACAATGAAATTTTAGCTTCTTAAGTGTACTGGAGGGAATGATTAATCTCAAGTGACAAAGTGTAATTATATTTATAGTTGCAAAAAACCAATGAGCTAAAATTCTGCAAACTGTACAATTTCACCTTTTACATCCCTCTCTATTATTCTATTAGCAATGCTTACAATGAGGCATGTTAGGTGGAGATTCACTTAGTTATTTCAACTTCTTTCCAGTGGAAAGTCAGTGTTTTTAATTGGCTTGCACAATGGCTTATTTAGTTCAGATCCACTCCATTACCAGATTTCTGATATTTTTTCAGTTCCTACTTGGCAAAATAAATGCAAAATATGATTAGGCTTCATGAACAGAATGGATTAGAAGACAAGAGTTCTCTGTCCCCTGAGATGTTTATATTCTTAATTTTGTCTACATTCAACAAGTAGACAATGAATTTAAACAAAGCTCTTTCAATGCTTTGTGGAAAAAATATTAATTTAGTCAGAATATTCACTTTTAAATCAAATGTATAATTTTTATTTCTCTAATGCTGGCTGGAAAAAACAGTGTACTCTGGACTTCAGAAATTTGTCTATCAAATGCTGTCAAAAGTGATGCAATTTAACAAAATATTTCAGTTTTGACAAAACAACGTATTTTAAGGAAAAGACATTTCACCAGCTTTGCTAGTGAAAAACACCAGTTTAAAAATAATTTCTTGAAATATCACATCCTTCCGAACTTTTTTTTTCAGTTTTATGTGCATTGCCTTTCCATTTGCAGCTAGAATCAGATGTAGAAATAAATAGCTTGTGTTACAAAGAAGGCCCTTGTTGCGGTATATCAGTCTTGGAGCAGGAAGTACTAGAAATATTGAGATAGACGATTCTCAAGATTGCCAGCTCAATTTTGCAGGCCCAAGGGGATCTCATTTTTTAGATAAGCCATTTAAGGTTTGTCCAGAACCAGTCTTGGGTCACTTAAGAGTTCAGGAAAAAACTTCTGTTACATGAGCAATTATTGTCGTACTCCTGCAGTCTTATCTTCCGCACAGAGATTTGACTAAAGTGTTCAAAGGTTTCAAAAAAAATTCTAATGATAAAAATTGTACCATGGCTCTACGAAGTCTCTACCCTACAGTTAAAGTACCCATTTAAAAAATCCCTGTGAGCCTACAGGGCACGAAGGGGCTAAGATTTGCTGCTATATGATAGATGAACAAAATCAGTCATTACAAAAGCCTGGCTGTTAATTTGCTTTCACATGTATCTCTGCAACGCCTGCTATATCGTCTTATTTATGCAGATACTTCTTTTCCATGTTGCATGCTTTAGGGCAATGTGGCTAACCCGTAATGGCAGAAAGTAGGCATTAGTGAAACACACTTTCTTTATCTTTTGACAAACGTGGAGGAAAGATTAGGAAATACTTCTGGAATGGCTTATGTTTTGATCAGGTGCATTTGCAGACACATCTCTTATCCCTCCCCAAAATTACAGAAGGATTTACAAGTCTTACTGTGAAAGTGGTGTCAAAGACATCTCTAAGTCAAGAAAGACATTCTTCAGAGCTTCAGTCCAGCTGTTGAGAGCTTTCTTGGCAGGCAGCTCTCATCACAACAAGGTGTTCAAAGAGAGGGATTTGCTCGGAACTGGCAAGTTGTAATGATGCTTCACAGGCATCATATGAATTGTATTAAAGTGTCTTGGGATTTAAATGAAACTGCATTGCTCTTCCTTGTAATTGGCAAATTTAGGGAATATGCTATTGTTGAAATACATCAATATAAATGTCCACAGAAGAGACTTTTGTGCACTGTAGTGAGCGTAATAGCTTTTTCAATGAACGCAAGCTTACTAAAGAACAGCTTATTTTAATCTACCTGTTTGCCTTGTCATTTTATCATGATGATTTGGTTTCATTACGTCAAGGGATTCACAGTTAGAACATGCATATATACATAACAGCTATATAGAACATACGTATATAACAGCTTTTTTGCTGCTCTTACTGCTACTGCTATGCAATAGGGAAGTGTGAGAAATAGAAAAATTGGATTAGTAAGAGTATATATTAATCTCTGCGCTTTATTGTAGTGTTGGATATTGGAGGGGAAACATCCGCGAGATTTATAATGGGAATTGTCACAGTGCTCCAGCTGATTTCTCCAAAATGCAAGAATCCTGCTCTCACTGTACCCTATGCTTTTGAGAGAGGTGGAAAAAAGCCAGTTGTATCTGGGTAAAACTACCTCCCTTGTAGTTTCAGCATGTTGATTTAGTCCTAAACACTCACAGGCCTCCATCCTGCAAGAACTACTGAGATACAAAAAGTAGAGGATAATCAAAAGTCATGCTAGGCAGCAGCCAGTGCGAAAAACGTGTATCACCAATGAGCCATAATTGTCCAGGCCTCATCAAACTCCCGCCGCAGGTTTGATGTCACTTTCTTGGGTGACATAACCTGTTTTTACAACTAGTTCCCCGTACAAAACGGAGGGCACGCTTGCCACAAAGGGAACTGCCGTTCCCAGCACAGTGGTGAGGATATTTGCACTGATGGCAGGGAAGAGGGGTTGGCCTGCCAGCAGAAAACAGATCCAAATTTTGATGAGGACTACAAAAAAGTGGCATTAATTGGAGGTGAACAGTGGTAACAGCTGCCTTGAATTATTGCCACTACTCCCCAGCCTTTTCAAGACATGTTCACGTAATTCAGGAGCACTATATTTCACCACCTGCAGCTATTGCATATGTTCAGAAATTTTTGCTTCAGCTTTTTACATTACTCCCTGGGACACTGATTTTTTATGAACTGTATACATGGTGAATTTTACCAACATATCTAGTCCCACTGACTTCACAGCTGTTTTTCACTTACCTAACATACAGCAGGAATCATTTTGTCATAATCATGGTGGTCTAAATGTATAAGAAAATAAAAAATGGTAGAGGGAAGGTACTAGCTGGAAAAACAGATGGATTTTCAGACCCACTTTGTCCCTTGATCTCTAAAGTTAGACATATACACTGAAGTTCTGCATAGCCGGGGTAGGATTAATGGAAATTTTGAAAATCTTAAAGGTGATGTCATCTGGATGATTTTCAGAATTCTTCTGAGAGGGCAATATTTTCAAAAAAAAATTAGAAATGCTTTTGATATTTTAACACCTAAAGCCAACTAAAATAGTTTATTGACTAACTAAGGATTAAGGAAGTAGATTTTTAATAGAAATATTTAAAAGGTTAAATGTAATTATTCTTAATTGTCAGTACAAAACACTTTTATTAGAACTTCTCAGTTACATTTATGTGTTTCCTTTGAATTTACTTAGGCTGTATTTAGATTAACTTTATATCGATGGAACAGACCAGAATTTATTCCTTGCAGATGAAAATCAAGGAGGAAGTCAAATTACTCAAAGGTACATTTTTATATATTTTACATAATAAGATTTCTTATCTTGCTCCTCTCAAAATAGCCCTTTTCCCTCTGCTGGCATGTCATGACAAAGAGCATTCAGCAAAGCAGAAAAGTTTTATGGTAAAATACCATATCTGGTTCCAATGAATAAAAAACCAAACCACCGGACAGAGATGAGGCTGTGCCTCTTTATTTTAGCTTAATTGTTGATGGGAAGGTCTTGGGAAGGATGAGTTGGTCCGAAAATCTCTAGTAAAAGTTTTTTCATTAAAAAAAGGTATGCTATTGAATCCAAACACACATTGAAGAATGTATCAGTTTAAAAAAGTTTCAACAGGGGTAGTTCTTTAGGTCCGACTTTTTTCTGGAAAGATAAAAGTTTTTAAATGATTATTTACATACTAAGTCACCATTTGCAAAAGTGTCTGAAAGGTTTTGTTTTCATACAAGTGCAAAGCAAAAACGTATTTCACAGCCTTGAAGTTTATCATGAAAGGCTTAATTTTTTGTCCATCTATGAAGGAAAGCTTACCTTATGGGTACCTACAAAGAGGATTGTCTCCAAATTCCTTATCTCTTTCTTGAAAATACTGGAATTCCTTTCCTCTTTAGTAAATATTTTATTAACAGTGTAGAAACAAATTGAAGACTTGCACCTATCTGTGGAGAATAATTGATTAGATGGGTGACAAGTGACATGAAGAGCAAGAATCCAGTTCAAAACCCACAGTTGCTCTGCTGCTGAAGAGCACTGATACTTTTTTCTCTACTGTTCCCTAAAAAGTGCACAGCCAATATAAGCTTTTTTTATAATTACAGTTCTACGATATGCACTGTAATTATAGTGCTATGGTAATTCCCTCTCTTCTGCATAACATGCAAGGGTTTTTTTTTTTATAGTTTTTTGAATTTCTAAGCTGGTGAGCCAATTAGGTTTCATGTTTTTCTTTGTAAACTGCAGTAGTATAATTTTTAAGACTACATGTATTCTGCTGCACTGACAGGTACATTGCAGCTAACAGCTTTTCATATCCTTGAGAAAATGCTCAAACTTATGGTGCTTTGCTATTCTGGCTACTTTTTCAGTAAAATTCCTTGATTTGTTCCATTGTAGGTCATTGCTCTGTGTTTCATCCATACTCTTTTCCATAGCGCTCTGTCTTTAATCAGCATTCTTTTATAATAGTGTTAATCTTAGTTTAGGGGTTTTACTTCTTTTTTTTTCTTTCCAAGCAGTTTGTTTACTTATGTAAGGGGAGAAGTAGAATCCTGTTTTCAGCTTTAAAAATGAAAAGAAACCTACAAGTCCAGTGGAGGTCTAAAGTCACATAAACTAGGTTATAAAGAACTTTCTCCCAGTTGGGGAATCTGTTTTCTCCATTCTTAGTTTTCACCACACCTGTAAGCTGACAGCTTGTGACTATTACCAGACACAGTATCAATCTATCAATCACTGTTTGCTTTTGTTAATTAAGAGCAGATGGCAACTGCTAAAAAAAACCCCTATGTGGCTGTTGATGAAATGGAAAAAAAAAAGCATCTTGAACAAGTTATGTACTTCATGTACACACAAATGTGTGGACTAGAGCTTATTAGAAAATACACAGTTTCATTTACTAAGAATTAATGAAATTGTTACCTGTCCACTGAACATTTGGCTTTGCATAAAAAAAAGGCAAAAAATATATTACTTTTGGTTGAAACTGAAAAGACTAGGTCGACTGAAAAAAAAAATTTTTGCTTTAGGTTAAGCCTGAATTAGGCTCTGTAAGGTGAATCAGCCAGGTTAACACTGAACAGAGTCCACCTGTATCAGGTCAGGCTTCCTGGTCAGATAAGACCTATCACACTCTCCATTTGCTCTTCTGACTGTAGTATGCAAGTCAGTGAGTTGTGGTGCATTTGGCTGATAATGTCTGATCTTTCAGATATTAGGGAATTTTCTGCAACAATTTTTAGATGAGTTTGGACATGGTCAGTACAAAATATTCAAACTGCAGCTTTCTTCACTGTGGTCAAAACCCTGGATCAGGAGAGACGATTCCCTGCTCTGCAGTGGCATTACTTCTACAAGCAAGGATGTGTGTCCCTGATTGCATCGGGAAATGACATGATTTATTTTCATATAAAAAGAACAAAATACACAGTTTTGCAGAAAAGAAAATCTCACTAGAAAGAGCAGTGGATCTGCAGCAATATGAATTCCTTCTCTGAGTTCATAAACATACTGAGAGCTCAAGATCCAGCACCCTTCCAACAGCCAGACTAGGAGTCATATTAAAGTCAGCCCTGCTCAAAGCAGCAGTCAGCATCTACATCCAAAGCTATGCAAAATGGCTTTGCTCAGACTGGACTCTTAACCACATAGGTCAAATATTATCTTAAATTTCAGATCACATCTGTCTTCTTTTCTGCTCTGCATTGAGCTTGAAATGCCTTTGGAAGGTTCACTTGCACTAGCACAAGTGACGAGAAATTCTGGTTTGCAGCTAGAATCAGAATCGAGTCATCTGCATTTCAAAAAGTCTACTCTCAAGAGAGTTTCTCCAAGTTTTGAAGTTAAAAGTAATTCAGATTGTTTGTATGAAAGATTGGTAATTAGCTAAAACCTTTAGCTGCTTCTCTTACTTGAATCCAAGCTCTAAAAACATGGTAATTGGTATTATGCAAATGTAATTGCATGAACAACACCAGCTTTGTTTTTAATAGCTTTGTTTCAAGAGGATATTTTCAGATTTGTGTACTCTACTCTTCTGTTATCCTGATTTAAAAATAAAAGTTTATAACAACAATCTATACTATAGGAAACCAGAAGTTCATAAAGCATGAAAACTTTTCTAGGAATGTCGTCGTCATATTATACTATTTTTAAAGCGTAAGTATGTTAAAATAAGATGGAAAAGAAAAGATTATGGAGATTAAGGATAGAATTTCAGCAACAAGAGGGAAGGTAGGGAGAACAGTCCCTTTGCCCAATCTTATTTAGTTTATATTAGTCCTAAGTGAAATTTGAAAAAGTATGCTGGTATCATTTAAACTGCCTTAGAGGGATGAGAAAATATCTTAAATAAATGAACATGTCAAGCATAAGATGACTTAACATTATGGTCACATTTTACATATGAGTGGTGAGTCTGGCACACTGTAATAACTTGTTTTATCTTCCGCTTAATGCAGAAAGTATATATGAAGATATACTGAAAAAAATACAGAACTCAAACTCTTCTTTGAGAGTAGTATCTCCTACTTGAAACTTCAGCCACCTAGAAAAATTCAGATCTTTTGTTTACATAAATTGTTGTTCCTACAGTGGTTTTTACAAGGCAAAAAGTAAAACAAAACCAAAAAAGCAATCAGTTTTTCTTTCTCTGTGCAGTTGCTTTGGGCGCAGACAAAATGCAGATGACTCTACCTGCTGCCCAGCTGTGAGGAACTTGCTGCTCCACCTGCTAATTCAAACCCAAAAGGGCCAAGTATCCATTTTGTTTCTCTTGTGCACACACTCACACAGGCTTAGCACATAGACACACACATGCACTTTATTTGTCTGTTTGTTAGTTGTCCTTTTTAATGAAGTAAGTCATCCAGATTGAAAAATTTCTCTTTTTCTCTCAGTGTGGGAAAACTGAAAAAACCCTTGCAAAATATTTTTGAAATGCTGGCAGCCATGGATATAAGCCAGAATAGGCAGCTGGGCTTTATTTTTGCTTTGAAGGGCCCAAAGATGTATACAAACTCATGCACTCCCTCTTTCTCATGCATGCACTGAGTCCCATGGAGGTCTGGGCTGTATCTGAACTGTCTTGCGGACCCTTCCCCTTGGTCCCTAGACTAGTGCTCTGAGCACTGCTGTGATTATAGCTCTTGATATTGATTATTTAACAAAGAGGGAGTGGGAGTACAGCTGAATTTTGAATCGAGCCCTTTTTTCTCTAAGATGTTGATGTGCAGATACCAGTGAACTTTCTGGGAAGAAGTACATCAGCTCTGACAGAGAGCGCTCAAGATGAGGTTGGAGTTTTCCCCTGTGGGGTAGCCTGCGAGGTTGCCCCTGCACCGAGCTGTCAGGGTTCAGAGCCTGTGTCTGAAGCCACCACACATGCACAGGCAAGTGCCAAGAACACTGGGATCAGCGGCTTTTTGGTTTTCTCCCCAATGCTGTTGCAAGTTTCTTGGGTTCTTCCCAATGGAGAGCAAAAAGCATTTATGAAACCTCAGACTTTTGTGGGATGAGAAAAGTATTTCCTCCCTTATTGCAAGCTGAAGGTCTTCATGTGGCTTCCTAAAGCATGTCTTATGGAACTGTGTACTTGAGGGTTGGGTTGAAGTCATACATTTATTGCTGCAGAAGATTGGTGCCTGAGCGCTCTCTCCAGTTATTTGGTCATTGTGGAGTGTATGATAACGGATAATAGTAACAAAATGTTAAATAGTAATTTAAAAAACATTTAGGTATAAAAAATAAGTAGAAGGTACTTTAAGACAAACTTGTTTCAATTTATTTTCCATGTGATACGAGACGAATGCTCTGCTATGTGTGCAAAACTCAAAGCTTGCCTATGAGTCAAAAAAGTGTTTTAAGCTGTCCTCCGTCTACAAGGGAAAAAAAATCTAGTTCTCTTTCAACATGAATCTCATGCTTCAGTTCATGCCCTATGGGAATACATGCTCAATATTTCAGACCTGAGTCCTCCAAGTCCACAACTGCTGCAAGAATGTAAAAAGTATCTATAAATCAAATGCTGATTGGATTTTGTTCATGTGAAAGGCAAAGTCAAAAAGCTACCGATTTCCAGTTTCTCAAAACCTATGTGCTAATGTGCTTGCAAATACCACTTTTTCTCCTTATAAAAACTCTGTAAACTGAAATCATTCAGGGCCAGCAGGGAGTGAAAGTTTCTGCACGTAATGTGATTTCACACGGCATTTATCCATGTACAACACATTTTTCCATAGGAATTGCTCTTTTGTATATGCTTGTTCACTTCTACATTCAAAAGACAACCAGGAAGACTTGTCTCCAATCTCCGATAGAGGCACAAAGGGTAAGGAAATGGATTATTAACCTTAGGCTGTCATATGGCATCCTAGCAGGCTTATTGTGCAATAAAATGTAAGGTGTGGTGTCTTATCCCCAAGCTGAAGCTCAATCTTTTTAAGGCCACATAGGTGTAACCTGAGATTGACAACTTCAAGACTTGTTTCCTATAAGGAAGAAAAAGAGCATGTATTTTTATCACTTTTGTGGAGACATGAACCAGTGGAGCTACGTGAAAGCCACAAACACTGGGAAAGAATATGTGAAAATCTGCTTCTCATTATGGATATATGTTAAACTGGGCACTAATTCTATTATAACATAGGTGACACTCAATTGTTTTTTCTTCTACTTGCAGGAAAAATTGATGTGGGATTTATTGCTGATTTAGCTAGAATTTTACTGTTCCAATATATTGTTTTCAGCAAACCAAGCATATGAAAATGAACATTTATTTCTGGAAGGTTAAGGTGTTGTTTTCTACTAGTGGTTCTTTTGGTGCTGTTAGATGATCACGTTTTTACTCCTTTTATTACTGTACTTGACCCAAGTGTCCTTTTGCTATGGAAAATTCAGACATTTGGTCAAAAGATGCATCTGTGAAAGACTGCTTCATTGAGGCCCGTGACTCAGAGGAGAGTATAACTCTGTGAGATTGCCTGAAGAGGATGAACTGAGGTGCCAACTCTTAATTTCTGTCTAAGGTCGAAAGTGGATGTTTCTAGGAATAAATTCTTCATATCAGAGTTGTTGAAGAGTAGCCAAACTTACACTGAATCACTGAGAGGTGGCTCAGAGACCGCAGGTCTGTCGGATACTTGGGCTCTTGAAACGGTAAACAAACCCCTCAGCCTCCCGGGGTTCGGTGCTAGGTGGGCTCAGCTCAGCTCCTCTTCCTGAGTTCACTGCTCGGTGGGAACTGCTGTGGGAGACGTTCGCTGCGATGCTTGTCAGCAGCACAGAGGTACCTGCCAAACTCACAACATTGTTCACTTCACAGGCTTGCAGGCAAACGTATGCTTTTTATCGGGCTAACATGTACACCCTGCTGGTGGTGACATTTAATGTCTTCAGCACTTTAAAAGTTTTAAAGCAATGCACATGGCTTGTTACGAGAGGAGGTCTTTGGTCATTTTCCATTGCCCACAGATTGAGGCGTACCCACACTTCTCTTTATAATTATGCCACTAGTAGAGCTAGCTGTTCACTCCTGGCAAGATTTACCTATGCAAGAGTACATTTTGCTGACAGTAGGCTGTGCAGTATTTAATAGCAATAGAGAATCCTCTGTGCGAGGATATTCCATGGCTCACGTTATATTAGCACTTGTCAAATACTTCTTGATTTATTCAGCTGTGAAGTAAACACTATTCCCATTGTAAGGTACTTCACACACATAATGCATTTCAGAGTGATTTATCTGTACAGGGGAGAACTGGAGCCTTGGAATTGGACGGATTTTCAATATGTAGCATCTTTATTAGCATTAGGTATGAAAAGCAAGTTTCTGGCTGTAGCTGCATACATTTTGTCAGAATTTTGGGAAGCCATCTTCATGGTGGCTGTATAATACTGCTGCACAGAAGGCTGAATGTGGTGGCAAAATAGCTGCTCTTCATTTAATGTGAACATCAAGAAGCAGCTGAGCTCTTGTTTCAGAAAAAGATAGCTGAAATAACAGGGGCCACTTGGAGGATACAAGCCATATTTAAGGTGGATTAGAGCTTTTCCTATGAGTAGTACAAAGGATCTCTAGAAAGTGCATTAGAAAAGCAGAGGCTACTCAATTGAGACAGAGAATCCCTCCAGCAATCAGGCTGCGAGGGAAAGAGAATAAAAGAAGCAGCAGATGAAGCATGGCTGGAGGATCCTTCCTTCCCTTCTCCCCAAAATGAGATAGTTGTCTAAAAAGAAAAAAATGCAACATTACTCTTTTGTTGGCTGAAAATAACTGTTTAGTAATTTTTCCTTTTCAGATCCTTGGATGTGGGTTTTTTTTGTCATTGGTGAGACAAATGAAGCTAAATATGTTTTAATTCTTTCTCCACTGGTCTTTCAGTCATTTTAATTGCTTTCTGATCTCATCTTAAGCCTGTCTGTGGCTCCATTTTGTGTGTGTGTGTGTGTGTGCGCGCGCGCGCATGTGCATAGGTGGAACCCAGTGTGCCAAGACCAGGCCTGGCATCATCTTTACCTGGGGTTAGGACAAGGGCCTGAGATCAGGGGCCTGAAAAGAAGGCTGTCCAGCCTAGAGCAGGGGCTTTGTAGGCTTTACAAAATATGTCTACAGAAGGAAAAGTCTGAAGCATCACATTACTGCAGCTCTCAGCACTTAATTCCACTATACTATTTTCATTCGTCTCTTCCAACCACCTTTGCCTGAAATTCAACTCTTTCTACTATATATATCCCAGGCACTTTATTTCTGCCACTTGAAATAAATGTTGTTCAGGATATTAAAAATAAATATTATTTTAGAAAATGTAAAGATTTCCAAGATCTCATTGCAAACCGCAGTCATTTGTGAATATGCATGGTTTGGGTGATTGATTATACTTGCCTATAATAAGTCAAAAATTGACAAATTTTAAGTAAGAAGTACCCAAGATGTATTCATTTAAGAATAAATATAAGTTTTATCAAAATTAATATTTTGAATATTTAAAAGATAAATATTGAATGCTTTTGTACAAGATGCTAATATGTCATCTTGTAAGTTTTTGTAAGCATGAACTTTTTATGACAACATACTGGCTGCTCTTTGTTGTTTAAGACAGAGCAAATATCAGCAATGTTACTAAGTGATATAAAATGATAGGGTAAATGTGATACTAAAATCTATTAATGGAGAGAATAAACATGAATATTTGCCCAGCTTTTAAACCCTTCCTCTAACATCCGTCCAATAAGGCATTTAGGACATCTTTTGCTGAAGTGATGAACTTGCTTAAAATTCACAAAACCATTCAGTTGACCTTATTATATGAAAAACATGGAGATGAATAAAATGATCAACAGAAAGTGCCATAAAAAAAAATCTGCTGTGAAAATGGTGAAAAGCCCAGCATTAAAAATAATCTAGGGAATAGGAAAATCCTGAAGGCTGCAGTTGTGTGCTTTTGAGTCAAGGTGGCCTTGACTGTATGGAGCAGTCTGTAGGAAGGACTTTGTCCAGACACACATTCTGCTGTGCAGGTGGCAGCTTTTCAAGAGTTTAGACCAGGGGACAATAACATTACTTTCTGGCCTAGAAATGTGTCATTTTCTCACAGACAGAGATTTGGGGAGAAGGGAGGGAAGAAGCAGCCATAAGTGAGAAAACCCAGTGAAGTTCTCGGGCTCGGACTGAAGTCAAAGCAGCCTTTGACAGACACAAAAATGTGCAAATGTGGTTTATCAGCTAATTACGCCTGCAGAGGCCTGCCTTAGAGCGTGCATTTTCTGAAGTCTTGGTCTTAGTGTTCTATTCAATCATTTTAAAGCCTTCAATTTAATATATCTTTGACTCCTTTGCAGACTAATATGCCTCCCTGTGAGAAGGCTTTGGGATACTCAGCCCAAATCCTTCATTCTTAGTTTCATTGTCAGACTCCCTAAACAGTTCCTCTTTCCCTTTTCATCCCCTTACCTGTCATGTGGACTGTTACCATGCCTCATCCCTACTTGCTGCTTCTCCAAGATAAATACATTCAGGCCTATTATTTTAACTTACATGTTGGTCATGTTTATTTTTCTTCTTTCAGCAACCTCTAGTTGCCATAAAGTTCCAGAAGACTTACTGCAGCCCAGCTGCCTACAGAAGGCCCGTCTCATCTTTGATACCTCTTCACAGGTACAAGCCAAAGAATGTTTGTTCATTCACTCAATAGCTTCAGAAGTACTGCATAGTACTTTGTAGGATTATGTCTATTTTGCTGTCAAAAATGCTTCTATGCTGCACTAATTTTCCTAGATTACTTCCTTCCTCTGTACTGCATGAAATTATTCTTTTTCCCTGAGATTTACAGTTATTCAAACAAAAAATTTGCTTCCCCTAGCCCTTCTCTTTCCAGCTAGTATTAACACCTCTTCCAATTCAGTGCTGTCTCAGAATTTCATCCGTGCTCTCTATACTCCAACTTCCAGATGGAGATAGTCAGTAAGGCCCATTGCCAATCTCACTAGCTGTCTCTTCCAATGTGATATTTCTTCTTTATTATAATTCTTTATTTTCTCCTTTAGCCAGTTCTAAATCTACATTTATATCTTTAATAATTCAGATTGGCTTGGGTAAGTATGTCAAGCAAGATTTTGTGACATAGCATATCAAATGCTTTATTAAAATTTAATTCTAACACACTACATTCATATCATTCTGTGGTCCTTTAATATCTGAAAAACAGTTTATCAGGCAAAGGGGTTTTTCCCTTCACAGCTGATTATTTGTTGCCCATTCTCTTTTATATTTTTTTTCCTCTCAGAGACTGTTACATTATTTTACTCCATTTCAATTTATAAGTTGATAAGTATTGCTGTCCTTTCCTGTTGGAAATCAGAACATTTACTTTTCTCAGTATTTTTGGAACCTACTTAGTTTGCAAGATCTCTTGAAAATGGAGTTATTGCTGGTTCAGTTGTTTATTTATTATTTGCCTTTCAAAACAACATAGAAAATAAATCAGCCATAAGTGTATCTTATGAAGTTGTATGAGAGTTGTATATATGTTCATATTCAGTAATACTTTACCGAAAGGAGATACACTGGAGGTGTGAGGGAGAAGGGAAGGAGATAGTGGCTATGCCTGGTGGTGCAACGGAGACAAGATCCGTGAGCTAGCAGTTATCCCATTTGCTACATCTAGCCCATGCAGAGACGCTACGTTTATCTTCAGAGCCCTATAGCCAAAGTTACTGATCTCTGAGTTATGATGTAATGACAGGCTGAGGCATCTATACTGCTTCTGTTTTCAGAACAGACATTGTCTCTATGTTTCAGAGTCTTTGCAACATGATTGATTGCTTGGTGTCAGCATGCCCAAAATGTGATGTTTTTCATTATGGTTGTTTCCAAAGGTTTAGAAAAACCTGAAGACAAGAAAGCGAGGAAAGAGAGAAGAGCACTTGAGAAGTATAGTATGAGTCAGGAGTGTATTTGTTCAGGCATATTTACTTTTGCAGTATCTGAATCAACTTCTAGTTCTACCAGAAAGATAGAAACCTAAAATAGTCCTTTAAGGTTCTAACACATTGAGACACGCTTGGCAGAACTACCCATTTTGAAAACACAAGACCTCATTATCTTCACTCATGAAAGTGTTTAATACAAAAAAACCTGAAGGATAGGAGGGAAAAGAGAATGGAATGTATTGGAAAAACTTCTGCTTTAACACATTGGTCTAAATCAGATCCGGGGTAGGAATTGGCTGAGACAGTTACCCGGTTACTGCCACTTAGAGCTGCCACAGCAAAGTGTATTACACTGACTGCTAGGACAATGGATGAATCTCTGCAAGCAAACGGTGCCAACGCAGCCAGCTAAAATCAGTTCAGCACTTCAGAGACAGTCTGTGTGAAGAACACGTGCTTTCATGAGAGAAGATAATGATGGGAAACAACGGCCATTTAAGGGCTTGCAATTCTCTGTGTATCTTTAAATATGTGGAGTCCTGCCTACCACGTCCCTGTAGGAATTAGCTAAAAGCTGCAGTGATGACCGTTTCGCATTTCCATTCTTCTTCTAGAATGGAATCATGTTTGTCTGTAAAATCAAAACAATAGAATTTTACATGGGATAAAGAAGGTGTGACACGAATAACATCATAGTTATAAAAATAGCAGACACTGCATACAAAGCTGTCTGGAGGATAAACACTGTTTTGCAGCAAGTTTCAAGGTTCAAAATTTTTATTCTATTTTGGAACAAATCTCAAACATATTGAAAACTTTACCAAATAAAATGATGAAGAAATATTAGGTTTTGAGTCAAAACCAGAAATGGTTTTATATAAGAAGGTTCTTTTGACTTCACTATATGTGTTCATATTTGTTTCTCTCTCTTGTGCTCTGGGATACATATTTTACTGTCTGAGTTGGACTAAGGATTTGAACCTGTGTCTTTGACATCCCAACATCTGAACCAATGAAAGGTGAGGATTAGTCTTGATCTTTCTCCTGTTTGCGGGTTGGAACACTCAGAAAGCCTTGGATCTGCAAAAATGTTTTGGAAACAGATACATTTCTGGAAGACATCTGCTTCAACAAATTCCAAAACATTTGTTCAGCTTTAATCATTGTCTCTTCCTCCCCTTCTATTACTATGGCTATCTGCCATTTTCTAAGAGATCTAAGAGATCTAGTTGTCCAAATGTCATTACAATGCGGTGGAAGCTAATCATCTAATTCCTGCAGAGTTTTAAAAATGTCAGACTTTTTTTCTTTATGAAGAGAGTTTTTAGAGAGGCCTCCAACTGATTAGTTCCTGCTACTTGCCTACATGTTTATCTTGTGCATATAACATGTACTAATTACATTATTATTGTATTAATGTGCACATAAAGGATTAATTGATATAGCCTGATTCCTGCAGGCAAGCTATGCTTGTATGAACAAAGCCTTGTTTTCAAACTGTGCCTTATATTTTCACCTACTCCTGATGATTACGATTCTTTGTTCTTTATGTATGATAGTTATTTCTATAACCATTAATTATATAGAACAGAACAGAACAGAACAGAATAGAATAGACTATTTCAATTTCAGTTGGAAGGGACCTACAACGATCATCTAGTCCAACTGCCTGACCACTTCAGGGCTGACCAAAAGTTAAAGCGTGTTATTAGGGGCATTGTCCAAATGCCTCTTAAACACCGACCAGTTTGGGGCATCAACCACCTTTCTAGGAAGCTTGTTCCAGTGTTTGACCACCCTCTCAATAAAGACATGCTTCCTAATGTCCAGTCTAAACCTCCCCTGGCGCAGTTTTGAACCATTTCCACATGTCCTGTCACTGGATACCGGGGAGAAGAGATCAGCACCTCCCTCTCCGCTTCCCCAAGTGGGGTATGTCGCAAAGGAAGATTATCTTTACCACAAAGATTAGAGAAAGCTGGATTTTCTGAGACAAGAGGGCTATTGAACTCACCGGAAGAAAAGGGGAGTGAAATGTAAAAGAATAATCAAATAAGCATACTTGTCCCATGATCAACGCTTGTTTTTGCTGTTCTTTCCCTTGACCCAGTAACCTTCTAAATCAAGGAAAGACATGAGGAAAAAAAAGCCACTTCTGAGAGGTAGGAACAGAAAGCCAAGGGGCCCCTCCTCACCTCCCCATAAGCACAGAGGCTCTGGAGGGACTGGGCTGAGGTTTTACTAGGACTGGCTTGGTGGCTTCTCAGCAGCCTCTTCTAATAGGTTTCATACAGAGCCTTGAATTGAAAAAAAACCACATTTGTAACATGAAGACAACTCTCTGTCAGGGTAGGTCCCTCTTTTTTGCTTAGGCAAAAGTGCAGAGGGACATGTCACTCCCGAATTTCGTTGGTATTTTATTGTCAGGAAAAGTCAAATGTGTGAAAACAATTAGGCATTAAAAATGGAAATTCTGAATGTCCAAAGGAAAGTAAACAATAGCATATGAAAATCAGTGATAAAGACTTTAACTTGGCCCATTAAATAGGAGTGCATGACGAGACTCTCATCCCAAGACTGACTGTGGCTTTTTGTTAGTTCAGTGGCTTTCTTCAATCCAAGAAAGAGCTGTATTCAGCTTTTCTTGTCCAGAGAGAGGTTTATTTTGGCCCAGGAATTTAATGAAATGAAATTTGAAAGAAAAACTGAGCTTTGGGTGAAAGTTGCTTGAAAGCACAAAGGGTTCAGGCCTTTGTAAGGCTGCTTTATAAGAAAGGTTCGCATGGCTTTCCTTACATGTAACATGACATGACATAACTCTTCAACTATACCTATGCTTCTGAAAGCTTCCCAATATGCTGTGTGATGTACAGTGTGACCTCTGAACTCACAGCTTTGCATAAAAATAGCTTAGAGAGAACTACTGAGAAGCACTAACGAATCCTCATGTATGCGAGGTTGTGACCAGTATCTTTTGAAGTCCTAGTGGGAGTTATTTTTCAGATGGGAGTAGCTGAATGGTTTTGTCCCCACAGAGCTGCAAAAAATAACTTTTCTTCCCTTTATTGATATTAGTGGTATCGCAGGAGTTGTCACGTTAAGGTTAAAATTTTGTTTCCTTTATAAATCTCGTTTGTAGAGGTTTTCACATCTGGGTTATTTCAAATTACATCAAGCTTCAAGAAATTTGGTGTCTAAACTGTCAGCATGAGTGTGATTTTTTTTAAGCAAAAATATTTAAATCCATTAAAATATTAGAGCTATGGAGTGGGAAAGTATAGCACGTGTTCCCATGGGATCAATGGGAGTTTTGCCTTTGACTTCAATGGAAACAGGAAGCGGGCCATAACTCGTAATCAGTCTCAGAATTCCCCAGCCCCATCCCATGCTCCAAACTTTAGCTAATATTTAAAAGCTGATCCCAGAGTGTGTACGTGCATGTGCCTTTTCCCTCTGCCAACCTTTTAACAGGATTTTTGTGGTGTTTTAGCCTGAATTCACCTCTGGTTACAGTGCCAGAACACCTCTATTGAAATAACACCTCAGTGTCAGAGCAATGGCAAACAAGCCACACATACACTTCCAGTGCCCCAGGCGCGAGAGACTGGTATCTTGTTTCGAGTCCCCTGAAACGTGCCGTCACAGAGTGAGAGTAACTAGAGATGGAAAGACGAGTATTAAGTCGTATGTTACTCTCCCCTGCCAGTCTAAAATTGTTCCCCTCAGTTTACAATCTAGTTTTAAATGTCCTGAGTATTAAGGGGCATCCCACTCTTTCCTCAGGAATATATACCGCTTAACAGACCTTGCTTTAGGAAACATATCCAGATAGCCGCTGGATATTCCCTGAACCCAGTCTAAGGGTAGCCTCCTTGACCACACAAAACAATCATGTCGTCTTTGACTCCCACTTTCTTTCAGTTCTTGCAGATGATAATGTCTGTTTCTTCCTACCTCCTTCTGTCATTACATTACCTAGCTATATATACAGGGATCTTTTAATATTGCATTATACTGTTGCCTTTGTTTTATTTTGAGGATGAAGGTATTTTATTTTGATTTCATTGTATTTTTGGCAGCCATAGATAAGACAGGTACTTTCAAAATGTGTGTGTTACAGATCACAGTACAGTAGAAATATCCACAGCTGCTCTTTCTGAAGTTGATAACATTTCACAGTCTACAAGTAGTTGTCTTCTGTTCTCTATTTGTTCTTGCACAAATACTGACTATAAAATTTACTGTCCAAAAATATGCTTGACAGCTGAAATAACATTCAGCTTTCCCCGTATTTAGGAATGCTGCATTATATCATGTCAGGTTACAACATGCAGTATCTGATAGAAGTTACCTGAAATAATGCAGCTCAAAAAAAAAAAAAATTAAAAAAAATCAGGAATTTGGGCAGACTTTCATCTTCAGTGTAAGATAGCTCAGTTGATTATAGGATAAAATGACTTACCAGAAACATGTGGTTTTGAGTAAGCTTGTTGCTCATGACAGTGTACTGTTGCTTTTAATAATAAATCATATGCCCATGATGTACATCCCTGTTCATCCATTCCTAGGTTGTGCCGCATTCTACAGTGTATGTAAGAATAAATGAAGATTGGTAACAAAACATAATATGGTACAGTGAACAATTCAGACTGAGGTAATCCAAAGAAACTTTTTGGCTGTTTCCTTTATTACGTGAGGTGCTGGAACAAGATCTCTGGTAGAATTGAAGTTTCTTATGCTAAATTGCCTTTCATTTTTTGAGGTTTTAATCAGCAGCTGATGAAGCTCAGAAACTCACAGGAGTTAGTCCAATGATGTTTCTTCCACAAACCCAGCATTTTATGTCCATGTACACAATATTTTGGTAGTCCTGAAGACAGATCTAGCTCCATTGAGTGAAATTTCAGTGGAAAATTAAACCTATAAAGCCCCTCAGGCTAACTTCTCACTAGCAAATACTGTTGAAGAAGCTAGTGATTAAGATAGTCAAAAGGAATGAGCTAGGTGAAACTATGGCCCCACCTTGATCAGTGAAATTTCTCCCCCGATGTCAGTGAAATCAAGAGTTCAATATTTCCATACAAAACCTGTATTTAGCCATTATTGTGAAGGATTAAATACATCCATAAGGCCTAAACTTATTTGCATTAAAGACAATGGCAAAACTCAAACTGATTTTAAAGAAATACCTTCCAACTATTCCCTCAAGAGCAGTGCGGAAAAAACCCCACAATTTCTTAGTCCATGCAATATGAAATAATTCAGGCTTTTTTACAGTGCTTCCCACTCCTATTGGATTGGCAGGTCAGAGATTACCCTGTGAACATCTTTATTTCCACAGCTCTGATCCAAACTTATTTGGTTCTTCCAGCCCTCAGCATTCCAGACCTGTCACCAGCAAAGAGAGTAAAGGAATATTAAATTAAAATGGGAGCTATGCATTTATCAGCTCTGCCTCTGTCGTGAAGAGGTCTGATCTGGCACCTCTGGAAGCCTCCTCTTTTTATGTTATGAAAGCTGAAGTGGCCACATAAGCAGCTAAATTCTCAGTCTTTTAGTTACTTTTAAACTAAGTTTTAACAGGACTGTCAAGCACCGCATGCAGTATGTCAGTTAACACTGTGGAGTAAAATTGACAAAGAGCACTTTATGTACCTTCAGGGCAAGTATATCTTTACCAACACTTTTGAGCTATTTTAGGTTTGTAAGCTGCAAGTATCTCCTGCTCTCAGATTTGATAACGGTAGAACCAAGACTAGAGATGAGTAGCACCTGGCAATTAATAATCTGGCCAGTCTGCAGTCTTTAATAAGCATAATGATAAAAGTTTAAAATGTCCCAACTCTAGCAATCCCTTCTCCAAATACTGAGAAGTATTTGTTTCACAATCGAAGGCAGGCTTGCTCCCCCCACTTTTAATGCTATGTAAAGATCTCTTAGAAGCATGTGAAAAATCAGAGAAGGGTTAATCCTGAGACGAAATACATAAAAAGTAACAGAATTTTTTGTGTCAGTTGCCAAAAAAGAAAATCCTCCCATAATTTTGCAAAAGTAAATGACTTTCAGAATGCTTTAATTGTTCCTTTCAACATCACTTTCTTCTCATCATGTCCCAGAACAGCAAAACCTCTGCATATGCTGTGGTTAGCTTTTAAGAACCAGTCACTGAAATGAAAGTGAAATGACAAACGGAGTATTTTAAGAATTCTCTAGCTTTTCTTGTCATGTTTCCATTTAATAACATCTGCTACTCATAAATGATGAAAGAAACCTCTAATAGCCTGTAATACCAATACATGGTGGAAAGCAAGAGCCTTTCACCTCTTGCAGGTAGGCAAATACCTTCATGTTAAAGTAATAAAAGCAGAATATTAATCTCTACCTGCGTATTTGCTAACGCCGTCTGACCTCAGCGTTCCCAGCACCAGAGACTGTAAGGTGGCCCACCCTGACTGCTGTGACGCTGACCTGCAGTCAGCACCACGTCCACACTCAGTCTGCTGCACTTCATGTACCAAACCTAATCTATGCTCACATTGCTCTGCCAAGCAGCATGCAGACGAGCAGCTGGTGCCAGGACTGTTCCTGCTGCCTTGGGTGCTGGGCTGCGATTTACTCTCCTCAATCGCTCTCCATTGTGCATCAAAAAATTGGTCCTAACAACTTTGTCATCCATGTTCACATTGAATTATTAGGGTTTTTTCCCAGGAACAGAGATGACGCTGACAGACATATTCATCCTAAGTTCTCTCTCTGGTCTTTCTTAAAACGGGAGCAACATTAGCCTTTTCCCAGGCATTAGTAATTTTTCCACACGTCATGAATTTCATAGATGATTCAGAACAGACTTACAATCACAACAGCCAACTCTTTCAGCATCTGGGTGAATCCTACTCATTTTAGGTTGACTGTATCTGGACCATATGACATTACTAGCAAAACCCATGAGTCTCAGAGATTGGTATCAGCCAGGTCAGAGCACTGAAGGTTTCAATTTTGGATGGAGGTACCTGCCTTCATCATTTGGAGGCACATTTGGGCTTCACTGCCTTTCATTTAAAGGTCGCTGAGGCCACTGGGCCTTTTTTTGACTCTTGCACTGAAATTCCATTCTGACAGTAGTTTTGCTAACATCTGTTTCTGTATTTCCAATATGATTTTCCTTATTGTTTACTACCTGTCTATATCATCTCAGTCCTTCCTCTGAAGTTTCATTCGACGAAGTGAAGAACCCTCTAGGACAGTTGAGATCTTTGTCCTATAAAAGATGCTTTTGTTAAGACCCCAGTAGGCTTGGAAATAACACAAATCTACAAGATCAGTTTTCAGAAAGGCATGAAATTTCCATTGCTAGGATCCACAAATGCTAATTTATTCTAAGACATTAAGATTCCTAAATATGATTATCAACTTTATATTTTTATTAGGAATCTGATCGGCCAAAGTCCATTCTAAAAACTCTGACTTCGCATTAGAGGAATACTTATTTTATCACTTACATTACAAAGGGTTTAGTTAAAGAAAAGCTGGTTAATTTTATTGAAATTTTCTTTTTGGTAAAGTTCTACTTTTTCAAAGGTGTTCCTGAATATTATTTTTCTGGTTTTGCAAAGAGATAACTGTTGCTTCTTTGCTCTAATAATTGCACGAGGCAGAACAGAATGTTTAAAAAGGGTTTGTTCAGCAAGAAAGCTCAAAAAAATCAAAGGTTATCCTCCTTTCTCATGCCATGAATAAATCTTAATCAGCCCTTGCAAAACCCTTTAGCCAAAATACTTGTGAAATGTTATGTTGATGAGGAAATAATTGATTTTTTTGTCTTATGCAACTTTTTTTCTTTTAGACTCTGAAATATATGTCCTTTTCTACCTACATTCCTATAACACAATACTCCTCATTAATCTGTGTCCGTTAGCAAATCATGTGCTGAGGTTTTCAATTCAAAGGAATCCATATAATAGTATGTGACGTGTTGTCAAGGGATATTGTAATACTGAAGAAATTGGATGCAGAGTTTGGCCCTGCAGAGGTTTTGGAGGCAGTGGATAGAGTCGGTTTCATTGGCCGTGGGGCTACATGGCACTGAGTGATAATCAATATGAGTTACAACCTTGCAACTCTTTGAACAGCTGAGGTTGTAAGGACACAGTGCAGCATCCCCTCTTTGATGGCAGCAATGACTGTGATAATATAGAAGTACTATAACAGCTTTAAATTTCCTCTTCAAAGAGAAATTCTTTCTATGCTGGCTGCACAAGAATTCTCTCTATTAGTAAAATAAAGATAATCAATGTGTGGACCTAAGCACAGGCATGTGATTATCTGTACTGTTTAGTCATTGTCAATTAGCAATTGTCACACTTCTGGCCTGGCCATGGGCCTGGTAACACCTTCTCAAAAAAAACTTGACTTTGACCCCTAACACAGGTTAGGGACCATTTCAGGGGAAATTTTGATGCAACCACCCTGTTTTGAGGGGTAAGAGAGCTTAGCTGTAAGTATACAAACTATGCTATGTGAGATGGCCTCAGGGTCTTAGTTGATCGTCTTTACCAGCATATGATCATTCATAGTCATTTTATTTAAAGTAGGTTTATTGGACAAGTCTCGACCATGAAGATTTTCTTAGCTAGAGCTCTCATTAATGTCCACATTACTGGCACAATACAGCAGCTCCCAAACATGTCAGTCAATGCCACTGAGAACACACTTGGGCGCTTCACTTACCTCACAGGTCATAGGAATATGACCAACAAAATCTTTTTTGCATTCCTCCTAGGTGCATAATGTCCATACTGGTGGAGTTCATCAATGTGTTACAACAATTTGATATTTATAATGTTCAAGAATAATGGAAGGACTGGACTTCCTGGGTTGAACTATTTTTCATTACCGCCAACTTGATGGAAAGTTGCAATAGCCCATCATGTCTTCTCACATATCACAACCATTCGTGGGATCAAATTGTCTCCAGATGTGGGCTGTTAAGTTCCTGATGCTAAAAGAACAATTCAAACTTTCAGGATTACATTGGGGTTTTCTGACAAATTAAAAGTGACTTTCTTTTATGTGCAGATAGGAGCAAATCATCAGTTGGAGTGAATGTGCTTAGCTCCCTCTAATTCAGTGAGCCTATGCCAAATTATACTAGCAAAGATTATGGCTGCAGGATAGTCAGAATAATTTTAAAACAATCTCCAAAGTTATAATTTGTTTATTTTAAAGAGGAAAACATTACTTCGTATTTGGTAGGGATCATTTATAGTTTAGGACATTATTAAATTTTAACAGTAATGTTTTTCACTGTGACAAGCAGAGATAATTAGAACTATCTTAAATATCCAGCTTGAAATGTCTTCTTGTTTTCCTTCTATGGGAAAAAGAGTCCTTTTAGAAGAGAAATAGATAAACAGCTCTATTTCTTTATAGGGACATAGAATGAAATAACCCTGTAAATAAGTTAGTTAGATAATTTTTTAGAGCTTAATGGGAATATGGAAGCAACTGTTATTCTTATAAGCCAAGTAACGTAAAACATATGACTTCCCTAATTAAAACCATAGAGTAATAGAGCTATGACTAAAAAAATTCAAGATAGAAAACTCAGCAATAGTTTTTGTGAAACTGTGCATGAAAACACTGTGGTAACTCACATAAACATAATGCTATAAATCATAAAATATAACTTACATAATATAAATAATGTTATAAGACTATTATAAATGCTTTGTTTTATTATTTATAAGTGCCATATTTTAAAATAAAGAAGTGTGATTTTTACTTGATTTTATAAATATTTTGGAGTTTCTTTGCAGTTTTTTTGAGCATTACTTTTTTATCCCATTTCCATCTTCCTTTATTTTTTTTTAAGTCAAAATATTTCTTGTGCTTTGAAGACCAAGCACGCCATCACTGTGGTCTGTAAGCCTGTAAAGAACCTCTTTATTGGAAAAATAGCACAGTAGATATAATCTATTATCTGCTGGAGGCAGAATTGCATTTTCATTTCACTAGACCTTAAAACTGCCTGAGAACACAAGAATGGCCATACTAGTTCTCATGAAAGCTCCATCTAGGCCAGAATTCTGCCTCCAGCGATACCCATAAGTGGACATCAGGGAAAAAGAAGATACATACAAGCATAATTGTTTCCCTCTAAAATTCTTCCAGCCTCTTCCTACTTCCAGTTCAGGGAAGTAGGTTTGTCTTGTTTCTTGGTTTGTCTATTTAGTTTATCTCTACATGGACTGTTTTACTTCACTGGGGAACAATAAGAGCAATACTTCAGGTAAATTTTTTTCCTTTTTTTTTCTGTTGTTTTCTAGCATCAGTATTTTGATTCTGTTAGGAGAATGATAGACTTAAAAACTACTAGTTATGAATATATTACTGTGTGGATCTTTCTTCAAAATATTCTGTGGAATATCTTTCCTCCTGTGTATCAGATACAAATCTGAAGACTTTACTAATTCCTTATGGTTTCATAGAAAGAAGGGAGATGAAAAATAGGTTCTTTCCTAATTTTGGGAACAAACAGCATCAACCAGGCCAACCAAACTTGATTTACATATTTGATAAACATATTTCCCTACATCAGCAGGAAATGGTCAGAAAAAACAGACCTTGCTGACCTTGTACACCACCCAGGTAAACAGGGCACTGGCCATTTAAGAAATGAGGTCTTAAAAAAGCAGAAATAAGAATTTTACATTTCACTGAAGCACCTGTGCTGGTCTGTTACTAGAAATGCTCGTCATGCAAGGGAAGTCAGATGCAGGAGAGGAACAGCATGTGTGAGTCAATGTTTCAAAATAGCTGAGATTTTCAGAGGTGCTGACCAGTGGACAATAAAGTGTTCGATCCTAATAAATTATCAGGTAAGCATATTTTCAAAAGCATATGTCTGTTTGATACTCCTGATTATGAAGCTTTTGCATGAGTTTGTCAAGACAGTATCTGCCTGCCATGCCTGTTAAATTCCTGTCATGTAGCATCAGATACAGCAGACCTGTCGGTATCCCTGAGTGGTGTGGTCCATAAACAAGTCCAGCTTGAAACTCAGATTGTTCTTTGAGAATGGAAGTCGATGAGATAATGTGCAACACAGATAAAAACGATACTATTTCCAAATTTTATTTACCTATATGTTGTTGCATATCTCACTGCACGGTAATATAATCACAAACTCAATTATATCATATCTTCCCTCAACATTTGTGCGTTAGAGGTATGGTGAAGAAGGCAGGCCTTTCACAGTCACGGTAAGAAATGTCATCCTGAGAGATTAAAAATTTTCAGATTCCATTACTGTGTTTTGTGAGACTGTGCTTTTCAGGGCATTTCACAGAATAAAACTGAATAAAAAATTAATAATCTTAGGGAGGGGGAGAAAAATACCAACAGTGTGGGCCATATATTAAGATGTTGATATTCTTCCTTTAGAACAGGGTAGGTAAATAGAGTCATTAACACACTTCAGAGATAGAAGGTTGGACTCGATGGTCTTAAAGGTCTTTTCCAACCTAAATGATTCTATGATTCTATAATTCTATGATTCTAGAAGAAAGTTAGATGACTTAATTTGTATCATCTTAAACTCTTGTGTTAGGATGCTCCTCTTCTTTCTTTACATTTGATTTGCATGAGCTGAAGTATTGCTACACTCAGAGGTGGTGTGTAAGGGTAAAGGTGGATTACAGATTGCATGAGTCTATAGAAGTAACAACATGTCTTGGGGGAATTTAAGTACAAGATTCATAACATCTGTTTAGGGCACTCAGCCTGCAAAGAACAGCCAATCTTAAGGCTAGGCAACAGGAAATACTAAACAGCTCCTAAACTCTGTTAAAGCCTAGAGTCTCCATCCACTTGGGATCCAGAATCTTCTCCCAAGCACAAGCCCTTGATGGAGCAGGAAGAGAGGAGCTTTTGGGGAGAACCTGGAGGGAAAGGTGACCTAAAGCCTTGTCCTCACTCCTCTGACTCTCTTTGACCTGGGTTGTGCAGATCTGAATTGGCTGGGTGGGAACTGGCTTCTCAGACTCCGTACTCGCATAGTATGGAGTCACATAGTCATTGTTGCAGAATATCACCCGTGTAGAAGAGTGGATTTGCCCTGTGGGCTGTAACTGATACCCTAAAGGTATCAGCAAACGGAATTAAGAAAGATGAGGAGTAACAAAACAATACAACCCATAGACAGAAATGGCCAGTTATTTCAAATTGATTGAACAGCAATTAAAAATTCATATTGCTAAAGCTGGCTTAAACATTTATAAGCTCTTTTGCTCAGACACTGAACTGTCATTTTCACTAGAGCTTCACAAGATGATAAATTAAAATTAGGTTCTACAATAAGGCCATTTACTGAATCCTAGGATATATCAGGTTTAAAAAGCAAATTTCTAAAAGGGTTCTCATCAGACTGCATTTGAAGAAATGTCATGAAGCAGACCTCATCTGGGTGTGGACTACAGGGAGACATGAGAGTGAAATAAATTTTAGATTTGTTGATTTTCATCGGGACTAGCTCACTAACTTCAAGTGGAGCTGGATATAATTAGATATGACTAAGAGAAAAGTCAGTCAAAAAAAAGGAGGGATCTTTGAAGAGAAAAGGCTGACAGCAGAATTTTTCCTTGAACATGGGGAAAACTGTACCTTGTGTGAGTCTCTAACCTTGATTAATAAATATTGTGGCCCAGCCCCTCTGAATATTCCTAAACACATAAGTGCTGCTACGTCTATCTCCATTTTTTTGCTGTCAAAACTCTTCAGGATGATAAAAGAAAGAGGAGGCAGGCATTTACCTTCTGTCATTCCAGTTCAGCAAGAGGTATTATTAAGACAGTAAAACTGTAACACCATTGAGCTGCAAAATTGCACACTTTGTTGAAGGTAAGAGAGGCATTCATAACACTGAGCCGATCTTCACTCCTTTTTCTTCTTCCTCTGGTCCCACCTTCCATCCACAGAAGTACCCTGTTCTCCACTGAAATGTTGCCCCATCAGATAATGAAAATAAAAGCTGCTCTAAAAGGTGGAGTAAGTCTGATATGGTCTGGTTTTCCCAGTCATATATAGTCAGGGCATCTAAACAAATATTTTTTAACTCTTAGTGGATATTAAAAATATCAGCTGGACTCTTGGCACATTTCTATACAAAAATTATACTCAGTTCCTTCTTTGACTTCTGTAGAAATATTCCAGATTTACACTCAGTAGATGTGAGATGAGAATCTGGCCTAGTATGTCAGCACATAAGGGAAAAGAAAACATCTGGATTCAAAGCTGTTCTATATGATCTTTTCACAATGCCCAAGAAAGCAAAGAAACACTAGTAGCAGACACTCCCCTTCCTGCCAAGATTCTGCAAAAAATGATGGAGTATTTGTTGGTGAAAAAGATTATGCAGTGGCTACAGTGCAAAGTACATGTTTTGCTATCTAAATATGCATTTTCACATTTAAAAAGAAAAAGGAGCATGTGAAAACGGCATGCTTTATCTTGCAGAGGAACAGATTGCTGTTTTGGCTGACTGCAAACTTAGCATTACAAATTCCATTAAAAGCAAATTCATTATCATTTAATTTGTGTACATAAATATGAGAGCACCTATACTTTGCTGTAGGCATTTTTTACATCTTCTAAACTACAGTCATGGATATGGCTGCATACCTTCATTTTCTATGCTGAAATTTAGTTTGTTGAAAAACAAACTTTTTTGTTCCTTTAAGACAAAGCAGGAGACCTCCTGCAGCTATCTTTTTGACAAAAGCCAGAACAAACAGCAATATGCCTGGATAAAGCACATAGTCATTCGTAAAATTAGAGTTGATTGAAAATTTTCACTCAATAATTGTTAAAAGAACATTGAGTTCTTGAAGATGTGATTTTGCAGTGTTCCTTGCAGGTCAACAGAACCAAGTTAGCTGCAATTCAGAGGAAATTCAGTCTGAAAAAGGAGGCATCTTTGCAGAGAAAATGCTGGCAGCAGAATTTTTCCTGAGCCCTGATGAAATACCTCATACCTTGTATGAAATTGCTAACTTTGATTAGCAGATGTGTCAAATACCTGCATCACATCCGATAAGGACTTTATGTAACCAAATTAGGGATGATCAAGTGTTTTCTATCAAATTTGCTTTCAGCAGAAAATTGAATTTTCTAAGAAACATTTTCATACTGCAAGTCTCTGTTTTCCATGGAAAACCTGATCTTTTGCCAAAATCCCCAAACCGAAACCTTTGCTGCCAACCCCCAATACTTTTTTCAGCCGATAGCTTTCTGAGTTTGAAGTTTTGTCAAAAAGCTGACATTTTCCAGAGATATGTTTGGTTTTGTTTTATGAGACTAAGACTATACTACATTAGTTACATTTCATGTTTTTATCATGTCTCATCTTATCAGCCTCTTTTCTAAAATAAACAACTCCAAACTCTTCAGTCTCCCTTCACACAAGTTGTTCATGGCCCCAGTCTTTCTCAGAACTGTGCACTTCTGCAATATCTTCTTGGTGATGGTGTAACCTGTTCAGCACACCTCATTGGCAAGGTAAACCAGCCAACTTCTGAAAGTTAGAATAATTTTTTTTAGCATTCTTCAGTGTTGTCTTTTTAACGTTTTATCATCTCAGCTGTATGTACAACCTCCTCCACATTGACAGAGGTGCCTCCTGAATACCTATGTTCATCTCCTGAATTAACATAGTTAATTCAGTAACCTATTCTTAGTTCAAGTATTTTTTCTTCAGTGTGCATTATGTTGCACCTGTCAGCACCAAATTGTCATACCTGTCAACATGTGGTCATTTACAAAGCGTGATTAAGACCCAAGGAGGGTCAAGATTTTTGCTTGGTCTCAGTTTAATTAACCCCTGCCCCAACATCTTAACATGTGGCTATATGCATTCAATGTAAAACGACTTTGGTTTAGATGTCTTCTCTAAGCTTGTATTTCTTACTTGTCTTTCCAGATTGTAGGCTCTTTATCTGGGGACCGTGCCTGCATAGCACTTTCAATATAAAAGAAGCAGTCACAATAAAAGCCTATTTTCAGAAATATGGAAAGAAATACAAGAAGAAGCAGCAAGAATGGTGCAGAGAAAGATTTATGTTTTTAAGAACAGGCAATCATTTTTGACAACAGACTGAATAGGGAAAAATTTTCAGGAGCCCTAAGTAATGAATAGCCATTACTGGCTATGTGGTACTTAATCCCTGAAGCATTGAATTGCTATTTATTTATTAATTATTTCTACTTCACAACTAAGACTTATTTAAAGCTAGGAATTGTATAGAAAGAAATAACATAAATGGTTTCTGGATAAAAAAATTATAAAAAGAAGTGATTTTTGTGGCCAGAAGATAGTGTAAAGCTCTTAGTAATTCCTTTTCTGAGCCCAAGAATTCTTGCAATAGTGTTCAGCTTTAATCAAATACTTAAAATTATGGAGAATACTTTCTAGCATTTTAATTGACACAATGATAAAAAGAAATCTTGTCTTATTTCCAGATATCTCATTATCAAAATGTAAGACATCTTTGGTCATATCTTTGGTGTTGTAAACAGTTACCTATTTACTAAAATATGAATTGACATCTATAAGAAAGATATTAAAAGCTCTTATTAAACCTGCCAAACCACTGATCTTCTCTGTGTCACATCTTATTCAGTTCTATTTTCAGCACCCGTTATTCTTTTTTTTAATATTGGGATGCAAAGTTTCACCTTTCAGTTGCAGATTTCTGTATGAACAAATTATGATGAATTGTTGTTGAAATATAAAATTGAAATATAAATTTTTATTTCTGTTCTTCGTTTCTGTTTTACAGCTCATATTTTATCCAAGACGCCTCTGATGCTCATGGTACAAAAATTATGTCAAAGTCTGATTTTTGCTTTTTTGCTTCTTAAAGAGAGTGCTCTTTTGGTATAATTATTATTAAATAGGTTGGGCCATGGCCATGCCTGTGTGCTGATGGTTGGTATCAGTCAAAAAAAAAAGTGATAAAGCAGAGGAAGATATGAAAAACCTTGTTTTCCTGAGTGATCTGAATTATTCAATTTTGAGTTAGTAACATTAAGTTTACCAGAATAATGCTAAAATAATACATGTCTACATTCATATTTAAAGATTTAAAATGTGACTTGACTATCAGAGGTGTTGCCAACATATATTTCAGTTCAATGGAAATTACAGGCTTTTGGGCTAAATTCACAAAATACTGCAACCTTGTGATCAGGATACATCTGTAGTGCACATTGCAGCTTGGCTACCACAAGCAATCCAACTGCTGAGGATCTGGGCAAATTAGCTTGTGTGGAGCACCCCACTAACACAGCTATCATGTTTCTGATAATCTGTAACATACTGCGGTGTGTCATGCAATGTTTATGTTCCCTGGCACTGCAGTGTACAACGTTTAGGCTCCTGCCATCTCTTGGGAGGTCACAACATATGAATTAGATATAGACTGTCCATACATCACATGGAAAGAGACAAGTGCCAGCACTCTGACCAGATAATAACCTAGGCAAGCCAGCAGGAAACGTCGCGCATAATCCCTTGCCAAGATTTAGGCATTTTACCTTTGCCACAGCGAGAGATTTCACTTTATATATGACTCATAGCCGTTCCTGCTATTGAGACCCTTTGCTTAAGGAATGAGTGGGGGGTCAAGGTCAAAAGAGTAATGAGCTTGTCGCTGACTGCTTCACAGAGCCCCGTGTTACAATATTCACCCGCCATCAGGAGACTTGGCTACAGGTTCATGTGCTCCCTAAACTGCTTTGAAGACACATCTCCTGCTTCATGGGAGAGAGTCTTTATCCCATAGCTAGCAGGTACATGGGATGGGGAGGGACTGTTCATACCTTGCTGGGACTTATTAACATCAGCAGTCACACTGGGCCCATCTGGTTTAGTAGCTGATAGAAGTCGAAAGCAGACATCCAGATAAGAATTATAAAAATGTTTTACCAAACACCCTCCCAATTTTCAACTTTTTATTGCTCAGGAAATTTGTGAGCAGAGAAGGTATCTATTGAAGCTATTTCTCTTTCAAGGAGTAATTAAGCCCGCATCAGAATAGGGGCAGAAAAAATGCACATATCTTTAGGGCTTTTTTAATCCACATTTCCTCTTTCTCAGCAAAGTCAGAATGCAGAGTGTACGAAAGACCAAGCTTCTTGTGTGACTGCTAGTGTGGAAGGAATAAGTCCTTGTTCCCTGGGAGTAATTAATTTGTTTGCTTATCTGTTGAGTAATGGTTTGTTTGATTGCAGTTTGTCAGATCTGTGGTTTGGCTGCAATTTTGTGTTTGCAGAGTCTGTTTGGGGCTGTCTGTTGTGAGTAGGAAAAATGTCTTGCAGCTGAGGGATGAAAAAACTTTCTGCTTTTAATCACTGGCAACAGTGTTAATAGTTTATTAGCTGCCAAAGCTCTGTGAAGGGTAGGGTTGACGCAGGTAGATGTTTCAGAAGCCCAAGTAGTGAAGAACTAGCAGCAGATGAAGGGTGACTTGCAGTGGAAGAGCATTGCCCTATGTGTCTTTGAGATGAGGGGAAAAGCAAAGGAGGCAAAACTGAAAAGGCAGCACAGAAACCAAGAATTTGAATTGAGTTTAAAATCTTGCAGATAGCTTTTAAAAATCAAAAGTCAGTTAATTTTTTATTTCCTTGTTTAAAAAAATTGTCATGGTATGTGTGAGGTCACATGACAGCTGAGATTTCACTATTGTGTATTTTCTGAAAGCGTGTGGTTTGCATGTACAACAGTATATTTTGGAACACAGATGTGATCCAGTTGAAGGCACAGCAATACGCATTTCATTTAGGGAGACCACACAACAGTTATTCTGTACCAGTAAGAGATCAGGGTTAGCTGCCTAAGGATCACAGCATTTAGTGCATCCACTTTGCCCATTTTATGGGTTGTGGGATGTCAACCTCAGTACAGTGTAGTAAACTCTTGGGCAGTTCTTTGGGGCAACTCAGCTTCTGTTTGCAAAATCAGCCACCATTTTTGGGAATGATCTCACTAGAGGGTCTTGTTGAACCAGGCTGCATTTACACCTCTCCTCTCAAGACTAATGTAACATCTTAGTCATCTGCCTGGGCAACTGATAGAATAGAAACAGTAGAAAGGCTTCTTGCCTCATCATAATAATATACTGTCCTGATTTCGGCTGGGATAGGGTTAAATTTCTTCCTAGTGCTGTGTTTTGGATTTAGTATGAGGAGAATGTTGATAACACACTGATGTTTTCAGTTGTTGCTAAGTGCCCTCCTAGTCCAAGGACAGCTCCCGTGCCTACTGACTGAGCTAGGTACACAAGATGGGAGGGAACATAATCAGGACAGCCAGCCCAGCTGGCTAATGGGGTATTCCATACCATGTGACGTCAGGCTCAGTATATGAAGGGTAGGTGTGATCCAGGAAGTACCGATCGCTACTTGGTTATCGGTCAGCGCGGGCGGTGAGCAATTGCATTGTGCATCACTCATTTTGTATATTCTATCATTATTTATTATCATTATTCTCCCTTTTCTGTTCTATTAAACTGTCTTTATCTCAACCCACGAGTTTTTCTCACTCTTACCCTTCCGATTCTCTCCCCGTCCCTCTGGGGTCGGGGGGAGTGAGTGAGCGGCTGCGTGGTATTTGGCTGCCTGCCAGGTTAAACCACGACATATACACAGACATATATGCATTTATTAAGCTAGCTCGACTGGCAGTTAGGATCACAATCATAACTATATTCACTGTTTATTATACATTTCTGTTATCATCCTTTAGAAAGGGAGTGGTTGGGCAGCAGAAAGAAAGGCTACTTTTTTCCCTTGACATTGCACTCTTGGTCAGGTAGAAGTCAACGGAAAGAGGGACAGATCACTTCTTCATCAAGTGTTACCTTTTATTACTGGCAGTCAAGATGGGAAAAGTGGGATGGTCAGAAAGAACTGGCAAGACAGGTAAAAGAAGAAGACCAGGGGACAAATTTCAGTGATGGAAATGAGGTTTCACAAGGAGAAGAGGTGGCCTATGTTAAGGGGAAGTCATGCTTAAACAACTTGATACACTTAAAGAGGCCTTGCAGAGGGATCCAGAGAGATTGAAGCATTGGGCAATCATTAATGGCATGAAATTTAACAAGAACAAATGCCAGATTCTGCATCTGGGATGGAGTAATGCTGGACACAAGTGTAAACTGGGAGAGGAGTTGCTGGAGGGCAGCTCTGCAGAAAATGATCCGGGGGTGCTGGTTGACGGTAAGCTCAATATGAGTCAGCAGTGTGCCCTTGCAACCAAGAGGCCAAACTGCATTCTGAGATGCATTAAACAAAGCATAACCAGCTGGTCAAAAGAGGTGATTATCCTGCTGTATTTAGCGTTGGTGCAACTTCACCTCTATATTGTGTGAAGTTCTGGACCAGATGACTTCCAGAGGTCCCTTCCAACCTCAACCATTCTGTGATTCGATGATTCTGTGAATTTGTTGTGCCCAGGAAGACACTAAAAGTCATAGACTCAGAGCAAGTGTAGAGAAAAGAATGCATGAGGATGCAGCGAAGAGGTTTTTATTTCTATTCTATCACATGCTGAATTTTCTTTCTTAAAAAAGATAATTGTTATTCATAGCAGCTAATTTACATTTATTCTAGTGCATGTTCCAATCAAACCTCACTTTTGTGTTTAAAAGCCCTGTCACATTTTTGACGTTGACTTATGAAGGAAAAAAATAAGGATATTTCAAATCTTTAACTACTTTTGACTGCCATCCCAGTGAACATCATTCAGCAGCAAGCAACACATGCAGTTTGAGTTCGAAACCTTAAGATTTATGATTGTGCTGTTCCTCTTTCAGTGCCTTTGAGAAGAATGATAGCTGGTGGCAGATGGATATTCTGCAAATGTGTAAGTATCCACAATGGGTAGAAGACTCCAAGATGGAGGAGATGTTGCTCAAGCAGATTTGTCTTGAATTTGCCCCATAAGTGGTGTCTCATCTGGTGTGTCAACCAACGGAACTTGGTTATCATGAAGTTCAAAGCTCCTAGCCTCTGCTTTTCTCTTAATCGTCGCTTCAAAATTGGGGTAATACCCCACTAACACCTGATCTGTGATATGACTGTGACTGTGTAAAGGGTCTTGGCTTGGATTACATGCAGATGAGGTGCACACAGGAGATCACAGCAGGCTATGCTCAAATATATTTTCCCAACAGCTCCACTGCTTTCACATATTCCTGTCCTTATCCATTGCTTCGAGGTAGAAGTAGGAGAGGTATCCTATCTAACCAGTGCCGTTCCTCACTGTCAGGAGTTTTGTGCCACAAGCTGTTATAAACTACTGTGGACACTTTACTCCCCTTAGTGGTCCAGAAAAATGCAGGGTGTTTTTTATCTTTTCCAGTTCTAGCCTTACAGATGTTATGCATCTGGGGTAATATGCATCTGTGCTGGCCCCATGAAGATCAGTGATGTCACCTTACCAGCCCTGTTACTTGGTAACCATGGCTGTACCTACTGCTTTGGTTCAGGAAAGTGTTAACAAGCCACTTCCCTGTTGTCACTTTCAGTAACTCTTCAGTGATTCTGCAGTTTTTGCTCAGCACAGTACTAAGCGTGCTGGCCATCTGAAGGGTGAAGATGAAAGACCCTCGTGTCAGATTGCTCTGTACAATGTTTGCAGATAAAAGTGGGAGAAGAATGGGGACTGGGAGTAGAACTTCTAAGCCACCCATCTGCAATTGTTAAAAATTTTGGCTGCTGAACACGTGCCTCAGTCCTGGTCTTGCAGACTTAGGTCCTCCCAGTGCACATCGCATTAGATGTGTGGTGATTATCCATTCTGTGTACACACCAGTTCATTCCTGAGTGGACTTCTAGGATAAACTAGCTAGGTCCTCTGTGGTTTGTCTCTCAGGAAAAATCACTTCAGAAACCCATCCCAACAGGCAGTATGAAAGATACAACATCAGGTATGCTTCTTTACACACTCCTTCAGCCTTAACCTTGCAAGATTTCTTTTTCATATATCTACATGCTGTCATGTAGCAGCTTAGTTTCATGACACAGAAACAGCACCACAGCTGTTAGTTACAATAATGGGACACAATTATATGAGTTCATTTTTCCCATAATTTTTTTGTCTCTGTTGCTTTTCCCTACAGTCCCTTTTGTCCTGCAGGTTCTACCAGTATAGTTCTTACCATCTTTTAAATCCCAGATGAGTGGGTTTTTCCATGCCAACACTGAAGGCTCTGGAATTCTAACTACAGAAATAACAATACAACTTAGAGTTTGTCAAGGGAAAAAGCACAAAGACTTTAAACCAAAGGATTTTGGAAGACAGATGCTGGAAACAGCACATAACAGAAACTGTGCAAAATTTAGAGTATGTTTAGCTCCCAGGATCACAGAACCAGACTTGATCCCAGTAGGCATTGCTTGCAGCCTATTTTTGTTCTACTGGGTTTTGATCTCTGGAAGCTAATGGAAATTAAGTAAACTGTTTGCTTAGGAAAGTGTATGAGACATGGACTGGGGAAACTGTGCTCATGAAGTAGGTGACTTAAATATTGAGAGTGTGTGAGGTGTTTGAGTAAGAACTAGGTGCCAGTAAAGACCTTCCCACACATTGTGCTAGGTCTCTCATAACCTACCTCTGCTATCTTCTGGCTTTTGTCCTGTTCAGAGCTAGTATACAAGTAATTGAGTGCAGCTGTAGCTGTCATTTGGCTCTGGCTCAGGACAATAACAGAACAGTACACCTCCTCTGGGCCAGACCATGGTTGCTTGAGTCCTCTCTTCCCTGCTCCCATACTTTCAATTTCATAGATTACCCAGCCACTTGGCCAAAGATCAGGCTCATGTGCCCAGGCAGCTGATTTTGACTAGATACCCAAACTGCTTAAACAGAAAATAGAAATGATCATTGTAGATACCCCAGCTAAATAAACAACCTTTGCTCTAGGCTATCACGGATCCCAGCTGACGTATCTACGTCAGCTCTAGTGATGATAGGTTCTCCCTGTGTGATCCTGTGCCTGGTTGATGTCCCAGTGAGAATGGAGGAAGGAAGAGCTTGTAACTGCTGGATCCAGCATGCTCTCTCCAGATTCTTTTATGACTGGGTCCGGTACACGGAGGACAAAGACTTCAACAGACCCATGATGAATCATGGGGACCATCAGATGCAGATAGCCCCCTTGTTACCTCTGGCAGGCAATTCTTTATGCTTCATGATGGCAGTCACCCATTACATAATTACAGGCATACAAAAATATTTTTTCAACAGCATGCATCCTTCCTATACAGCACAAAATGCTGCAAAATCCTGGATGTATTGGGCAGAAAAAAATGGGCTCCATGGAGAAGCCTATTATCCCAGGAAACATATGAATATACTCTCTACCTATTTCAGGCTAAAGTATAGCTGTATAACTGCTGACATATTAGCTGAAATGAGAAGAGTAAGTGATGGAAACTGGGCAGGAGGCATGTCAGTCCAATCTCTTCTCCCTTCTCCAAGTACTTTTTCTGAGCAGGAAAATTCATCATTCTTAGTGTTTATGTATGTGTGTATCTACATTCTAAATTTGATATGGTCTACTGTGCAACACCAGTAAAATAAGCCAGTGAGGGCTTTTTGTGGAAAGAAACAGGTATGGGGCTCCGATTCACAACCTCCCAGGGTGAAACAAGTGTAGCAAGAAGCCAAAGCCTCCAGATGTGACATGGCCTGGACCGGGAAAGATTATTTTGAGAGGGGAAGGGTTGAGGTAGCATAAGGCCAGTTGCCAGTCACTGACAGAAGAGCAGGGACAGAATTGCCAGCGACACTAGACTGTTTTATTGGCAAAATGCCTAGGAGCTGGCTGTATGCTTAGAAAATGATAAGAAAATAGAAATAGGTCTCAAAGGCCTTCAGAAATGATCCAGAGTTTGTCCTCAGATGCTCCCTCTTTTCCTCAAAGAGGGCAGCAAACAGGAGGACCAAAATCTCAAACATCTGACTACATTGCAGTCAGGCGATTGCCAAGCTCTTCATAGCACTTGCAGGATGTCTTCCCGGCATCTATGCAGCCATTATTATCCTCAGTCCTTAACTCTTCTTCAGAGCCTGCACCTTAGTCAAGCACAGCTGGTTCTTTTAGTCTTATACCAATAAATGAAACAAAGCCAGGGCCTCTCCCATGGCCCTGAACACAGAAGATTTGGATGGCTAAAATTTTCCCTCCTCTGCAGTGAAAAAAAAAGGATGGCCTGATCTGTGGTTCCTGCGGGCCAGTCCCTGGCCAATGGAATTTTCCAAACCTATGGGAGAAGTTCAGCTGGCTCAGGCCAAAACTGCACAAAGGAGAGTGCTAACAGTTAAACAGCAGGGCAGGACTCAGTGCCATGCTATGGTCCTGCAAAGGTAAAATAAACTTAATGCACAGCCATAATGCAGCATACAGAACCTTTGCATATGCTAGCAATAGGAGACCTGTAGAAGAGTCTCTCCCTAGAGCCCTAGCAGCTGTTTCAGATCTACCTGCCTTCATTCTGGCTTGAGATAAACATGGTGGGGTCTGGGATAATGCAAATGAGGCACACATGGCCTTGATCTGGCTCAAATCCTGTCCCTGTCTCCAAGATGATAACCATGGTGTTGTAGCTAACATTCAATTATGTGGCAGTGGCAAAGTCTGAGGCAGTGGGCCAACGTAGAGACACAATGCATGGCAAGTCCACAGCTAGGTCCGTGACTACAGATGGAAACCAAAAACAAAAGGATATATAGGGGCCTGTGGCTGCATATAAAAGATGCAAAGCTGCTTCCAAGGACAATGACTTTGTGGGCAAGCAGGCAGAAACGGAGCAAGAAAGGGGCTGTGAGAAGGCTCACAGCCTATCTGTAGGAGGTTCACTAGCTGTGGGAGATCTGGCATGGTCAGACAGTCCTGACTTAGCATAAAGTTAGCTGGCACAAAGTTAGCTCATCAACATTTTTGGAGTACTGTAAACTTACTTCGCTGGCTCAAGTGTAAGTTTATCAGCACTCTGCATCATGTAGTGGGAGTGTTCTTATTCCAGCGGAGTCTGGATTTAATCTACAGCCAAACCATATACATAGCCAGCTGAACAAGAAAATGGGTAAGTGCACTAATGGTAAAAATTCAGGAAAAAAGAAGTCATTACAGCATGGGGGAGCAAACTGGCAAATATAAGTGCTGAGCAGAGAAATGAAAAGCATCCAAAATACCAAGTGATTATAAAGGCATGATGTTATACACAGCATATACAATTCCTATGGATACCGAGTGCAGAGCATGCTGTGACAAATGTTTTGCAAATGGCCCAGTGGAAGTTGAAATATACAGCCTTCACAGTAGGAAAGACAAGTAAAAAACAGGGTGAACGAGCTTGTGACATGCTCCCTGTGATCCTTAATGTTCATGTATCACACCAATAATTTCCTGCAGGCCAGAGAAACTTCGGTGTTGCTAATTTTAGTGGAAGTCTCTCCTGCCTTCCTTCAGTGTCACTTCTTTACTACTGGGCCATGCGGCTAAGCAGAGGACCCACTCTGATGCCACCTGAAACCTTTCAAGGATATTCTGGAGAACTAAAGTGCATGAAAAGTGCCCTGTTCCTCAGTTTATAGATTCACTTTTTCCTTTTGATAAGCAACATCTTATTGTTATTAGGATGTCTTAGACCACACTTAAATCAAACCAGGCAAGTAGAAATTACCAGTATTCATAACATCCCAGATAGACAATGCAGTTACCAATGTTTATAAAGATGTAGCCAAAAAAAATGAAAGAAAAAACAATTTCACCTACTCATACTAAGTTTATGTCAGAAGGATCTCTACCTTATTCAGGTGACTCCCAGTTCTGAGACGATGCCAGTTCCAGCCCTTGGATACCTGTTGCACATCACCTGGAGAGGCACTTTCAGAAGGTTCCCTACAGGAACTTCCATCAGCTCCCAAATTCAGGCCCACCCTGCAGGATTTATCTTCAGATAATCTCAGATTCATAGAATCATAGAATCATAGAATCATTAAGGTTGGAAAAGACCTCTAAGATCATCGAGTCTAACCGTCAACCCAACACCACCATGCCCACTAAACCATGTCCCTAAGCGCCTCATCTACACGTCTTTTAAATACTTCCAGGGATGCTGACTCAACCACTTCCCTGGGCAGCCTCTTCCAAGGCCTGACCACTCTTTCAGAAAAAAGAAATTTTTCCTAATGTCCAATCTAAACCTCCCTTGGTGCAACTTGAGGCCATTTCCTCTCATCCTATCGCTAGTTACTTGGGAGAAGAGACCAACACCCACCTCGCTACAACCTCCTTTCAGGTAGTTGTAGAGCGCGATGAGGTCTCCCCTCAGCCTCCTCTTCTCCAGACTAAACAGTCCCAGTTCCCTCAGCCGCTCCTTATAAGACTTGTGCTCCAGGCCCTTCACCAGCTTTGTTGCCCTTCTCTGGACACGCTCCAGCACCTCAATGCCCTTCTTGTAGTGAGATTGCACCAGCATTTTTGCTGGGTGGAGTATGTTAACCCTTGCAGACAAACTCCCTTTAAATTCCTAGAGGGACTCAGACAAATCTTTCATCCTAATATTCATTCTGTTCCTTTCTTAATTATGAGATAGTTTGATTGTGTTTGTCTGTTAAATAGAGGATTGTTTCATATTCTTGGTCTATTAGACTGCTGGTAATCTGGAAAATAAAGCTGTCCATGCTTTCATCAGGGTAGAAGACTTCGCTGTTAGGTGACTCACTGGCATGTTTCAATGTGAAATGTGTCTTACATTGGATATCTCATATCAATTTCTGTGTTTTAGAAAGAATACGTACCATAAACATCTAATTAGCACAGATGTATGTTGGCAGTTATTGGCTTGAATGGGACAGGAGGTCATGGTGATTGCCATTGGTACTTAGGTAAGATGGACGAAAACAAAGAGGTAGTGTCAAAGCACATCATACCACACTTTTTCAGTAAAGAAAGAACAAATAGAAATTTATAATCTCCACAGTATTAACTGACGTCTCTTCATATCTTAGACAATTCCTCTACAAGTAGCCCTGTTGTCATAAGTTCAGATCATCTAAGAAAAATGAACTTACCAAATTTCTTTGGAAAACATTCTTGACTTTAAAGGATTTGTGAGCTACAGTCTCAAACTTGGTCATGTTGCAGATGACACAGTTGTATGGTGAAGATTACCACCTTTCAAGTATTGAAACAATTCTGGTTTTATTTAGTAGCTATTTCAAGGCAACAACAGGAAGGCAGTCTGGAATTTACTTACCTTTTGATAGATATCTGTTTAGAAACGGCACTTGCTAGAAGAATGACTCATGCAGTGGAAAAGTAGTTGAGAATATATATGTGTATGACATAATATGGCATATTACAATTACAACACAAAAAACAACATGAAATTTGCTGATGGCACAAAGTGAATGAGTATGAAGCAGCACATTGTACAGGAAAAATAATGTAAACTCAAGGACTAGAGTAATGGAAATGGGGTAAAGATCTATAACACAATGTGCAAGGATCAACAGCAATTTAACAAAGGTTGAAGACTGAAGGTTTCACTGAGGTGACTATTTCTGGATTTAGCCTGAAAAAATCAGTTAAGACTTTTCCTGAAAATTAAGTTAAGATACAGTCATACAGAAGGCTATGCAGTACTGATATCACTGATTCATCTGTCTGGTTGCTAGATGATAAATAATTTAATTTTTCAGATTGCCTAAAGCAATAGTTTTTGGTGTGTTTTTTTTTTTTTTTCTATGATATAATGTTATCTTAAATAATAGTATTTTGGATACTCTAATGGAGACATATTAGATATTAGTGTTATAGTTGTCATGATTTAAAGAGATAAGTAAGGCAAAGGTTGGAGAGAGACATAATGTCTACTGCCAGACCAACTGGCAGGTGGAAAAAGCAAGAAAATCTTCAGATAGGCTGCTTTTCCTCAGACATAAGAAATGCTTGTGTGCCTGAAAACCTGCGTATTTTCTATGCTATATAAGTTTGTTTAAGAGCAGCTAGTTGAATGACTGATAAATAAGCCAAAATAAAAGACTAAGCGTAGAATACCAGATAGATTACTGAGTATATGGAAAGAAAGAGGAAACAATCAAGATAATCATAAAGAAGACTTGTAGAAACATGTATTTTTTCTGTATTTTCTTTAAGGGGGATTATATGTGCTAAATATAAACCTGCAAACAAGCATTTTTCATGGTTTAGTTTCATGTTGTTACATGTGAAAGCATCCATGCTAAGTCGCATTGTTACATAATGTGACTTATGCAAAATGTTTTTAATAATTATTTGAAGACAAAAGTGTTTCAGATTAGGAAAGCGAGTCAGGAGTTATTAACTTCATTAGAGAAATTTGATTCAGATTTCATTACACGAAAATAAAACAGTAAAAGGGGGAAAGTAGGCACTGGAAAAATAATATTTACTTTTTCCTGTCATAGAAACAGCTATGAAAATCACCTGCTCTTGCAGGACTCCATGAGCTAATAGATGAAACTTTTCACAATTATTTTCAGTTGTGATGTCAATCCTCAAGAGTACACTGACGTTTTCCTGATGAAATTGCCTCACAAACAGTACCAAATTCAATTGAGTTATTGGCATGTTTATTGACACAAGCATCAAATGACTTTGTCTACACGATTTGGCTGGTCCAAACATTCCCAGCCTGACTGTTTCCCTAAGTGTAAATCAGACATAATTTATCTCGTGTCTAACCAGTGTCAGATAAAAGTGACAAGAGCCACGACACTTACAATGATGCGCAGATGGCAACCGTACAGTCGCAGTGTTTCAGTGCGTTTTGAATTCCCGGCTACAAAGGCCATTGAGATGGAGGCCAGCAACAGGCTGGGTGCTTCGGCAGGACCCGCCAGGCGTGGTGTGCTCGCTGTGCTCCGTGACTTGTAGATGACCAGTGTTAACACCTGGGAGAATGACAGTGCCTGCTTGTTGCCACCGAAGAATTTAAAATCTCAAGGGGATTTACTGAGAGGATGGGAGGGATAAGCTGAACGCCGCTCGTGACTGTGGGAGAGGCCAAGGTGCACTCTGAACGCCTGCTCCAGTCAACATCACAACTGCTTCAGACAGATGTAAAAAGCCTTATGATTACATAACAACTGTTTAATGATTGTGGCTTAAAGCATCTGTAGATGTGCAGTGAAATTAAAACTGGGTGGAAGGCCCTTTGTTTTCAGCATTCAGGTGGTATATCACTGCTAATATTATAAGGGGTATATGCACACATATATGTACATTTATACGTTCATAATTACAGTGTGTACACAAAATCATGGTTCATTGTATCCAATTTCCCTCTGTACTGGAACTTGCCTGAAATCATAAACATGTCCTCAAGCACAATAAAAACTCTATGTATCCCTTCAGCAGGGAGCATTATATTTAAATATTTTAAATATGTATTTTTTTCAGGAATATTGCTAACTAGTGTGTTTTCCTAATGTTTTTCAAAATAAGGAAAAATCAGTTCATTCTAAAGACTTCATAATAGCTACTTTTCCTCCAGGAAATGTGTTCTTTGTTCCTTTGACTTTCCTAAAAGAAATGAAGTCAAAAAGACGTACATTATACCCAGATTTCTAAACAGTCTCAATTTCTAAGCTTTAAATCACCATAAAGCCATCTATATTTCAAACACTTATAATTAGAGAGATTTATATTTACATCTGGCACTATGACAGAGTTGTAACTAGGCTCTTTTGGATCCCATTGCCTAGACCCTATCACATCTGACACTGCACTGGTAATGTAGAGGACTGGAGAGTGCTATTAGTGAACCGTACTCCAGAGACAGACAGTTATAAATGGTACTTAATATCAGAGTTAAGAAAATGCTTGTGTTATGCACTTAACATATTTCCCAGGATTGTGTGGAAAGGAAAGCTATACATCTGTTGCAGAAAGAAGGCATTAAATAATGTTTTCCATTAGGAAATGTCTATTTTGTGTATATACTTCCCACATTGCATGTCAGTATAGAGTTTGAAAGAGAGTTGACATCTTTTTGCATTTTCACAATGCAAAATGTATAAGGTAAAAATTTTAGTTTCAAATATGCCCGCATGGTCAGCTGCATTTACTGGAGATCTAAACTCACAAAATTACATATTTAATATTACACATAATAGCTGCAGTTGGGAACATTGGGAACCAGACCTCCCCAAATCTTATGGTGCAGCTGTGTGTTTCCTGAACTGTGCTTGGGCAGGGGAGAAGAAGCTGTGGTCAGGCTGTGGTCTCAGTACACCTGTTTTGGCAGGCTCTGAGAGCATCCCTTGCAATAACAAGTGATCCCTCATTCTTCCCCCTCTAATGTGGGAAGATAGAATAGGAAAAATTGTTACAGTGAGTTTGAGTTCTTATCTAGGGTTCCCTATAGGGAACAGCTATGCAGTGCTCACAAAAGTGCAGGGTCACCCTCATATAGCTTGCAGAAGATGGAGAATTGTCCACCTGCAATTAGATGGAGAATTATGCACCTTAAGCACACGGAGCAATTGGTTCACCCTGAAATCCAGGTGGAAGCAGCTGAGTATTAGCATGAAATGAATTTAATGGTCTGGGGAGAAGTATACGTTTTTGTTCTTTCTTCTGAAGAGGACAGCCAGTTAAAAAAAAAAAACAACCAACCTCCTCTTTCTTTTAGGAAAGCTAACTATGAGTAAATGCAGATGAAGAGTTAGATTATTTTTTTGTTTAATAGTTGGCATTGGTCCAGATCTCCAGGAAAGCAACCCTGGAAGGGTGGCACTTTTTGTGATAGAATAAAGGGACCCTGGAAAAAAAGTAAGATTTCTGGAATAAACTAAGTCAGACTGCAGTGACTTTTCTGTTTTCTTAAAGTTCTTTCGAAAGACTGCAGGAAAATGCATGGGAGTGACTCTACCAGTAAAGAATTGAATTGAAAAGGAGCCTAGGAGGGCAGAAGAACGGAATATCAGAGACTCTCTGATATGAGACAGTTGGAACTAGGTCTTATATTGTATAGTTGAAATCACTGTGTGACAATGATCAGTTAAAATTTTGACACTGATTGAAGGAAATATTTATTAGTTTCCCTGCTTTTGAGTATTTACTGAACAGTAACTGATACTGCGATAAATGATCTAAGAAAAATGAGCTCTTCGGCTTCTACTAATGATTCATCCAAATAAAGTGCCCAAAAACTGTACAAATGCACATGGTGAGTGGAGAAAACACTGCTTTCTTCTGGGGACAAAAGCAATATTGCAGGCAAAAAAGGTTTGCTCTGTTTCTAACAAATGCTTCCCTCTGACACGCTTGATCTTGATGGTTTTCGGCTGCTGTAGGCAGAGGAAGCTAGCTGTAAAACTGCATTACAAAAATTCTGAAGATGTTGCACTCCACATAGGTTTTAATATGAAAAAAAGGAAATTTTAAAGGGTAAGATGAATGGGCTGTCAGTCCGAAAGCACAGGGAAAGCTAAATTTAAAAGTTGGACACAGTTGTGCAAGACAGTGTTATGCCAAAAACTGTAATATTAGCACTGAAAGGAGAGCCACAGGCAGCAGAGGGTAAGGTGGTAAACTTCAGCCTTATGATAGTGAACTTATCCCCGCTAAGGGAGTTTGTGAACTAAATTCATAGGGAAACAACCTACTGGAAAGGATTCAATTTGAAATTGGACCAGAGGAAAAAGTATCCATTATAGGATTAAAAAGAGGTCACGCTATGGTGTTGCTGAGTTGGTTCTCTCCCTGTTCTGTCCTGGGTCCATCTGATCTCTTAGGACATCTTCAGATGTTGAGGAAAGCTGCAGGACAGGGATGGACAACTGTGCTTTTCACTCATATAGGATAGTTGTTCTTTACCTGTGGCTGAGGCTAAATGAAGAAGTAGATAGGAATTGTGTGCGCATGTGCCCATGTGTACGAGGTGGGGAAAAGAATACAGGAACAGCATCTTCCCGAATGTCTGCTGCTCTGCAAATGTGAGAACTGATTCAAGATGGTTTATCCCTCAATGGAAGCTTCCTCGTTTGAGTATGTAGGGAATAAGAACCTAAAAGCGTGCATATAAAGAGGAGTAATGTACACTTTGATCAATATCACACTGTAGGTTTTTTTGTGTCTCTTTGTTGCTATATAAGCTAAAAAAAAAAAAATGTAAAACAGCAGATACTGTTTGTGGTTACCTTTCCTAGTTTACCAGCACCTGAAGCCCTTAAGCAGTGAAAGTCGTCTCATCCCAGTAAATCCACACTGGATTTTAAATTGCTTGTGGCACCAAGAATGTGGTATGTCTTCTCTTATTCATGTTGGTACAGTACTTCTGGTCCTTAAAACCTCGTTCCTGCCCGGAACTGCTGCACAGACAAATTGCTGTATTCAGTGCTATGTACTTCCCGAGTCCTTCTATCTGGAGGCTTAGAGCAGCACCTGACTTGAGAAGGACAGAAATTGAAACTGTGCTTTTCTATGCACAAAGAAAAACCAAAATTTATGTCTCTTATTTCAAGCTTGTCATGACCTGTCTTTATTTGAAGACCAAAAACCTCTAAACAAAGTATAACCACTCACTGGTGTGGAGAAATTTTGTGTAGCTATTATTTCCTGCTGAAGTTGCTGCTATGGTTTATGTCTGCCATTAGCTGCACAGTAATAACAAAGTTTATTTCTGAAAATAAATGTTGTCTATTCTAAATATTGGTACTTGGCTTATTAGAGAGTTTATTGTTTACTTCTAATAAGGAACATTTATAAGTGAGGAAAAAGCCTCCTGATTATTTACTTTCTTGAGGCCCTGGCAGAAAAGGCATAGGGTTGTCATTGCTGCTACAATCGTAGAATGGCCAGAAGATCATAATAGAGTGTCACAAGAAAATGTTTTTAGTGAGATATTAGGCAGAGGTCTGGTGTATTTCTAAACTATATGTCAGGCCTTGAAAGTTTTCAATTGATTTGTCTCCAGGTTTAGTAAAGTGAAAATCTCCATGGTAAAAGGTTATCACAAATATACCAAGGCTGTGTAACTCAGAGGAGCAATACTCATACTGAGCACTTATATGTAGACCTCAAAGAGCTTTTAATCACCGGATGCATAACTAATTTGCAGCAGATATCTTAGCTAACAATTATAGCCTCCTTTTAATTCCCAAAGTATTCGTGGGCAGTCTGCAACTCTCTCAAACTTGTTCAGTCACTCAAAGCTCTTACAGAAATATCTCTTTAAGGAATACTTTCCAACTGCTACATTTTAATCCTTAAAAATAATTCACACATCAATTTCTGCATTTATTTTGATGTAAAATAATCTAGAAAGTATTTAGCACTTATTGTATTATTTAAAAATGTAATGCACCTGCATGATAATATAACCTCATTGGAAAATCTATTTATTATACACTGTTCTGTTCAGTAAAAGAATATGTTAATTGAGTAGTAAAAGTTCAATTTTTAATGTAATTATTTTAAATAATACTATAGGTATTTGAAATGATATGCTAAGATGTCATTGCTACTGGCCCTGTTAGTAATGGAACGTCAGAAATATCTTCTTTGACTATACACACACTATATCTTTAACAATTTAAACAAATTAAAAAAAAATAAAATAAAGAAATTACTATTTATATGAAGAAAATGTTTCCGCTCTCAGAGTATTAAATATTAGTTCTGGAATTCCAACACTCCAAATGTCCTTCTTTCACCAAAAGCCTCAATAAAGAAAGAAAGCAAGAAAAAGCTGGACTGTTAGCTTCTAATGGAACCGCACTAAGGGAGAACAGCGTATGCTGGCGGTTCTGAAATGAAGGAATTACACGCTCAAAACTGGGTGCTAGCTCATTTAGGATGTACCAGCTACATCTCACTAGAGAATTTGTGGGTGGGGGTCTGTAGCACCATTTGAGATTTGATCTTCACTGAAGGCTGCTTTTTAAATGCACATGAAAGCCTTCTCCTGCCTCTGGAGGGAAGTGTTCAATAAGGAGTTGCACATCACAGAAATCACAAGCAACGACCTATGACTTCTTGGAGATGCAAAGCCAAAGCATTTCTGTCTATACCTACATTATATATAGAGATATGTAACTATATATATAAAATACTATTATATATCTTATCCTATTTTATTTTTATATATATGTTTGCATATGTATGTGTATATTTTTACATATATTAATATATGCATAAACCACACACACATATATATATATGTATAAGCAGATCATGTAGTAGTAACTTCTCAGATCAAATGTGTTTGAAAATATGTAATTAGAGAAGACAGTTTTGATGTTTGTCTTTGGATGTTTTAAAAGATACAAATGGTATTTCCCTTCCTTTCAAGTAAAGAAATTTCTGTGTTGATCCAGGTGTTCACTTCTACCTTCCTAACAGAGAAACCAAAAAACAAAGCAACTACAGCCACGTGCAAATAATCAAAGCTCTTTCCCAAGTAATTAAATGATTCTTTATACAAAATGCCCCTGGTTTAAACATAAGGGTGGCATTTAAAGTGAAATTATCATTGAACTTTTTTTGGTCAAGTAGTTTCTCAGGGCTACTCTATAAATGAATAGAGTTATTTCAAAAAAGTCTTTTTGTCTGTAGTCTTCTGCCAGAATGCTGTAACTCTTAGAAAACTCATGCAAACGCTGTAACTCTTAGAAAAACATATGAAAACTGGAAATTTACAATTTAAACCTTCAAACACTTAAAATTTTCTTTCCTTTTTTTAAAAACAATTCTATAGAGAGGTTAAATACTCACAATTTTGTTTTCCTATAAGTATTTTTCATGTAGCACTATTAAAGAATCAACTTTTTAAGTATGTTAGTATGTTAAACATGTTGCCAATGTTTAATGTACTCTGACCATCATAAATATAAAATAGGAAGATTTAATGTGAAATGCAAGTAGTAAATTTATATATTGGTGCTTTGTAAGGTTTACAGTTAATGAGAAGCAGATACTTTTTTAAAACTTCTCCATAATTTCTTTTGTTGGGACAATTGTGTTCTGCACACACTGCAACCCGGGTTAATCCATTCTTGCATTGTCATGTATAATAGAGCCATTCAACACAACGTAAACACAGTAATATAGAGGATTCAAGAAACCATATAAAAAATTATGTGTAATTGAAAAAACATTTTATAAATAATTCCTTGTCTGGTTTTCAGTTTTTCTTTCTGTATTTCAGCTTTATGTTTTTTAATAGCTTTCATTATTTCTTGAACTTTTGAAATAGATTTGTTCATGTTTCTCAGCAGGATGGGCTGTGCTGTTTCAGGCTGCAAGAAATAAACACACTGGGGAAATTTAAATGATAATTATCTCCTTTTTCTGCTTTTCAGACTCTCTGTGTAGGGTGACTTGATCACTGAAGTAGAGTAAATGCACAGAACTAAGTGTCAGAAGAGCTGTAGCCTACAGTGTGTCCTCTCAGTTGTCCTTCACACTCCTTCCACATTTGTTCCAATTCTTGTACAATTTTTAAAGTTTCCCACCTCAATTAAAACGTCTGTTCCCGTTATGGTACACTGATGTCTTCCTGGTATAGTTTGAGCTATTTCAAAACATTATCTTTCTAATGTCTGTGCCCTGCAACAGTTGATACAACTCTGAGCCCAAACCTTATACATTAAACTAAGTGGTATTAAAGAGAGATGAGGAGGGATTTAAGTCCCCTTAGTGCTGCCTTTCCTTTCCACTAGCAAATTGTTGACTACTTGCTCTTCTAAATTACTACTGGAACTTTGAAATCGCTTATGTCTGACTTTGTAGCTAAGATGGCTGTCCATTTAGTCCTCTTTCTTACTGGGAAAGGGAAAAACCTCTAGATTTTACTAAAGTACTAAGAGGGTGAATGAGTGCATAGAAAGTGATTAGAGAACTTCCAAAATGTTTTCAGAAGTAAAATGGATGGGAAAGCATTTATAACTGTTCTTTAGCAATATTGTATGTATCTGAAATTGAGAATGTATGGAACATAGCAATAAATGACAAAAATAGAAAACCATTTTTTTTACAGAAACTAATTAGTACTGTCTGATATGAGGGATTACTTAATCTTCAATTGAAAAAATATGGCTAAAAATCTTCAGTAATGCCGTTTCTTCAGTGGAAGAAATGATAAGTGGACCTTGCATGGGTTGTATGTCCTGGTCCCCTACACTAATAAGAAGCAGCTATTTTGGTGCTTGGAATGCTTTGCATAATGAACATATTGGCATAGATCGATTCATAATCATACACTTCAGTCAAGCATTTGCTTAATAGTTCTGCTTGTGTTTGTGAAATTTTTGGTGGTGCAAATTTATGCTGGCACTTAGCACCATTGCTTACTCAGGCATTTCAGTTAGTTTCAAAGCTACCAGGTCATAAATATCTGAACGTAGTTCACCCTGTTTCTGCTTTTGCTCTCAGTGACTCTTTTTGTTGCATTTTTCACCTGATATGAAATATAAACCATTGCAATTAAAGGATTTTTGCATATTTATGCAAGCTGCAAGGATAAAGAAGTTACAGCAGAATGCTGTACAAATGTGCATGAATGCTGCCTTTCTAAAATTGTCAAGACGTTAAGAATTCTCACCAACATTTTTGTTGTTGTTCAACCATTTTAAGCCATTCTGAAGGAATCGGTTCATTTAGACCATTTGTTTTTGTTTTCAAACATCCCGCACCTCGTATCTCTTTCCTTGTGACCTGTGTAGGTGTACGGCAATGCAGAGCTAGAGCTTGAGATCTTTCTGTCTTTAGGAAGGAGACAACGGCATGCGTTTGTTTGTTTGTCACACACCACAGTAATATGGGCTCTGAGTTTTGAGCCCCTTGAAATGCTAATGCCCCTACATATAGTTTAATATTACTTATAGGTCAGTGTTACATGTAAAGGGGAGAATGACTTTTCTCCAAGGACAGGTAATATTATTTATAAGAGAGTTCTTGCACTTTTCAGTGATAGTATCAGTTGTTTACAGCTGACTGAAACAAGGAGTTGGTCTGATAAGGGATTAAGGCTTGGGTCCAAGCCCAGATCCTTTTACCAAGGCTGCAGTAGAGTGTATTGTAAGACTGTGTAGCTAGGGAGTTGCTGAAAAGGTAGCATAAGTATTTTTAGGTAAAAACCTGGTTCCATGGCAAAATTTTCATTAACATTAATGATTTCAAGATTTCCCCCCTACTGTGAGGTTGATATATCATTTGTACAGGACATTTTTAAAATAAAAGCCTTTGCTAATGCCAGAAATATGAAATTGCCTGGACTTAGTGAAAGGCTTAATTTTATTTTCATTTATGAGGATTATGTCTGTTAAGACGGCCTCTAATGGTGAAATCAAATTCTGGTATGATGATTATATTGATCTTTTAGACAATTTTCTGCTATGAACATTATGGAGAGAACAGTAGCTGAAATACTTTTGATAATGAAACCTGCAGTAGCATGAAAATAATTGGTCTCAAAGTGGGAAGCTTTCCCGTTATAGAATTTCATAATTAAAAGCTCAATCAATGGTATTTCTTAGTTGGCAATTACATATAGATTGGCAAACACGTCACTGAGCTGGAAGCCAACATGTAGGGTCCAGTGGTAACCTGAATATAAATCTCTTTTTTAACTTTATTTAGACAATGACAGAAAATTAGCGAAAAAATGCAGAAAAATAAGAGGATTCATTCTTATGTACTCTGCAGGACATAAAAAGGACATATTTTTACTAGTGATCTACCCGTGATACCTGCTGATATTCAGAAATCAGCCTCATGGAACCCAGGATATACTTTCTGCATTTATTTAAGGGAGGGGTACTCTACTCACAGAAGAGCATCTCTGCCTCTTCACCCGGTGCCCAGGCTGCCCTTGCTCCGTGTTCTCTCTTTCGCTGTTGTAGCCGAACCCCAAAAGCAGCTGCTTTTACACACAGAGGAAGCAGTTACCCTAACTACAAAAACTATGGGTTATATGGAACGTCTCAAAACACTATCGCTAAGATGTTAATTTTAATTGATTACTTTTGTTTTAAAATGTGGGGTTTTTCTTCCACACCAGTGATGTAAATTTTCGGCTTTTTTGTATCCGGGTGCGTGTTCACTGCTTGCAAAGACAGGAGTAGATTTCTTCCTTCTGCATGTCCCCCCTATTCGCCGCGGGGGCGGCGGCGGGGGCGCGGCGGCGGGAGCGCTGCGGAGGAGGGCCGGCAGGGGGAGGGCGCGCTCTGCGCTCCGCTCGCCGCGCCGCGCCGCCCCCACCGGCCGGGGACCTCTCGGCCCGACTGCAGTAAGGGTCCGTTAGGCACCAGTAACGCGCCAGATAAATGGGCGGGGCTGTCTTAATAACAAGAGTTAAAAAAAAACTGTCTCCAGAAGCCTATCGGCAGCTAATCAGTAGCAGAAGCCACCTACCCAGTGGGAAAGAACTGTTCTGTCACTGTCCTTCTAGTGTCTCTAAAGACAAACAAAAATAAACAAACAAAAAACCAACATCCTTTTTGGACCAAAATATAACCAGGAAAATAATTTTCCTGCATTTAAAACATACCTATTTTAAATATATAGTGAAAAGATAATAATCCTGATGACACTATCGTTGAGATCAAGCTTACTTCTGACAATCTGATCTTTTCTATACTGCAGTGATTGGGACTTCTTTTGGTCTGAAACATGTTCAAAAGGCCTGTATTGAGAAGTGCATGAGAATTGAAACTCTCTCAACTAATGTTTTTTGAAGTAGCCCCTCCTACAACTGTGAATATTCTAGAGAGGATTTAGTTTTGAGTTATTTCATCAGGAGCAAAATATAAATGTGCCTCCATTGCATCAGTTAAATCTTACATGAACATGAAAGTTATTGTATGAGCAACTTGCTCAATTTTGTATCTGCTTAAATGCAGTTTATCTACCTTTATCTTTTTTGCAACATAACTAATGAGTTTTTTAACTAGTAGCAGGATCTGTACAGTAGGTAAAAACAGTCATAGGTGGTCCTTGTCCTTTTCTTTTGTTACTACCACAGCAAAATCATTCTTGTTAAATCAGGCCAGTGCCTAAATGTAAAGCAGTAACATGAAGCTGAAGTGCTAAACAATGGACTGCAGTGTTCTGTCATTGGATTTCTCTTTTTGTGTAGATTTGGACAATGATTTTCCCATCATAATCAATTTAGCTCAAATCTTCTGCGTTTATTGATTAGACGAGCATTAAGGTAGACTTATATACTATAGAGAGTATATGCTTTGTTTATAGGCCCAGCTGTCCACGAGCATCATATTCTCGAGTCAGTTCCCTTCTTCCCTTTTTGAAAAAGAAGGGTGGGAGTGATTTAACATCAGTTAGAATTGCTTTACTATGCGATTATTCTGCTGATAGTACAGAGGCAACATATTTCCGATTACCCTCTTCTCCACTTATAAATCCCCACCAGTGGGAGATCTAGACATGGATCTCAGTCCAACTTCCCAGTAGCTTCCTGACCTCCAGTTTCACCTCTCTAACACTTTTTTTTTTAGCTCATCTGAGGGAGTATTTTTAAAGTGACATAACTCATTTGAGCTGCAGATTATGTATGTGAAAATATACTAGTTGATTATAACTGAACCTTTTGCAAAACTATAGCCTGGTTATATTTCCTTTCTCTTATTTGTGTCTTTCTCCTTTCTTATGGGACGCTCATCACAATGCCATCAGAGTGTTGTCTAGATTGGGGAATCATAATACCTCATGTCTTTGGCAAGTATAAGCAGCATTTCTACAGGGCTTTTGACAAAAAGGTAGATTTAAAAGCATAAAAGTGCATACATGCATTTACCTTGCTTAAATACTTTGCAAAGAAATGTGCCTTCCATCTGGAATGATAAACTTGTGAAGGTACTTTACATCCAAGGTTTTTGACTGAACAAAAAAACAAGCAAACAACCAACATCTTTCCCTGAAAAGATGGCTTTATTCTTTTGAGCTCCCTTGAGGTGGAAGACATTTATGAGCCATGAGATTTAGAAGATCAGTTAGATATCTTGGGCAAAGTTCGTGCAACGCACTAGTCAAATGGACCAAGACCTTGAATTTGGCATGAAATTTTGTCAGTGTGCAGAGGATCAGATTGCTCACAGCAGCCTGTGTTGCCAAGGCATGCTACAGCCTTTAGTATAGACTGAGCTTCAGCCTTCCTGCTCAGGTACCTTGCATCACTATAGTTTGGCTGAAAAGTGACTAAGAGCAGATCACTAGCTGTCTGGATGCCATATGGTTCTCTTTCTGTAAATTATGTGGATTAGAGTCTGAATTGAGTCTTTCACGTGTCAACAAAGGAGAATGCACTCTGCAGCTGAACTCTTCCCATCAGTACTGATCTGTCTTCTTACTGGCTTCAACTATTCTTTGTTTTGTCTAATCTCTGATGCAACAGTGATGCTGCTTGATGCTATTGCCAAATGAATGGATCAATCGTGTAGTAACTGACAACAGATTATAAAAAGCATTAGAAGAGTAATTCTTTTCTTTTTAAGAGTCTATAAGTGAATAGGCCTAGCAGTGGAGATGTCCCTTCCTATCTCTTCTGATGGGATGCATTCTCCTCAAAAACAACTAGCATTAGGTTATCTGCTTGTTCAGATGTTAGGGTCTTCTGCTACTTCTCAAGTGAGACATCAGTAATGCATGGTCATCAGTGTCTAATGCTAAAGAGAAATCCAAGCGGATAAGAAGGGATGATTACATTATTTCCAATGATTGATGATACTGATGGCAATTATCGTTATTGTTACAGTCTTACCAACCAACCTCAACTCTTACCAAACAGCCTCAATCTTGATACTGACAGGTCACCTCTCTTTGCTAGGTGAGTTGGTTTCCCTTTATATGGTTTCTCTAAGGGTCTGTTGAGGATAAGAGGTATGACACTAGGTGTTGAGGAACGATGTAGCCAGGGTTGATCTTGATTATGTCAGTCAAACAATAGTGTACTTGGAGGAGGGTAGGGAGAGGAGATGCCCTATCTGAATGATTGACTGCCTATTTTGGTAATACCATGATAGCTGCTGTTTGTCACTCTCTCATGCACCAGCAAGAATTTGGGTAATTGAACAGGGAATGGGTCAAGGCATTGTTAGGATGTTGAGAACTTGAGTGAATGTGCTGACACTGGGGAGTACTGGTGGACAGATGACAATGTTCAGTCCATGGTTTCCATTAAGGCTCTGTGTTAGCAGTATGGATTGCCTAGCTTTCTGCAAGAGTGCACCACACTTCAAAAAGAGCAATGAAACCACCTTTCCCTACTCTTCTAGTGCTGCTACTCATCTTTGTTCCTGTTCCATTCTCTTTCAACACACAACATTTTCAAATTCCCCAAACAAATTTTCTAGTAGATTGAGCATACAAAAAGTCCTGAGAGCAGGGACTTCTCCAATTAAAGATTTGGTTTCCATCAGTGCCTCCCAAACTCAGCACCCTGTCTCCATGACATAACCCAGGTGAGAACATATTACTGTTCTTCTTCAGGTTTTAGATTTCGCCTGTCTTCTGAGGCCCTGCACTTTTGGACGGTGGTATAGTTATAGAATCATTAAGGTTAGAAAAGACCTCTAAGATCATCGAGTCCAACCGTCAACCCAACACCACCATGCCCACTAAACCATGTCCCTAAGCGCCTCATCTACACGTCTTTTAAATGCTTCCAGGGATGGTGACTCAACCACTTCCCTGGGCAGCTTGTTCCAAGGCCTGACCACTCTTTCAGTAAAGAAATTTCTCCTAATGTCCAATCTAAACCTCCCCTGGTGCAACCTGAGGCCATTTCCTCTTGTCCTATCACTTGTTGCTTGGGAGAAGAGACCAACACCCACCTCACTACAACCTCCTTTCAGGTAGTTGTAGAGCGCGATGAGGTCTCCCGTCAACCTCCTCTTCTCCAGACTAAACAGTCCCAGTTCCCTCAGCCGCTCCTTATAAGACTTGTGCTCCAGGCCCTTCACCAGCTTCGTTGCCCTCCTCTGGACACGCTCCAGCACCTCCAGGTCCTTCTTGTAGTGAGGGGCCCAAAACTGAACACAGTATTCGAGGTGCGGTCTCACCAGTGCTGAGTACAGGGGCACGATCACCTCCCTACTCCTGCTGGCCACACTATTTCTGATACAGGCCAGGATGCTGTTGGCCTTCTTGGCCACCTGAGCACACAGCCAGGTCATGTTCAGCCGGCTGTCAACCAACACCCCTAGGTCCTTTTCCTCTGGGCAGCTTTCCAGCCACTCTTCCCCAACCCTGTAGCATTGCATGGGGTTGTTGTGGCCCAAGTACAGGACCCAGCACTTGGCCTTGTTGAACCTCATACAATTGGCCTCAGCCCATCGATCCAGCCTGTCCAGGTCCCTCTGCAGAGCCTTCCTACCCTCCAGCAGATCAACGCTCCCGCCCAACTTGGTGTCATCTGCAAACTTACTGAGGGAGATTCGATCCCCTCATCCAGATCATCTATAAAGATATTGAACAAGACTGGCCCCAAAACTGAGCCCTGGGGAACACCGCTCATGACTGGCCACCAACTGGATTTAACTCCATTCACCACAACTCTCTGGGCTAGGCCATCCAGCCGGTTTTTTACCCAGTGAAGAGTGCATCTGTCTAGGCCGTTAGCCGCCAGCTTCCCTAGGAGAATGCTGTGGGAGACAGTGTCAAAGGCTTTACTGAAGTCCAGGTAGACCACACCCACAGCCTTTCCCTCATCCACTAGGTGGGTCACCTGGTCATAGAAGGAGATCAGGTTGGTCAAGCAGGACCTGCCTTCCATGAACCTGTGCTGGCTGGGCCTGATCCGCTGGTTGTCCCAGACATGGCTCATGAGCGCCCTCAAGACGAACTACACCATAGTCTGCCCCAGCACTGAGGTCAGGCTGACCGGCCTGTAGTTCCCCAGATTCTCCTCCCGGCCCTTCTTGTAGATGGGCGTCACATTGGCAAGCCTCCAGTCGTCCGGGACCTCCCCAGTTAACCAGGACTGCTGGTAAATGATGGAGAGTGGCTTGGCAAGCTCCTCTGCCAGCTCCCTCAGTACTCTAAAGTGGATCCCATCCGGCCCCATAGACTTGTGAGCATCCAGGTGGCATAGCAGGTCGTTAACTGCTTCCTCTTGGATTATGGGGGTTTTATCCTGCTCGCTGTCCCTGTCCTCCAGCTCAGGGGGCTGAATACCCTGAGGATAACTGGTGTGACTACTAAAGACTGAGGCAAAGAAGGCATTAAGTACCTCAGCCTTTTCCTCATCCTCAGTGGCAATGTTCCCCGCCCCCCCCGCATCCAATAGAGGATGGAGATTCTCCTTGGCTCTCCTTTTGTCATTAATATACTTGTAAAAGCATTTTTTGTTGTCTTTCACGACAGTGGCCAAGTTGAGTTCTAGCCGGGCTTTTGCCTTTCTAATTTCCTCTCTGCACGACCTAACGAGATCCCTGTACTCTTCTTGAGTTGCCTGCCCCTTCTTCCACAAGTGATAAACTCCCCTTTTTTTCCTGAGTCCCAGCAAGAGCTCCCCGTTCAGCCAGGCCAGTCGTCTTCCCCGCCCAATCTTCTTACAGCACATGGGGACAGCCCGCTCCTGCACCCTTAAAACTTCCCTCTTGAAGAACGTCCAGCCAGCCTTCCTGGACCCCTTTGCCTTCAAGACTGTCTCCCAAGGGACTCTCTCAACCAGTGTCCTGAACAGGCCAAAGTCTGCCCTCCGGAAGTCCATGGTAGCGGTTTTGCTGACCCCCCTCCTTACTTCACTAAGTGTTGAGTATTGTATCATTTTATGGTTGTTAAACCCAAGATGGCCTCCAACCACCACATCTCCCACCAGTCCTTCTCTGTTTGTGAACAGCAGGTCAAGCAAGGCACCTCCCCTGGTAGGCTCACTTACCAGCTGTGTCAGGAAGTTATCTTCCCCACACTCCAGGAACCTCCTCGACTGTTTCCTCTCTGATGTGTTGCATTTCCAGCAGACATCTGGAAATTTGAAGTCCCCCATGAGAACAAGGGCTAGCGATTGTGAGACTTCTGCCAGATGCTTGTAGAACACTTCATCTGCCTCTTCATCCTGGTTGGGTACTCTATAACAGACTCCCAGCAGAATAGCTGCCTTCTTGGCCTTCCCCCTCATCCTTACCCATAAGCACTTGACCTTATCATCACAATCGTTGATCTCTAGACAATTGAAACACTCCCTAACATACAGAGCCACCCCACCACCTCTCCTTCCTTGCCTGTCCCTTCTGAAGAGCTTATAGCCATCCATTGCAGCACTCCAGTCACGAGAGTCATCCCACCATGTTTCTGTGATGATGACTAAGTCGTAGCTATCCCGCTGCACAATGGCTTCCAGTTCCTCCTGTTTGCTGCCCATGTTGCGTGCATTGGTGTAGATGCACTTGAGCTGGGCTATTGATTTCTCCCCCAACATTGGCGTGCCACGCTTAGGCTCTTCTCTAGTGAGCCTGGTTTTATCCCCTTCCCCCTTTGAACCTAGTTTAAAGCCCTCTCGATGAGCCCCGCCAACTCATGAGCGAGAATCCTTTTCCCCTGTGAGACAGCTGAACTCCATCTGTTGCCAACTTCATAGCACCTAATTCTGGTGGAGAAAAGGGTGAGTGATATGATAAAAAAAGTATTAGGAAAGACTGAGGAAAAGTATTTTAAACATTGAAAGTGTAGCGGAAGCAGAGAGAATGGGACAATCTGAAGTAAGATTTTTATGGAAAATAGTAACTATGCTGATGTTCTATTTCCTTCACTTCTTATTAATACAGTGATTGCCTTGTTTTAAAGCATTTAATATCACTTCTCCTCTGTGTTACATATGCTCATGTTCCCATTCAAGTCTTCAGTTTTTGTTTGCCTTTGAAAAAAAAAAGCTCACCTGTCATAGGTAGTGTGAAAACAGCATGGCACAAAGCATTTTTCAAAACATAAATTGTTGATAGTGCCTGCTACAGAAACTTTGGTTCACCCTCTTGTTTTGATCTAGTACTGGTGAAATCGTGGAATGGTGATAGGATTTTTTTCTCTCATGCACAGCACAGAGTGGAACAAGTGGCACCTATTACCTCTTAATGCTCAGAGCTCATACGTTGACAGGCCCCGATAAAACGTAAATAGTATGTGCAATTTATTTCAAAAAGCTGGAACAACAATATGATGGCAACATACTTAATGACGTTACAACTTCCCCAGCATTGCTCAGTCCCTGTAGACCTTTCTGCCTGCTTCTACTGTACTGGACAAAGCCTGCCACCCTCCCTGCTTCCTACAACAGAGAGTTCCTTCAGATGCACAGCCTTGCTTTGCACTCCCAAATACCTTCATGTGTATTTTAGGAACTCTGAGTTTATGCTTGCTTATTGCCTATGGCACCATAGAGTGATGGTTCCATATATATCAAAACATTTATTTAAAAATACTGAATGAGTAATAGAGAACTTGCAGAAGCAGACTGACTAAGGGTGGAGAAAGCAGATAGATGCCACATCAGATGTCACTGCACTCATCACTGTGTCCCTTCAGGGTCATCTACCAAAGCTTCACCACTGTATTTGGTCTTGTCATGTTACTGCTGTTTTTTTACGGTTCCCAATCCTGACATGAATACATAGTTGAGAGGACTTGTGTCACTATACAAACCCCCAATATTCCAGCCACATGGTGTGGTCCCACCCACTTATATACTGTCATGTGGGGTGGGTAATGAAGGGAACCTGGGTTCATGGCACTTTGAACATGGATGTGTGTGCAGCTAGGGCACATGAAAAAGCTGAGTACAGGATATTTCTTTTATACACTTCAGAATCTAAGGAGAAAGATTATATGATGCAACAAAACTTCCCAGAACTTGGCTTGCTTGGGTCTGGATTACATCTTCAAAGCTGTACTTAAAATTTTGGTAGTTAAAGTTATGCTCATTTTGCCACTTGTTTTAAAATAATGTTTTTCGATATAAAAAATATTGTTAGCCAGTTGGTACTTTTTATAAATTACAATAACAGTGTTATATAAATGATTGAAAATCACTGGCTGAATACATGACATTATATAAACGTGAATTTTATACCTCTTATACAAGAGATGTAAAGTACTTTATTAACACTAATACTCGGATACAGAGTCATCTAGTCTCTTGCTTTCTGTGTTTTTTCTGTCTCCTGCTCTCCTGTTCCAGCACTTACAGCTCAAGGGAACTCAGTGCCACAAGCTTGGCTCTTGCTCTGGGACCTACCTGGGCAAGCATGGATGATAACTGTTCAGTGGGCATCTGCTGAACAGAGTACCCGAGCAGGAGAGGGACTCTGGTCCTTTTAGAAGGAAGAATGTGTGTTTTCACAAGTTGTATCCCTCCCAATCTTCATCATTATACCAAGATTACCCTCACCTGATCCAAAGGATGGGGTTTAATTATCGCATATGAAACATGTGGAGAAAGTTGCAGTTAGAAAATAACTTTATCTGCACATTCTGAATTAGAAGATTACAGCAAGGATGCCAAAAACAGAGTAGTGTTTTTGACATTTTTTTTTCCTAAGAATTATACAACATTTCAACAGCAGAGTGAGGGATAAAAACTTCCCGTGTCTTGCGCCCAACACTTTCCCTAATATTTATCTATGCCTCATGGCAGTAATTTCGAAGGTGTTGATCTTGGGGATTAATTGCTGCTTTAAACGGGCAGTTAACAGTTTAAACAACATTTTTATTGGCATGCAGTACTTAAATACCTACTAGTGTGCTGATGGGTTTATGATGATCAAAGTGAATTAAATGTCTTTGAGTTACATGCTATTAGAGTCACTGGGTCATTTGAGTACCCTGGGTTAATGAATGTGACATGTACAGTAACTGGTGTACACATAGAAGAAAATGTTCATTTTTAAATATTGTACTTCAGACTGTTTTCTATTCTATTT